>NC_051099.1:9062500-9362500 GCF_901709675.1 Syngnathus acus | reverse complement strand
AAGATGTTCAAACAACTTTTAAGGAAGGTCAAAATGAGTGCTTCTCAAATAGTGGGTTGGTGGTGATGTGGGGGGGGCGACCCCAGGGAACATGCTAACTTGGAAACAGAGGTCCAGCTTTTTCTTATCCCGTATTTTTTGGAGTATAAACTGCTACTTTTTGCACAAGCTTTGAACCGTGCGGCTTGTAGTCCAGTGTGGCGTATGTATGGATTTTTCGTGGTCTAATAGACTTATACACTTCTTAGGTTGTGGACCGCTGTTGTGCGGCACCGCTTTGCTGGGCAGAGGGATATGTGACACACGGAGAACGGGGAGAAGAGTGGTGTTGATCGCATGTCCATCGGCCAGGCAAATAATGCCGCACAATTCACACGAACAAGAGACAGAACGAGATCAAGACGGGCATTACTGGAAAAAGGAAGTTTTATACACAAACCCTCATTATGGGGGACAAAAGAAATGCATATGATGCCGCTTTTAAGTTAAAGGCAGTCGATTAGGCTCTTAATGAAGGAAATGGAGCTGCTGCGTGTACTGAAGAGTTTTCCTCTGGCCACAAGAGGGCACTGGGCTATATTTGATGACATCCTGTTGCGTCACCCCTTGCCAACTTTACCCCTGTAAGTCGACCCACTTATTTATTATTATGGTCGTCGCTGAGATTTATGCATGTTTGTATGTTTGCAGAGCTCCTTAAACTCTGTCTATAAACGTTATGTTAATAAAAGGTATGAGTCCCCAAAGAACCATCTCTTTCCTGACAATCTTCTTTGTGTATATTCTCTTACAAATGATAATCAAACATTAAAACACCTGCGGCTTATAGTCCATGCGGCTTATATATGAATAAAACAAGATTTTCCCCTAATTTTAGCTTGTGTGTTTTATCATCAGGTGCGGTTTATAGTCCAGAAATTATGTTAAATTTGTAGACAAATGGTAGTTTTATCATCACGGAGGAGAGTTAGGGTGTGAAATCCTATTTTCTTTTTTCTGGGGGGCATAACAGAAAAAAACTGAGAAGCACTGGCCTCATAGCATCATTGCTCGAGTTTTTGTAACCTTTTTTTATGGCAGCTTTCTGTTTGTCGAAATAAACTTTTGTGGGTCTGCCAACACCCCGCGAAACAAAGACTAAATACGGTGGAGGGCTTTTTCTGCGAGGCTGGAGAGAGTGCTCTCGCTCAACAACAGTACCTACGTTCCTCAAATCATGAGAACGAGGAAGCCAATGGTCAGCCAAGGCGCTCCAATTCAGACAAAGTCGTCTGTGACAGATCGGCCGGTGAGTAAGAAAAAAGGGGTTCTTGTTTTTTTTTTTTTTTTCACGAAGCACAGCAGTTCCCCTTCCCGCCACAGTGCGACGCCACTTACGGAGGGCGAGGTGGCAGCGGACAAGAGCGGCAGGATGCCCCCGCAGGCGATGATGATGTTGTCCACCATCTGGGAGATGAGATGGATGGTGTTGTGCACAAAGATGATGTTCTCGTTGCTGTTGACAAAGTCCATCACCGACTTGGTGGAGTGGCTGCAAAGGAAAACATTTGTCTAAAACGCAATCTGCCAACTTGGGGCTGCATTTTCAATTTCCCGTCCAATCAAAAAGGGCTGCTTGCAACACACACGGGAATCCCTCACCTTCTCCACACATGCACGTCGGTCTCCAAGGCAAAGAGGAGGTCAGTGAGCAGCCTCTGGTGCATGGGCGACCACTTGAACTCGGGGATGCGGAACATAGTGGTGCGAGGTCCAGGGCTGAACTGTCGCCTCTGCTCCTCTGTCATGGGCATTCCCCTGAAGCCGAGATCCACTCTGAGGTCTCGCTCCAGCTGGGCAGCGCCGCGGCTGTGCAGAGCCTGACGTGGAGAAGGAACAACAGCGCGTCACTTGGGAACGGACCTAGACGCCGTGAAGGCCAAATGCTTTGGCACTTGCCTGCGTGGTCGCTGCAGTCGAGATCTTCTTCTCTCTGCCATCATCAGACCTCTCAGTGTCGGACGTGACGCTGGCCGTTTCGCCTCCTGACCTTCCTGCCTTGAGAGCCGCCATTTCGTCTTCTGCGCCTGTCACCCCGTCCCCCTCTGGGAATTCGGGCTGAGGCGACACCCGGTTCCGGGCTTCCGCGATGGAGCTGATGTCGGCCAGCGGGCTCCGGATCTTAAAAGGCCCGTCATCCGGGAGATCACTGGCCAAGCCGCAGCCGGTCATGTGGGCCAGCAGGCTGAGGTCGTCGGTGGCGATGGTGCCGCCGGGCGGCGCGGGCTGATCCGGACCGGGCAGAACCAGGGCTTCAGTGGCCGCCAGTGCGGAGAGCAGCTTCTCATCGACCTGAAAGAACCGCAACATTTCAGACGACTCCTGTGTTGGGAAGCACCCGGTTGTGTACCCAATGAAGTGACCATTAGCTTTATCCAGCGAGCGTGACCGCGCTACACTTCTGGCGCAGACTCACTCATTTGTGTACCCAATGAAGTGGCCATTAGCTTTGTCCAGCTGGCATGACCATGCTACACTTCTGGCACAGACTCACCTATTTGTGTACCCAATGAAATGGTCGTTAGGTTTATTCAGCTAGCGTGACTGCGCTACACTTCTGGCGCAGACGCACCCATTTGTGTACCCAATGAAGTGGCCGTTAGCTTTATGCGGCTAGCTTGACCACGCTATACTTCTGGCAGACTAGGTTACGTTAGCTTGTCGCCACCTGGCTGGTTGCCTAGCTAGCTAGCTAGTTGCCCCTCTGGTTGGAAGGCTTGTGAATGAATCAGATGCTTAGTTAGCATGGCACGCTGCCAACATACTGGACAACCACGCTGACATTAGCCCGTCAGTACCTTACTGAAGAGGAATCCGTTGTTGCCGGGTACGCTGTCCTTGTCGTCGGCCAGCGTGATCAGGGGGCCCACGATGCTGCCGTTGTCATCCAGGGTGACACCCGAGAGGCCCAAAGCGGGCGGCGCCGCCACGGCTCCCTCATCTTTGGGTACCAGGGTGCCGTTGAGGTTCTGCACCGCAGTGCAGTAGGTGCTGTCCAAGAGCGAATCCACCTCCACCAGTGGCCCGTCCTCCGGCGACCCGGCGCCGCCTGCTCCGCCGAGGCCTTCGGGACTCAAGTCCAAGTCGTCCAGCTTGACCTCGGTGGCCTCCACCTTCTCGGCTTTGATGTCCACCAGCAGGTCGTGGACCTCCACCCGCACACCGGCGCCCTGCTCGGCATCACTGCGCTTGACGGCGCCGTCCGCCAGCAGGTTGCGGGATGAGTCGGCGCCGGCCCCGCCCTCGCTGTACTCTGCCTCGCTCTCTGGCGTCTGAGAGGCGTCGTCCATCTCCAGGTTGCCATTGACAACGGGCGCCGGTGAGGCGGAAAGGCCCGAGATGGTGGAAACGGAGCCTTTCTTGCCTTTCTTCATGTTCTCCTCTTCTTGGCGCTGGTACTCTTCGTACATCTTAGCCAAGTACTCCTTGTGGGCCTCATACGTCACCTGTGGCCATAGCAAGATTAGCAGCGGTCTGTATTTGCCGGACAGGGCAGCAGGACGGCTCAGACCTTGGAGTGCGCTATGGAGAGCGTGTCCACCCAGACTCTCCAGCCGCCCCACTCGTACTTGATGGCGTGGTAGAGCAGGATCCTGAAGATGTTGTAGACCATCTCAGCAATCTTCTGCTCCTCTGGATTCTTTGGGTTGATGTAGCCCAGCGAGAACATCCAGTCCTGCCACACCGAGCACTGCAGCAGGCAGCTGCGATCCACATGTAGCAGCGGCGGCACCCACGCATTAGCACATACACTAGCTAGTGCACCGTTCGGACGCAAACAACGGCTGATGCTAACAGCAACAACAACGAAGCGGCTAGATCAAATGACTTCCGAGATTATCAGATGCCCTGGCAACTTGTTATGATCTTAGGAGTCAGAACTTGATGACATTTGTAACACGGTGTAGCTCTGCCTGTCTGGGAAAAAAAAGTACCGTCTGTTTTCTCGGCTGTTGCTGAAGAGTTTGATCATGTCAGACAGAAAAAGTCTCCTGACTTCCATCAGCTCGGAGCTGGGAGACGAATTCTTCAGCAGCGTGGCCACAACTTTCAGAATCACTGCAGAAATACACATGAGCAACAATAGCCAGCGTTCGCCACGCAAGCGTCATGAGCAACAATAGCAGCATTAGCAATCCTTGCTCCGACAGTGCTGAGCGTCACAAGCAACATAGCATCCGGAATGGAAACGCAAGGATTAGCGGCATTCGCACGGTGCGACAGAGTGAGTGATGACTCACTGGGATTCTGGATCTTGATAGTGGAGTCCGGTTCCGGGTGTGGCTTGTGGACCACTTGCGTGCACACCTGCTCTGTCAGGATCTACAAAGGCCGAGGAAGGAGGCCACGGTCAACTAGCGCATTGCGGCCGGTGCTAAGGGGGCGCCTCATATGGTACAGCGTACCTCGTAGAGCGTGTTGTAGGTGGTGACGGACACGGTGTTGGTGTGCATCATCAGGCGCTCGCCAAGCAGTGTGAAAAGACTGTGAGTGTGCATGATCTCCACCTTCCGCCTGATGAACGCAGAGTATGAGCAAGCTTGCTATGTCATCTATCTGCGCCATAGGAGCATGTGAAGGTTGCCGCCTTCATAGCGAAAGCAAACTAAGCATAGCTAAGAAAATGACTGACTTGTGACCAAGGTGCTTGAGAAAGTATCCGAGCACTTTGAGGGCCTGTACTCGGATACTCTCGCTCTTGGAGGCCAGCAGCTTGCAGATCACCCTGCCATACACATATTTGCAGACATTGGTGGGATAGACCTCTTTTTCCCGGCGATGTTAGCTGACAACATCCATCTCACCTTATCCCATTCCTCTGGTCGAAGGCGGGAATCATGGAGGCCGGATGCTCAGACATGAGCGCCACCAGTAGCTGCAGCACGTCATGAATGTTCTCATCCTGGGTTTGGTGTGGGGTGGGGGCAATATTAGCTATAACAGCCATGTCAGCTACATTATCAATGTCAGGCACCTATATTTTAACAGCACCAACCTCGTGCATGGTCAACAAGTAGTTGAGAATACTCTGGAGCTCGTCTTCCTTGACACCCCGGTCCTAAAAACACACCAGCAGAGCATTTGCCACATTAGCACCAGATTTGCCCTTTGAGCACCATTTAAACAAGCCTACCTTGAGAATGAGCTGTTTGAGGAAGAGGAGCATGAAGGCCCGCAGAGAGATTATCTCCTTTTGGGACGGCCGAGGTCCCTCTGAACACCCACACAATACGCACATAAATAATGCGCTCATTTTTCATGTTGACATATCCATGAGTAAAGTAAGACAGGACGTGATTTTATAACACGTAATCTGTTTTATCATGAAATGATGAAAATTGGGTGCCCTGTCACACACTCATTTTATCATGAGTAGAAGCATGCAAATTCATTCCATCGCAGCACAATTCACTTGAGAAAATCAAGCCAAGCCAATCGAGCTTGGGCCGTTGCCTCGGCGACATAGCCAACAAACGCTTACCGAGGCCTTTGGGCGTGATGGCACTGCACTCTAGCGGGTTGACGGCCCAGTAGTAGTACTTGAGCGTGTGCATTAGCTGCAGCACGGTGCCCACGCGGCGGATGGTCGAGTAGATGGTCGCTGTGCCGATGAACTCCGACGACAGGTACGTGTACAGAGACAGCTGAACCTGTCAGAATTATGATATGCGGACATGAGACGTAACCATGGCAACATTTGACATTTGAGGTGGCCATGAGGCACTTCCACATTAAAACTCCAAAAATTGGAACCTGCAACACACAACGTCACAACTCAACTCAAGTGGACATGCACGCAGGCACAGACGACTGACCTTGGCAGGTGTGTGAATCCAGATGGCAGCGTTGAACAGGACGTGGTCGCACAGCTGCTTGAGGAGCGGCGCCCCGTGGGGCAAACCATCCAGGTACTTGGCAAAGGACAAGAACTGCTCCAGGACCGCCCGAGTGATGTGAACCCTAGACGACTTCACGCCAGAGCGGGAAACGTCAAGTCGGCAACTTCACCGGAGACTCGACTCATTTGCCCTCCGTGAAAGGCAAAGCTTTAGGCGTACGATCCAGATTGATCTTCCTCAATCTGGTCGCCGCAGATTGTACGCCAAAAGCTTTGCCTTTCACAAATTGGGTGCCCTGTCACACACTCATTTTATCATGAGTAGAAGCTCAAAGCTTTCACCGACCTTCTCCATTAGGTAGCCGATGACCAAGAACCCCTTGCCTCCGAGCATCTGCTCTTGCATGGCGACGGAACTCTTGAGCAGCTCCACCAGAAAGGCAAGCAGCGTGGCACTGCAAAGACAGCCAATGAGATGGGACTCGGGAATCCGAGCCGATACGCGATTGGGCGACTCCCGACCACACGGCGGTGTCCACGCCAGCGGCGTCATTGAGCTGCTTGTAGTCCAGCTGAGCGAAGAGCGGGAAGAGGACCTGTATGCCGCCGATGGAGTGGATGGCGCTGTGGATGGAGTGTGTCACAATGGCCTTCACGTCCTGTGGTGAGACGGACACGATGAATACTACTTTCCGTGCACCAAAGAAAAAAAGCACATTCACGTGGACAGACTGCTGTCAGAAGCTCCAAATAGAATTGTCGTTTGGAATACAGATAATCGAGTGGATTGGATCTGTAAAGCGACAGCGTTCAAAACCAATCGATTGTAAATTCACCAAATATTGTAGAAAAGTAAAGCGCGATAAAGGGGAGAGAAAAAAAGAGAGTCAACAAGGGACCTGCAGCATGAGCGCGTGTGGCGAGTGCACAAAGATGGAGGTGTTCTCTCGCGGCGACGACTCTAGGCAGAGCTGCGCATCGGTGGCCTTGGCGTTGTATGTGAAGGAGATGGAGCTGGCCAGCTTGCTGTCGTACAGAACCTGTTTGTGGTGCTCGGCCAGGTGGATGTCACTCTCCGATTTGAACTTGAACGTGCTCTGCAGGGGGGTCAAAGGTTGGCTTGCAGGAACAACCAAATGGAATGATAGGCTTCGCCGAGCAGTAACCGAGCACGCGCGATGACGCAACTGGCATTAGCACGTCCTCATCGCTCCATTATTCTTTTTATTTCCTTTGATTTGGGGATGGCTATTTAGTTGCTCTGACCTTGTATCCAGGTCCAAGCTGGTGTACAGCAAAGATCTGAGCGGGGTTGAGCGCCTCGCCAAAGACGTAGATGGCACCCAGCTGACCGCAGAACACTCGGTTGGCGTCAGCCGTCTCAGAGGAGCCCAGGAAGCATTTGTCGTAGCTCTGAGGGCCGCAAACACGGATCGAGTCACGTCATGAGCACGGACCCCTTTTCGTCAAAGCTGAGTGTGATGTCCAGTAAGCTATTCCTTGGATTGTCCCTCACGCTGAGTGCTTGTTGTTTGACTTCTTTTCTTTGTATTTGGCATTGAAGTGAGCTAAAGCTCATCCAAGGTACCATTAACTTGTGAAGGACGGTGCTTGTCTTACATCATTGGTGTTGACGTGCCAGGCCATGTCACCGTAGGAGACCAGCTGGCCGTTGACGTAGCAGCGGATCTCAGAGTTCCTCCAGCGGTTGTAGATGTGCACGATGCTGATCATGTACCACTGAAAGGCACACGGCCCGTCAGACAGTGACGGTAGCGGCTTCTTGCTCAGCATGTGCTCACCTTTCGCGGCTGGAAGTCGTACTTGACGCAGTGCTGGAAGCCTTTCCCTTTGGACTTGAGCGAGGTCACGATCAGACAGTTGCCCACAAAGTGCGCAGAGTAGCCGATGCCTTTGCTGGTGCGAAAGCTGCAAAGCAGAACGGCAGACGCTTGGTGGCCGAAGTGACAGAAAGAGAGGCAAAGTCGGAGAAATCATCCAGCGAGGCAACAACATCAACACTCCGTTCATCGGACTGCCGGCTATCGCTGGAAAGGGTTCTTGCGCTTAAAGGAGGCAAAATATCATCGTCACGCACAGGATGAGCAACGACAAGATGGACGACGCGAGCGAGCGTGCGAGCAAGCGGCTGCTGTTTGCGATAAGACGGAGCAGCGCGGGGGGGAGCCGTCGCTACCTGACAAACCGTTGCCGAGGAAACACACGTCGGACGCTACAGAGAGAGCGCTTGCGGATCAACGTCCGCTCCCTTCCCAGGCCCGTTTTGGTTTCCCGCCAACCCACCAGTAAAGGTACGGCTTGTCCTTGTCCACGTTGATGTTGTTGAGCGGATCCTGGCGGAACCACGTGTTGATGGTGAAGCCATTTTGGTACGGCCACTTGGCGATGGGCGGCAAAGCAATGGCCTGTGGGAACGCAGAAGGGAAGGAAGGCGCTTGTGAGCCGAGCGGGCACCGCGAATCCAGCTGGCGGCACCGAGTTGCAAATCACGTACTGCCGCGCTACGTCCGGGGAAGTTGAAGAAGGTGTCGGGGCCGTGGCGCTGAGGCATCTGATTCAGCACGGACAGCAACTTGATGGCGTGTCTGGGCTGCAATGTGGAGATTGACGTTTACTAGGGTGGGGTGGGGAGGCGAGCACAGCCTGCGGCGCGACGTCACAACCCCGCTGCAGGCCACCGATCGATAAGACCCTCAATCACGTCTACCTCGTCAATATGGGAGCTAAATCCAACCGTCTGCCTGTCGCGCAGGGAGCTTGTTTTAGCAATGAAGCTTTGCTAGCTCTGACTTTTGCTTTGCTTGCTTTTAGCGTTTGCTTTAGTAATCATCATCATCCATTTCATTTCTAATTCCCTTTACATTTGCAAGACACCTCTCACAGTGCCACAGTAAAACGCACCGAAAACACAAAAATCTACAGTCAGCCATAAGACTATGTGGATAAAAATGAATAAAGTTTCAGGGGTTGGATCTGTGGAATGTTTGCCGAGTGCACATAAAAAAAAATTGTTTAAAGTGGCTCATGAAGTAAACTCTAATTGCCAATATGAACTCTGCACACTCTGTATTGGCTTGACAACTTTGTGAGGATTGTGGAGACCCGAAAATGAACCCGAACGTGCCCGACGCGCTGGAGTGGGCCGTGCTCACCCAGACGCCATTGTCGCCCCTCAGCATGCTGAAGAGCAGCTTCAGCTCCTTGACGGTGATGCTGTAACTGGCCATCACGCCCAACATGTCCACCAGCAAGTCTGCAAGCACACGGGGAGCGCAAAACCGCTTTGCTACTTTCATCAGAGAAAAACAAAGCCCCCCCCCAATTGTTCAAAGAGGCGCAAATATTCGCCTAGGAATGTGTCAGCCCACCTGCAATCATGTCATCCACGGCGCTCATCTTCAACAGCACCTGCTGGATGAGGCCCACCTCAGTGCTGGTTTGCAGGTTGCGTACGCTCTTGCGCAGGATGGCGGTGAACATGCTCCAGATCTCTGCCTGGCACGTCACCTCGCAGTGCGAAAGCAGCTCCACCATGCAGCCGATGCTCTCCGCCTCTTGGATGATGAAGTTCATCTCCAGGTCGAACTCGCCACCCACCAGCTGAGGGGCCCAGAGCGGACAAGGTTGAGGCAAGGCTCACTCGGGCATCTTGGCCAGTCGATTTCCCCAACCGAAATACTCAACTCATCTGCCGCTAAGAAAACTGAGATATCAAGTTCAGATGAAATCTTGTCAACAATTCACCTCAATGACATGTTAAAAAATGCAGCCGTCTTAACTCTTTGTTAAATTGGTCAAATTTCAACCTTGACGAGATCATGACGCTAAATTGTGAACCGTCACCACGTGTGGCCAGACAAGGGCGGAGAGAGACAGACATGAACACACACACGCACACACACATAAAACAAACAAAAGAAGCTGTCAAAAGACGTCTGCCTGGTTTAAAAATGGCCACCACCTTCCGCAAGCTGAGCTGCTCCAACATGGTTCTGATAAATGGCCTGGTGGCGTAATTCCTCCTGCGCTTGCGGGAGAGCGCAGCCTTCAGCCTCGACGTGCTTCACCGTCCACAAAGTGGTTGCTGTGGTGACCGTCCAGCTAAGAGGACACACGCGTGGAGGTTATTAAATGGAACCAAAAGAACCACGCGATGCAGCACACTGGGAGGGAAATGAATCAAATCAATCAATGAAGCACTGCCCTCATGAGAGTCACATTAGTGGTACAAAATAGGACTTCATACCATCAAGCGCCAAATGTTTTCTGAGATACATGCAGTAGTAATTTTGGCGACAGGGGGAGCAAAGCAGAAGGACCGCGCATTCATCTTGAATGGGCTAGCCCTGACCTGTCCCCCTGACCTGTGCGCAGGACTTTTGGCAAGTGGCTTAATCAAGCCCGAATTGGTCATCGAAGGCTGGCTAGCCCTCAAGCGAAGAGTCCAAAAGTCCATTTGGCGATGGCAGAGAGCGACCAAATGTCACGGCCACGGGGCGCAACTTCTACGGTTGGGAATGGTGAGCAAATGTGATAGCACTCTTGTTTGTTGGTTTTGCAAGGGGTTCTCTAATCATGCCGAGGCGCTTTGAGCGCCGACGCTCTGCGCTCGCCGCCAAAGCAAACATCCTCCAGCAAGACTGCCACGCTGTCAGTTCGGCCGTGCCGACGGAACGTCTTTTGTAGGTCTTCAAAAATAAGACGCTCCTTGTTTCTGCAGCAACGGCGATGTTAAGAATACCACCCCGGCAAGACGCCGCGTCAAAATCGGTTTCGGAAGGCTGACGCATCAGAAAAGGGAAGAATGGCGCAACGTGAGCAGCCGCTGCGCTCATGCAAATGGCGGCGCTGCATCAAATGAGCCATTAGCGCCATTAGACTGCTCGTCCACAAGGCGCACACCCCCTGCTCTCGGCAGCTGGAGTGCCATCGATGGGCACTTTTGTGCGGCAATACAGAGCAAGAGGCGAGAGAGGCTCTTGTGAACGCCGCGTCACATCACACATTACGCACTTAGCGTTTGGCCAGGTGGGCTCTGCGGGGGGAGGGGGGGGGGGTGTGGGGGGGGGGGGCATTCCCTGCGTCCAAACGGATACTTTACTGCATATCACATATCAGACTGCATGGTTTTTCTGACACGATACATTTTATGCTCTCTGCTTGGGTTGGCACCCAATTGGACCAACACACATTGCAGTGCAGTCGCAAATGTCCGCCCGCTACTTGATTGGCCCAAGCGGCTTAGTCACGCTAAGCCTCGTCACATGCCGGCGAGAGGCAAACAATCAACATTTTTGCCAGCATCGGCGCCAACCTCCGCTGAAAGCGGGAATGTTCTCTGAAAACTTTGATTGACAGCAGGGCAAACACGATGTTGGGTGGCCAGTTGAGGGCTTTTTTTGGGAGGGGGGGTTAAGTGCATTCATCCAGACCGTTTCCCCCCCCTCGGGTGTTGCTGTTTTGTTCATTTACAGTATTAGTAGAACAAAATAGGGGGGGGGGGGGGTAGGTTTAGGGCGCTGCCACTCGGCCAGCGCTAAACTGTTTGTTTTGCTCATGGATTCGACCTTTACAAGCGTGCGCATGACGGCACCGCTGTGCGCTGCCCTGCCCAGTCGACCGGCCGGCGTTCCATTGAGCGAAAAGCCGACCAATCCCACTTCATTAAACACTGCAGCCCATTGAGGCACCAAACGACTTGGGCCCGGATTATTTGTAAACACGCGGGACTGCCGCCTCTCAGTTGCTGCTGGAGACACGATTGATTGCACGCTTGAAAAAGTACACGCCACCAAAGAGCAACTTCCCAAGAGGACGCCTTGGCCTCGCCTGCCGTCCTCTACGCGAGCGGGCCCCCACAACTGCTGAACGACCATTCATGGGGGGCATAAACATTAGCTTCATTATGGACACTCCGGGAGGAGGGGGCGCGATGAGTCACCGCTGCCGCAAAAAAGCCAAAACACAAAACTCCATCCATCTCGTCGGCGGTGTGGAGGCAGCGAGGCGGAAGGCGATTAGCAGCTAGCCACCGACCTGGGCGCTAACTATCAATGCAAGCAATAAAATGGTTAATTGCCCAAAGACAAGGTCTGGGTTCCATTTTAGCTTTTTGTTTTTTGTTCATAACATGAAATATGCCAAAAGATAAAGAGTGACACTTGGAGTTGTTACTTTGAGTTGTTACTTTGTAACTTTGAGACATATCACGGAAAATCCACTTTTTTTGCTTTTATATTAATTTTACTGTGCACTTGGAGTCTCCAAAATTGTAGAAAAGTGTAATTATCCCTCCAGGTGTTGCAAAGATACTTTTATGATCTGTTTAGGGGGTATTTTTTACTCTGTTCAGTTTTCTCCATTTTCTATTACGTATTCTATTTTTATCTATTACGTCACATCCTTTGGGGCGGGACTACCAAACAAGGTAATGGGTGTGGCCAAACTGTTTCGCAAATCCGCCATCTTCATTACTCTGAGAGAATTTTCTCGTCAAAACAACTCAAGGATGCCGAAGTGGAGAGATAAAAATGTTCCGCTGTTGGAGGAATCAATCCACACAACTCATTGCATCGTCCCCCAGTATCAGAACCTCAAAGAAGTGCCTGGTCAAATTTCATTTTTCAAGCAGTGTTCCCAGATCTGTGAGCAAAGTCCTGCTTGTTCAAGGATGAGTGTTTCAGAAATATTTTGTCAGTATAGAGAAGGTTTCGCTGAAAGACTTCGTTTCATTGATGGTTCAGTTCCTTCAATCAATGGAAACGACGGACACAGTAAAGCGATAAGTTTGAGATGACACAAAAATAATAAAATGTATTTCACTTTCATATTATTATCGATTGTCTATGATGCCCTCATTTTCATAGCATTAGCATCAGTCTTTCTGCTGATTTCAGAGCTGTCCGCTCTGTTTTCACTTCTTGTGGGTGTATTTTGAGTAGTTGTATCAGATGAATTGCATCGTAGGTGCTGTATTATTCTTGGGGAACACAATGTGTTAAATGCATTCGTTAGCTTCTCTCTAACGCTAGCATTAGCTTACTGGTTAACTTGACTGCAGTGCTTGTTTACAGTGTTCATAAATATTGTGAGGGGATTTACTGGATTTGGTTGAAGTTGGGAAATTGTGTAAAATGTAAATAAAAACAAAATACAATGATTTGAAAATCCTTTTCAACCTACCGTATTTTTCGGTCTATAAATCGTGGTTTTTTTCATAGTTTGGGTGGGGGGGCGACTTATACTGAGGAGCAACTTATATGTGAATTTTTTCACAAATTTTCAAAATTCCCAAAAAAAAAAAGTGAAACCGCGATGAACGAACCGTGATGTAGCAAGGGATTACTGTAATTTGAACTTCAAGTGATGTCAGCGGCGCGGCGGTTGTTTACATAAAGGACAAAGATTCGATCACGGGATGACGAAGATGACGAAGGGCCCCACGTACTATCGGCATCGTTAGCGGCTTTGTTTGTAAGTGACACGGAGGACGAAGAGTTTGAAGGATTTAATTATTTGGAGTGACACAGAAGGTTTGAAAAACTATTATGGCTTTTACGCACGCCCGGCCTACTCTACGGAGCTCTCTTTCACCTCCGTGGATGGAAGTCGGGGGCCGGCGCTCGGCCGGGTGGCTGTCCGGGGACGGTGGATGGGGCTCGGACATGGCTTTTACGCACGCCCGGTCCTACTTTACGGAGCTCTCTTTCACCTCCGTGGATGGAAGTCGAGGGCCGGCACTCGGCCGGGTGGCTGTCCGGGGACGTTGGATGGGGCTCGGACATGGCTTTTACGCACGCCCGGTCCTACTTTACGGAGCTCTCTTTCACCTCCGTGGATGGAAGTCGAGGGCCGGCACTCGGCCGGGTGGCTGTCCGGGGACGTTGGATGGGGCTCGGACATGGCTTTTTTTCTATGGAGCTCTCTTCCACCTCCGTGGCTGGAAGTGCCACCTCCGGGGTAGGAAGTCCACACTGCCACACGCCTGGAAGTCGACGCCGGTGCTTGGGGCCGTGCGGCCGTGAACTATTTATGTTATAGTTATTTGATATATTTTATTTCGTGTAGCAACTTGTATATGTTTTTATCGTTACAGTTCAGTATTGTTGGCTCGTTGAACTCTTGTTTTGTTAAATAAAGCGCCGTTTACCAAACCCACGTCTTTCCTGGTACTTTGTTAACGCTACAATATAGTTATATACTAGATCTGTGGAATAACGACGAGGCTGACGTCAGCGGCGCACGCGCGGCATTGTTGACAAAGGACGAGGAATTTGATCGATGGATTTAATTTGGAGTGACACAGATGGTTTGATAATATTATTGCTTAAATAATAGTTATTTGATATATAATTTATATATCGTTATATGGGCCAGTGGAATATTTTGAAGTGCAACCGCCGTCAGCGGCGCGCACCCAGCCGAAATAAAGGACGATCGATGGATTTAATGAATTGGAGTGACACAGATGGTTTTATAAACGTGTTATTTATGTAATAGTTATTTGAATAACTCTGAATGTTACGTCAGGCCCGTTCTCAGCTCTTCGTTTGTGTTTATGTTACGTTAGCATACCTATCGTTTAGCCTGTTGTTGCTCGTTCATGTCTGTTCTTGGTGTTGGATTTTGTCTGAACAAATTTCCCCCAAAATGCGATTTATACTCCGGAGCGACTTATATATGGGGTTTTTTCACGTTATTGTGCATTTTATGGCTAATGCGACGAATATTCCGGAGCGACTTTTAATCCGAAAAATACGGTATATTCAATTGAATACACTACAAAGACAACATATTTAATGCTCTAACTCATTAACTTTATTTCATTTTTCAAATAATAATTAACTTAGAATTTCATGGCTGCAACATGTGCAGTAGAAGTTGGGAAATGGCACGTTTACCACTTCGTTACATCACCTTTCCTTTTAATAACACTCAATAAACATTTTGGAAGAGAGGAGACTAATTCTCTTAGCTTCTCATGTGGAAGGGTCACACCCAACACCTGACCATCGACGGTGCTGTGGTGGAGAGAGTGAGCAGCAGCAGGTTCCTGGGGGTGCACATCAGTGAAGATCTCTCCTGGTCCACCAACACCGCATCACTGGCGAAGAAAGCTTAGCGCCGCCTGTACTTCCTGCGGAAACTCAGGCGAGCAAGTGCTCCTCTGGCCGTCATGACTACATTCTACCGTGGCACCATTGAGAGCGTCCTCTCCAGTTGTATCGCTGTTTGGGGTGGTAGCTGCACTGAATACAACATGAAGGCCCTGCAGCGCATAATGAACACGGCTGGTAAGATTATTGGTGCTTCACTCCCCTCCCTGAAGGACATTTACATCTCCCATCTCACCCGCAAGGCGACCACGATTGTGAGTGATGTGAGTCACCCCGCTCACTCTTTGTTTGATCTTCTGCCCTCTGGGAAGAGGTACAGGAGCCTGCGCTCCCGCACCACCAGACTCACCAACAGCTTCATACTCCAGGCTGTTAGGATCCTGAACTCTCTCCGCCCTTCTGCGTAGCGTCCTGTACTTTTGCGCTATATTCTGACTGTCTGCTGTATGCACACTTGCTCCATTTTTGCTCCTCTTATTTATTATGTTATTTGTTTATTTATTATTTATTCATCACTCTTATTTATTCATTGTTTGTGCCTTCTTGTTTTTATTTTTTTGTGTTGTTTACCTGTATGTATATTGTGTACTATGTCTTGTCACCGTGGGATAGTGGGAACGTAATTTCGATTTCTTTGTGTGTCTTGGCATGTGAAGAAATTGACAATGAAGCAGACTTTGACTTTGAATTCTTTCCCATTCTTGCTTGATGAACCGCTTCAGTTGTTCAACAGTCCGGGGTCTTCCCTGTCGTATTTTACGCTTCATAATGCACCACACATTTTCAATAGGAGACAGGTCTGGACTGCAAGCGGGCCAGGGGAGAACCTGGACTCTTTTACTTCAAAGCCACACTGTTGTAACACGTGCAGAATGTGGCTTGGCATTATCTTGCTTAAATAAGCAGCGGCGTCCATGAAAAAGACGTCGCTTGGATGGCAGCATATGTTGCTCCAAAATCTATATGTATTTTTCAGCATTTATGTTGCCTTCACAGAAATGTAAGTCACCCATGCCATGGGAACTAATGCACCCCCATACTATCACAGATGCTGGCTTTTGAACTTTGCGTTGACAACGGATGGTCCGCTCCCTCTTTGGTCCGGAGGACACGACGTCCAGTGTTTCCAAAAACAATTTTAAAAGTGGACTCATCAGACCACAAAACACTTTTCCATTGTCCATCAGTCCATTTTACATGAGCTCGGGCCCAGAGAACCCGGCGGCGTTTCTGGATGTTGTTCATAAACGGCTTTTGCTTTGCATGGTAGAGTTTTAACCCGCACTTACTGATGTAGTGACGAACTGTATTTACTGACAGTGGTTTTCTGAAGTTTTCCTGAGCCCATTTGGTGATATCCTTTACACACTCATGTCGGTTTTTAAGGCAGTGCCGTCTGAGGGATCGAAGGTCACGGTCATTCAGTCTTGGTTTCCGGCCGTGGCACTTACGTGCAGTGATTTCACCAGATTCTCTGAACCTTTTGATGATATTATGGACCATAGATTCCTTGCAATTTTGCTTTGAGAAATGTTGTTCTTAAACTGTTCAACTATTTTCTCACGCAAGACTTCGGACTTGCTTGTGAATGACTGAGCGTGTTTGAGGAGGCTCCTTTTATACCAAATCATGGTACCCACCTGTTCCCAATTAGCTTGATCACATGTGGGATGTTCCAAATAGGTGTTTGATGAGCTTTTCTCAGCTTTCTCAGTATTTTTTCCCACCTTTTCCAACTTCTACTGGACGTGTTGCAGCCATGAAATTCGAAGTTAATTATTATTTGGCAAAAAACAATTAAGTTTATCAGTTTGAACATTAAATATGTTGTCTTTGTAGTATATTCAATTGAATATGGGATCATAGCAGCAATCATGGGGAGGAGTCTATTTCCTGGAGCAAAGATACGGTTTGCTAGCGCATGGTTCACACCTCTAATATGCGCATGCCAATGTGCACGCAGCAGTGTGTAGCATCGAGCCTCCCGCCACCGCAGTACGCAGCGTGATGAACGACGACATTTGGATATACTTCAAGGAAAAGCACATGTGCGTGCGCATGTGCAAAGCGGATGGAAAAAGACGAACTAGGCCAGCATGATTTGAAAATCAGCCCTACAGGGCAATGATGTGGGCTACAAGAGGGAATATCTCTCTCTCACACTCTCTCTCTCTCTCTCTCTCTCACTCTCTCTCTTTCTCTCTCTCTTTCTCTCTCTCTTTCTCTCTCTCTCTTTCTCTCTCTCTCTCTCTCTCTCTCTCTCTCTCTGTCTGTGTGTGTGTGTGTGTGTGTGTGCGTGTGCAGTGCAGAAGAAGGTGCAGCAGGACAGTAAAGCATCGCTTTGTACTTATTAATCAATTGTGTGAGGCAGGCGCACACACGCACGCACACAGAATCTGAGGACACATGCCACAGAATCAATCTCCATCCCCACGCCCCCCGCCGCATACATTTGAACACAATAGTTTGGAAAGTCTGACGCTTAAGGAGCTAACAAGAAGCTTAGCGCTACTTTGTGCTTAATGTCTACGCAGCTCACCTCTAATGTAGCATTATTTACGGTTGGTGCATCATCGTGAACATCAATGGCTATACAGTACTCCTCCTACTGTATCCAATCCAAGCTGAAAAATGTGAAATAGGCAAATAGTGGACGATATTCCCCAATGGAGGCTCGGCGCTGTTTCACGTCGCCTTTAAGCGGCTTAATGCTAACGTGTAGAGGAAAACATCATCTAAAAAAAAGACATGATGTGATGGGAGAGTTGAAATTTAAACGGAAATTTATTTAACAAACGACAAAGTTTGTTATTTCATTGAGGCCGCATGCTTTGCATTGCGAGTTGCAAGCGCAATGACGGAACTGGCACGTCGCGGTGCCGCCATACTCTGCCGTATGGTGGCCGCCTATCGCCGTTTGGTGAGTGCGTTTGTGGGCGACCTTGGCGTGGGGAGAGAGTGCACGCGGGATAGCCAGACCCACAGCAGGAGGAGGAGGAAGTGGCCTCCTGCGGGGTCGACGCACAGCAAAGTCACCGACGCCGAGTCCTTTTTTCACATCTAAAAATACACACTGCTCGAGTTTGATGTTTGAAAACACTTCCAAAGCGAATCAAATCAGAACACGCGCTACATGGACGATGACATAAGAGGACAGGACCGTACCATTATATGCGAGGGTGGGGGGATAACTCAAAAAGAGAAATTCCTGGATCAAACCTGAACAATAAAACAGGAGACTAACTAAGGTCACCCAGAAGAGTGAGTGCTGAGGCTACATGGAGACTGTGGAGTTTAAGACTGTAATCTCTTGTAACATTTCCGTCAAGAAATGGAGGACAGCAAGGAAGCGGCCGCTGCAACCAACAGGAGACAATGGCTCAGCGTCCAGTGTCTGCGCCAGATTAAGCGCCTTTTTCAGCAAAAACGTCAGCGCAGGACGGCAGCGAGTGACCCGGCGTCCGCTCGTGAGCACTCTGAGAGCACGGTTGCCATGACAACCGGGATGCCAACAATAATAGCTAACTGCGTGCAGGGGGGGGGGGGGTGCCTCTACCCTTTTTCTTCCTTCGCGCTCGGCCACACGTTGCACGGCGAGCATATCGGATGGGCCATCGGTTACGCCGCCGTGACACAATCGATACGGCGGTCAGCGGCGCCTCTGTGGTCGTGGGGTTAGCGGATTTGAGGGTTTCCCTCCACTTTGTCTTAATTAAGAAAGCGAGCCATGATCAAGTGGACACAGGCGGTTCGTCGCTGCCCTGTTTGGGAGGAGCGGCGCTCATTCTGGGAACGTGAACTTGGGAAGAACCTGGCATGCATGTAGCAATCGAGTAGAGGAGCGCATGGTGGTTCCTGGCTCCACTTATCAGCTTTGCCCCCCCGTCTTCTTTTCCAGGTGTGACTGGACTGTGCGAAAGGGACCCACGGGGTCAGGATGACAGAGGGGCAGGTTTTGAACGGCGTAACCCATTTTTTCACATTTTGCTCAGAATTTGGTCACCCGTCTGTTATGGTCACGCAAGTCGCTCCCCTTTCACGCTTTTGTGTCGCTGGCGACACAGAACGGAAGGCACGCGTTTCTCGGATTCTGAGGACTGACTGGCGTATCACGTAGCACACAGTACACCGTGTTCTTATGGGCCCGCTTCCAAGAGTTACGAGCGCAAAGCTGGGCATCCAACAACACTTTGCATGTGGACGCTAGCAACAAGGCAAAGTGACTGTTCAATCAGGCAGGCACGGGAGGAGACTCAGCATCAGCGCACCTCTCCAAGCTGCCATCTGCGAGCACTCAGATGACATTTAGCCGTAAGCGGCCGCTCTGACCTCGTCCCTGCGCTTCCTCTGCATGATTTGAGGCACACTGCAGCATCCTTCCACCTCCGCATCCCCCCCCCCCCCCGACACCCCCACTTTCTCCCCAGAGCCCCTACTCCACCGCTTTTCCACCTGCTTTTACATGCACGGCACAGCCCTTGTCGACCGGCGCTTTGGATTAGCCTGTGCAGCGTTTTTCTGTGGGGGGACACAGGGAGGGGGTTGTCGGTCTATCTGGGAGGAGCAGAGCAAGGGGGGGGGCGGCAGTGGCAGAATGGTAGAGTCCAGCTGTTTGCTGGCTGTCCTTCACTTAAATAGGCCACAGTGGCAAAAGAGGAGATAAAAACAGCAAGAAACATGGCTGGCCTGAGGTCAGCTCTTGAGCTAAAAACAACATGGCCGCTCACATGCATGTATGATGCATGCATGCATGCATAGAGGAAGGGGAGTAGCGTAGCTTAGCAGCAGCGCCTGTTTCGTGAGCCAAAAAAGCGGGATTCAAATCTGATAGGGTGACGGCTGCATTACAAGCTCCACTTTAACAATGACGGGGGGGGGGGGGTTGTACACGTGTCCATGTGTGCCACCCTGAACCTCACTTTTTGCCATGAATGGGGCCTTGTGCAACCCCCCCTCCCTAGCCAAAAACCTTACGAGCCTCCTCCTATCAACCACAATGGATGCATAACGATGGATAGCGTCGTCATGCTAAGTGGGCCTTTGTTCATTTTGGTGCCATTTTGACACCACCTGCACCAGGCAGCAGGAAAAAAAAGGGGGGGGGGGGGGTCTTTTATCGGCGCATTAAGTCAACAATGGCCGCTCCTGATCAGGATGAGGAAGAGGAGGATGAGAGGGGAGCGAGGGAGGGACGCAAACGCTCACTTGAGCGATTAAAATTCACATTAAATGGTTGAACTCCATGAACAGAAGAAAAAACAAATGACATCATCCCTTCAACGAGAGTCAAGAGGCGTCAAATAAAACATGGAGGATTCATTGTGTGTGATGGAGGTGGTGTTGGGGGGGCGGGGGCGGGCGGCGATCCACTCACCAGGTTGAGAACAGTCTCCACGATGTCCCGGTTGCTCACCTCGCCGACCTGGATGAGGCCCACCAGCACGGCGAATTTCATCTGGATATTCCTGATCGGGACGGTGGGGTTGATGACACCGGCCGGCAGCACCACGGGACCCGCGGCGGACGACGGCATCCTCTCCCCCGGAAGAGGCGGTGGCGGCGGTGAAGAGGAGGCAGAGTCTGCGGCCGCCAGCGAGCAAGCCGAATGCGGCTTGTCGCTCGACATTTTCCACCCCTCTCTTCAGAGGAGGGGACGGGAACGGGTGTCTAGCACCTGCCCTACAAGCTGAGGCTCCGCGGCGGCGGAGACAAACACATCCACCACGCGGGAGGAACCGCACTGGGAGCGGGCGAACGTTCACAAGCGACGCGGCTGTCCTTGCACCGTGCTCGGCTTCATACGGATGGGTGATGGTGGTGTGGGGGGGTCGGGCTCTCTCTCCTCCCGGCCGCGTACGACTCACTTGCTTGCTCGCTCGCTCGCTCTCTGTCAGTCAGTTAGCGTCCAACAGCGCCATGTTGACGCCCCCTGGCTGCGGTGGGCCGCCGTTGACCGCGCATGCGCACTCGGACACCCTGCTGGGAGCTCGCGTCCTCAGTCCAGAGGCGCGCGTGCACGCGCACGTAGCTGCATTAGTGCGAATGATGTCGTCACTATGAGAAATGTTCAAAATACTGTCACACAATTGGATACAATAAAAGATACAGTACTTATTTCACTTAACCACGTTGAATCTATTAATTAGATACATTTTCTTTATACGACACACAATTAGTACTCCGTCAACTAAGATGATACAATAAGATTTTTTTTAATGAATACAAGAAATCAATAAAATACCATTAGTTATTTCTAGTAGTCTACTAGTAGCAGCTGCTTAGTGCCTTTATTGCCCAGATGGCTCACGGTGCATTGCTTCCTCCAGCAGGTCACATCTGCTGGAAGTCAGATCACTTTACAATGAGAGGAAAGGATGTCTGCGTTTGCAAGTGCCTGCCTGTGTGTTTGTGTCAGAATGGGTTTTCACTACACGCAGCCGCCACTCGTGATGTTCCGCCACTCGCTTCCTTGAGATGCGGTCTGCTGACAGGGTCGGCATCGCGGTGATATTCTCTGGCCTTACGAGTGCGTGCGTGTGAGTGTGTGTGCGTGTGTGTGCGCGCTAGCGTGTCACACTCTTTTGTCATATGACAATAAATTATAAATAAAGCTTATAAAGCTTTGTCTTGAGTAAGACAAAGGGTTCTTGCTGCAGGGCGCCTCAGTTCTGACTCTGGCTGCTGATTGGCTGGAACTCTTGCCCTTCGTTTTGTTGCATCCATTCACCAAGAGCTCGGTCCCCTTTCAGGGTTGCAGAGTGTTGGTTTGAAGTGGCTTTGCCAGAGTGGACAGGAAGTGACACAAGTGAGCAACATGCACTTGACTGGAAGTTGATGTCTGATTGGTTGTGACAGAGAATAACTCCGACATGGATGGATGAATGGATGGAGGGAGGGACGGACGGATGGATGGATGAAAAGATGAACGACAGATAGCTGATTAATTGCTGGTTGAAGACTGAATTGGTGGATCGACGATGGCTATATTGATACGCCAATACTGAAGCCGGGCAGTCGAGTAGTTGGCTGGATATCCAATTGAGGTGGATGGACTGATTGACAACATAAATGAATGGATTGGTTGATGAAGCTCATTGGATGATGAAGGTCATTGGATGGACCGATGAGTGACACTAGAGGGAATTTAAAGACGGCCGGTGGGTTTTTAGATGGCTATCGAGAGAGATGGAAGGAGGTATTGATACACAAATAAAAGGATAAATGCGGAGTCCGATGTCCGGATGATAGCTGGATGTATCAATTATGTTGGCACGACAACAGCGCCATTATGTGGACACAGAGAGAATGATTATTCCCGATCTGATACAGATCGTCATCAATGTAAACGCTGCATCTACGTTGCATTGAGGTTCACGCATGATCAAATCAGTTGTCATTTGTTGTCTTTATGCAGGGAATAGATTCAGGACATCACCACGATGATGAGTGCTCCATAATGCTTGAAAAAAAAAACATCAATTCGATTTTTTTGTTGCTTGAGTTACTAGAACCTAAATATTTTTGAGAAATATCATTGTTATATATTCAGAAAATTTAGGCTGGACTTTTGCTGTCACGTGAGCAAATATGCTCAGTGTTTGAGTTGTAAAAAATAAATGAAAAAAACCCTTGTTGTTTTGTATCATTTTATTTAAAATTAGGAATTCTGTGGCAACGGATCATATCACAGCGTTGCCATAGCGATGCAGGCTCCGCCTTAGAAGCACTAGCGACAAAGCATTCATTTGTTTCTTATTGTTAGCATATCAATATGATAGCAACACACTTACAAGCTATTATTCGCAACACAAACACACGCATGCAAATTTTCACTCTTACACGCACTTTCACATAAGTGCCCTCACTCTCACACACATTTACTATGTATCATACTGACACATTCCACACACGCACTGTTCTTAGTGATCTCTCTCACTTGCACACACAATTTCTCTCGCAGGCACACCCTCTCGCACTTTCACACATGCTCACACAGACGCACTCAGTCAGGCACAGACATATACCCTCAAACACACACCCACAAGACATGACAATGAAAAGTGGACCTCTTCGCTTTTTTTTTTACCTTTTCGGTAAGTCCAGAATGTCCCATTCACGAATGACATTAAAACAGCATGAGCGAGGATGAACAATAAAAGGTCTACCGACGGCGACGGTACGCAGACGTGTTCTTGTGCCGTGCAGTTCTTACCGGCCGGGTTCTACTGCACCGAGGAACGAGGCTCGGATCCTCTGCGCCTCGTTGGAGCACAGGTGGCCGTACGCCTTGTTGTACCATTCCGGAGCGCGCCCCCTGCAGGCCACAAGCGAGAATGACAAGAAAATCAGAACAAGTCAGGGTTGTTTGTCCTACCTGAGGTCTACCCTGGACAAGTGTGTCAGTCTGGTTCTGGTCGGCACACCGCAGGGCTCCAGCAGGTAATGGGACTCCAGGACCACAGCCCGTACTGTCGGCACACGCGGGACATGGTCGCGATCCACCGACACACACACCAACGCACAGCAACCTTTCACGGGGTCTGAACGCCATGACCTGACGTGAGGGAGGATGGCGACGGACGTGTGACGGCACGCCTCAGCTGGGAAAGCGATCACGTGAGTACCTGAGCAGCACAAAGTCCGAGAGGGGCTGTGACGGCATGTTGACACAGGAGTACTGGTACACGTCCGTTTGCTTGTCCAGCGCTTCCAAGACTTCTTCCTGCTCAAGCGTTATCTGCCAGAGGGGCCGCTCTCGCAGCAGCCGGTGAAGAACCTCAGCGGGTGCGGCCTCCACCTCCGTGCTGACGCGCCAACGCCGAAGAGGGGTACCATCAGTCACCTGAAGGCATGACCCCATCAACTTGAGACTCGGGCTTTGGTACCACTGCTTACGCAAGCAACAATGCGCTCGTGTGCCCGCCTTCTTTGGATTTGAGTGTGTACTGAGAGGCGAGTGCTGATGGAGTCAGAACCTTTTTGCAGGACAGTTCCACATGTTCTCCCGCCGGTCGACATGTCCAGGCTTTACTCTTGTCTCGGCTCTCTTTGACAAGGTTGCGGATCAGCTTGCGCATGTGCGCATGGTAGGATCCATCGTCTGGCTCATCCTCATCGTCCCCCTCGTCTTCATCCCTGTCCTCCCAACGCACCCCACCCAGCTCGTCCAGCGGTGGCGCCGCAAGCACGGCTTCCGCGTAGGACCGGCTTACCATCTCGTCCGGGATCTGTGGGAGGAGCATTACATGAGTGTCACTCCATCATGTGAGCAACTGCCAAGCGGTCCGCTAACCGCGGCTTCGTGTGCTGCCGTTGGCTGGCTGCCAGTCTCGCGAGACTAGAGCTTGAAAGCGGTCCGAGGCTTTTGGCCTTAAATGGAGTCTTTAGCGGTAGTCAAATATGGAGGAGACCCAAAAAGGGGCTGGCCTTTCCGCTCATGAAGGAGAGAGAAAGGAAAGAGAAAGACAGCAGACCTGAAAAAGGCGCTGACACTCGGTGATCATGTGAGCCAGGCCTTGAGTGGCGGCCATGTTCTCGTCCAAGTCTTTCTGATCGGGTCGGCCACTGGCGTACTTTCGCTGGATGGACCTTGGGCGTCAATCATCAGAAGAACAACAGACAATGTCAATGGGAGAGGGTTACAGTTAGGGTTAGCAAAAGCAGCGATGGCGTACCTGGGTGAGAGCGCGCCGCTCCTGGTCAGGCTGAGGTGGAAGAGGGACGGCGCCAGGCAGACAGCGAGATTGGCAGCAGTCATCTGGTTTTGGTCCACCCGAGCCGCCACGTCGCACAAAAAGCAGAGCAGCGTCTGTAGCGCCTGCCGGTTCTCGTCCGCCATCAGCAAGATGGCCGCTCGCAGCGCCTGCAGACGCTGCTTCTCAGGCACGTCTGCGGGGGCCAAGGCAACGTCAGTGCTCGGCAAGCGTTCAAAGTCTCGGCCCGGAGCCTGCCACGTACACTGGTAGATGTGCAGGAAGGTTTGGCCCAGCTTGTTGCTCAGCAGCGGTTCCGGAAGGTCCCGGAAGAACTGCTTGAGCATGTCGGCCACGTCGTAAGCCGACTGCTCCTCAAAGTTGACGGCGTCGGGCGAGGCGTCGCACTGCTGACGCAGCACTTGGATGCGAGACTTCACGCCGGACTTGCGGAACAGGCCCACCTGGAGGGAAAGTGGCCAATGAGCATTTGTTGCGGCAAAACGTGGGCTTTGCCTTGGAAAGGTCTCCAGGTCACGAGTACCTGTTCCAGACCGCACCTCCTGAGGTGTGCCAGGGCCTGCTGAAGGCAAAGGGGCAGTGGGAAGCCGCACCGGCGGACGTGCACCATAAGTGGGACCCCAAACACGCTCTTGTCTTTGGGGTCCGGAGACTTCATACGCTTCATGAATTTGGGCACAGACCTGCACAAAAACACGAGGCAGAGCACGTTTCAATGGAGCTTCTTGCTCAGCAAACGTTTCAATGGAGCCTCTTACTCAGCAAACGTTTCAACGGAGCCTCTTGCTCAGCAAACGTTTCAACAGAGACTCTTGTTCAGCAAAAATCGTTTCGGGGACCCACCAGGTCCAGCCTTGCTTGTTGGACACGTAGTACTTCTCCATGATGGCGGTGAGACGCAGCAAGGAGAACCTGCGCAGCAGGCTGAGCTGAGCGGCCGACTGGCTGCTGATGTGCGGCGACCAAGACAGTTGCTTGCGATGGATAGTGGGCTGGCGCACCCTGCAAACACGCAAGGGGCTTTCTGTTTTTTTCTAGCGCTTGATGGGGTGTCAAAGCAATTGTCGAGACCAGCAGGTGTCAAACTGAACCCTGAAGCTGCCCACAAACCATAAAAAAAAAACAAATTTGTGGGCGCACAAACTCAATTGTAATACATGACAACAAAGTGCCCTGCAATCACTGGCGGAGCTAAGGAAGGGAGGGATGGACTGCCCCCCCCTCCCCCAAAATATGTTTGCCAGGCTAGATAATTGAGTTTTGGGTATTTTATGACTTTTCATGGATTTCTTTCCACAATTCCCTGATAGTGAATTTTTGTCAGCATTTTCTGAGGAATGATTTCTGTTAGGGTTTGCAGAATATCTTCATCGTATGATTATGTTGGGATGTAACCTGTAATAATCTACCTAGCTTGTCCTGTCTTAACAAAAGTAGTAGACCAAAGTGCTAAGATCTTTTCACCTGATTGACTAGCTGCAGAGGAAGCAATCAAAGTTGCTTTGTTTACACAAAGTCGTAAAAGGCCCCCTGCTATGCTTTGATCAGCAGGGGAGCGGCTTCACCCCATCCTGTGTTCCCACACCCCCACTTTCAACCCCACTGTGTTTCTTCTCAATAAATATGCACCTGATGAGGCCTGACTTCAGACTTCATTCGACCATCGCTGTAAGCACAGCGACGAGTGAACTCTCCGCCTGCAGGTGTTTGAAACGACTAACTTGTCTCCAGTGTGGTTCTTGCAAAATAAGTTAGAGTGAACACTACCCTAACAATTTCCATTGCCAGCGATGACAAGTTTGGCAGCCCAGGTCTCGACGCATTCCTTACTGAGGTCTTGTCAAGGAGGCCCCGACGCCGGAATCCCTTCTGTCTCGAGCGGTCCCGCTGGAATGGCTATCGTTTAGCGAGATGGGTGTGGTCCTGCCCTCGCCGTCTTCGCTGTTCTCACTGTCGGCGAGCACACTGCGGCTCCAGTGGTCCACAATCTGCTGCAGGCCACAGACATGCTGGATGATGTCATCCAAGTGGGGGAACAGGTTGTCCTCTTTCTCCAGGTCCAGGAGGTCTCCCGTGCTGGCGTAGAGGTGGGACCCGGGGACGTTGTCATACACGCTGGCTCTGCTACCCCTCTGCGCTTTCGGGCAGGGGGGCTTGGATGGCGGACAGCCTGACCAGATGTCGTCCAGGTTCATGCTTTTGGTCGACGGAGAAGCGGCCGGGTTGGCGGAGCTTCTCCCAAGCGTGAGGCTCTCAACGGACAGCGCTTTGGGGAAAGTGCCCGGCTTATGGTCTTTGGGGACGTGGATGAGGAGGTTTTGGTGTGAGCGGAAGTGGGCCCTCTGCCTGTCAAGCCCCTCGCCCTGGAGCGAGAGCTCCGGGGACTCACCGCTTCGTTTGCTGGCAGTCCGGGCTCTCGGGGGCTCACCAACGGGGCTCACGTTCATCCCGGAAAGATTGGCGTCAAGGTCGCCGCCGCGGTGGCTGACCAAGGTTTGTCCGTCTTCCCCAGCCAGGTTTTGCTCTAACTGGCTGATGGGGGTGCATTGCAGGACCCGCAGGGCCAGCGGTTCCTCCCCTTGCAGCATGGGCCCGCTAATGACCATAGGGGGTCTGCTCTTGGAGCTTTTGCGCATGGTGGACGGCCCCCAGGTGCGCATCAGCTCCATCCGCCGCAGGAACTCCTTGGCTTTGCTGCGCCCTGTCTGTCCGCGGCGGCACCCTTTGATGGGCAGCGAGTTGTAGTACGGGAGGTCACTGGGTGGCAGCTGGTAGGAGGCTGACAGGGACACCACCGACAGGGACGCCACCGACATGGTGTCCGCCGCCAGCTCCTGTTCGCTCAGCTCGCTCAGAGTGCTCTCGCTGCTCGCCACGCCGTCTGACAGGATGTCCTCCAGGCGGGACCAGCGGTGACTGCTCCACTCAAACGTCCAACGTTTGCTGATGGCTGTCGGCTCATCTTCGTCAGCGTCTTCCCCCTGCGGATGAAGCAATTTGAAGCATTGCACCAAGAGGTCTCCTTTCGCTTTTGGGACATTTCTGTCGGGATTTATCAGCACTGCGCGAGGACTCTCGAGAGGTCCGGGCACATTTGGGTCAAGGTCCAAACTGATATAAAATCGTCAAATATATCTAGAGGTGGGGCCCATAAGGTGATTGAACAAACAGGTTCAACTTACTTTCTTTCTGGGGTGGCTGATGTCCAGTTTCATGGAGGCGGACTTGTTCAGTGTGTTGAGGCGACTGCAACACACACACGCACACACACACGGCCACCCGGGACAGTTTTTCCTCTCTGGGAATGGTCCAGTGGAGAAGTTGGAAAGCAGGCGAGAAGCTTACCGGGACAGAGGCTCCACCAGGTCTCCATCCAAAAAGTCGTGGTCCCTTTTCACCGCGGAAATATTGATGGGAAACTGAGCATCTGAGAGAAGGAGAGACTTGCCGGGAGTCTTTTTTTTCCTTTCTCTAAGTGATCTTCTGTAATACTCCTCCATTTCTCGCCAGTAAGCGCAAAGCCAATTCAAAATGGAATCTTAGCAAGTTTCTCCTCCAAACTGCTCGTTTCCGTTTCTTTTCCAGAGTAATATTCATTCAGCACAGTCAAAATGGCCGCCTGAAAGCTTACAAATGAACGACGGCATGAGTGAATGTGACCGGAAACGAGAGGGAGAAGAACGCTGCTGGAGTCCCAGTTGTGATTATGAGGCCTTTCCCATGACCCCCAACAGCTCGTCCGTCCCCTTCCTCTGGCCAGGAAGCGCAAAGAGCAGACGAGACAAGTGGACAAGTGGAAGGAATAGTGGAAAGCCAAACAAAAGCGCTCAAGAGCGTTACCTTCGTACAGCTGCGCATACTGAGGGAATCCGGCAGCTCTCAGCCAATCGCACGCCTCCTTGGCCTCCAGCTCTGCCAGGTGGAAAACCACACACAGATGACATAAAACATAAATGACCATGCACGCGCGCACATACAATCTGCCGTTCCCATCCCGGAATTCCAAGCCGATGGACGGGGGTGGAACTTTCCACAGCGACGCTCTGTGAATTTTCAGTGATGATGCCATGAGTGGGACAGTAGGAACTCGTCAAGGCTTTTATTGACACCTCAACACTAACTAACTAGCAAGTCATGCTGTTTCACCATGGCAACAAGGCCCATTCATGACTCTTACAACCGCTTGCTTTCCTGCTTTCGTCCGCTGGCGTGTTTGACGCTCTCTTAGTGCACGTGCGCTCATAAGCGTGTCAAAGCACTCCACCCACTTTTGTGCTGGCAAAGTCATCACTACGTGGCAAATAAGTGCATCCTTGATTGGGGGAGGTGAAATAAATATTAATTCATGACATGGCTGTACAAAATCAAGTGGATGGACGGACAGAGGGAGGGAGAGAGTGAGGGAGAGAGAGAGTGAGGGAGGGAGAGAGAGAGAGAGGGAGAGAGGGAGGGAGAGAGAGAGACAGAGAGAAAGAGAGAGACAGAGAGAAAGAAAGAAAGAAAGAAAGAAAGAAAGAAAGAAAGAAAGAAAGAAAGAAAGAAAGAAAGAAAGAAAGAAAGAAAGAAAGAAAGAAAGAAAGAAAGAAAGAAAGAAAGAAAGAAAGAGCGAGAGTGAGAGAGCAAGGAAAGTTATTATTTCTGACTGTCCATGAAGGCAACATCAGACGAGTACGAACACTGTAGTCGTAGATGGTTAGAATTGGGCAGGCGAGTGATGTATTTCTTCCAGCAGGGTGCGCTCCAAACACATTTTATTTCTCCAATGACGTCCTCCCGAGGGGACACGATGTCAATAAAATATGATAAAAACCGTCATTAGAGCGAAAACTTGGACAAAATGATTGACAGCCGTGGGGCAAGACAGAACTGGCTTACGCTCGCCGCATTTTTTATATGAGGAAACCCCACCCCGCGCGCAACATCGCTCGCTCGGAATGACAAGTTCTAGCAAGCCGGTGTTACATGTCAAGTTGCTCCCATGTTATCTTGCTCCCCGTCTCGAGTTACGACTGTTATGGTAAAGCGATTTTGTGTTTCGCGACTGGAGATTCGTCACAAGCGACTTGGAACTTCCCTGACTTTAAAACTGTTCAAATTCTCAATAAAAAACGCTGAACGAAACGTTCGTGTTTCAGATAATATTACATGTGTACCAAATATTTACAATCAAATTCCTACGGTCGTATCGTCCCACCGCGCTAATAAACATTTGAGAGGTGATGTCAGGCCTAGAGAACACAATCTTACTCGGATTTCGTTTAAAAATCCTTCAATAGATACGAACCCTGATCGACCGATTACACTTAAACTCGGTTTTATGAATATTAGATCGCTTCATACGAAAGCAGTTCTCGTTAATGACCTCATCACGGAACATAATCTAAACGTTTTTGGTCTTTGCGAGACCTGGTTAAAATCTAATGAACTGCTGCCGCTTAATGAGGCCTCGCCTCCAAATTTTGTGAGCTCGCATGTGGCGCGTCCTCGAAAAAAGGGTGGGGGTGTTGCCCTCATCTCAAATTCCGATCTTAGATTTAGGCCTCATTCGATTAACGTATTTAAAACATTTGAAGTTCTCACTGTCCGATCCACCGCTTTACCGTCATTTTATCTTGCTGTTATTTACCGTCCACACGGGGCTTACTCTGGCTTCCTGGATGAATTTTCAGAATTCGTGGCTGATCTAGTAACAAATGCAGATAATATAATAATCATGGGCGATTTCAATATCCACATGAATTTACCGTCAGAGCCACTTACTTCGGAGTTTCAGACTTTAACTGATACGTTTGGTTTTACGCAAGCCGTACAGGCAGCAACGCATAAGAATAGAAATACCTTAGATCTGGTATTATCCTGAGGACTGGCAACCTCAAATATAACAGTACTGCCATACACTACTGTTTTGTCTGATCATTACTTAATAAAATTAGAAATTTTAGTTCTTTGTCAAAGACAAGAGGGCAATCAGAATTATAGCAGCCGTAATATTAACTCCATGACTGCAACTGTGCTATCTGAGTTACTGTCGCCGGCAACTGCCATATTTCCCGCATATCTCGGCTCTATTGATAATCTTACAAATGAATTCAATGCGACATTGTTAAATGCCATCGACTCTGTGGCGCCGCTACGTCTGAAAACTCGCCGTAGATTGCCTACTCCGTGGTTCACAGATGAAACACGTAGGCTTAAGCAATTATGTAGAAAGCATGTGCGCAAATGGCATTTAACCAAACTTGAGGTTTTCCATCAGGCATGGCGTGACAGCCTCCTGAAATATAAAAATGCGCTTATCTTTGCAAAAACTCGTTATTTTTCGCAAGTCATTAATCTCAATAATAATTGGTCCAGCTTGTTATCAACACTTTTTTAAGGAAACCACTATAATTATAGATAACCGTTCTATCACTCAGAGCGATACTGTAACTAATCTATTAATCTATTAGTAATATTTGACCAAACGGTCTCCTTTCAAAAGCACATTAAGAATATAACCAGAATTGCATTTTTTCACCTTCGTAATATTGCTAAGATTCGTCCGATCCTCTCGACCGGTGATGCGGAAACTATTATACATGCGTTTATCACGTCGCGCCTGGACTACTGTAACGCATTATTCTCTGGTCTTCCTAAATCCAGCATCAAAAGGCTACAGTTAGTACAAAATGCTGCTGCAAGGCTGCTCTCACGGACAAGAAAATTTGATCACATTACCCCAATATTAGCCAACTTACATTGGCTCCCGGTCCATTTAAGATGTGACTTCAAGGTTCTTCTATTAACCTATAAATCATTGCATGGCTTAGCGCCTTCATATCTCGTCGACCTAGTTGTTCCTTGTGTTCCGTCTCGTAACCTTTGTTCGCAAAACGCTAGTCTTTTAGTGACACCGAGGGCCAAGAAAATGTCTGAAGGGTCTAGAGCAGGGATGGGCAAACTACGGCCCGCGGGCCACATCCGGCCCACGGGACCGTTTAATCCGGCCCGCCAACCCTGAACAAATTGTATTATTAAACATTTTTTTTTGGTCATTTTGCCTGCAATGACTGCGTTTCCCCAGTAGATGGGGAACCGCTCGCCTGCGCATTTACTACCGGAAGCCGTGTCAGAAAGCTCGGTGCACACTCACAAGTGCGTGTACGTACTCAGTAGTACGGACATGGCGCACTCGCGCTCTATTTGTGGCAGTGCTGAATTTAGAGCGTGGGCTGTGACGACAGCATTCTTGTAATTCGCGCGCTGAGCTTTCAGATACAGTTTTACGCTAAAGCCACTCACAAACCTTCCCCTGGAATCCTTCTATTAAAATGAGTCGCCCAAGGAAAAGCAAGGTGGACACAGTGCCGAGTGTTTAAAAAAAGAGTGGCCAATTTGACTCGACGTACGCGACGTGACGTTCAGCCACATGAACGTCAACATCAACCCGTCACAGATCGAGGTAAACGGACCAACACCTCGGATCTCTCCTAAGAATTGCCACAACAAATTTTACTCCAGACTATGACGCACTAGCAAAAAAGGGAGACCAACAACACTGTTCCCACTGAAAATGAAGGGGAGGCTCTATAGTTTGTTGTAAAAAATGCATTTTGAATATGATTTGTACACATAGCAGGGATTGAAACTAGCGACCATTCTCATTTTCAAACAATGCAGGATGCTCAAGGACATTGATGCACCACCTGTTTGCGACTAATCTTAACCTGTAAAGTTCTTAAGGCTTACTTTAAGGAAGTGTTTCCCGTTTCCTCACCTCTGTTACCAGGTGTTTGTGAGTTAAAACTCTGTACTGATTTTCAGATACCCCTCACCGTGTTGCCGTTTTGATTACTTTATTTGGATGTATGCTTTCACCGATTCTTCAAGATGATATATTTGGTCAGAATGTTTGCCGTTTGATGTGATCTCATAAGATAAACATCTTTCATTAATCTGACCTGCAGGCACTGAAGTGATGGAGACTGTTATTCATAATAACAGTGTCGTATTTTATGAGAATCACTGATAGCAGTTTTTTAGTGAATTATTATTATTATTTTTTTAATGCTGTTAATAATTGCATTTGTTTTCAAAAAACTTGTTTGGAATATCCATGCTTTACTACCTACTAAAGGCCAAAATCTTTTATGCAATGACCTTTACAGGTCGCTTATATTACTTCACACAAACACTACGTCCATCTGCTCCTGGTTTGGCCCTCCGGTCCAAATTTAGAACCCAGTTCGGCCCGCGAGTCAAAAAGTTTGCCCACCCCTGGTCTAGAGCATTTTCTATTCGGGCTCCAGAGCTTTGGAATGCCCTACCAATGGATATTAGAACTGCTACTTCAGTAGAAACATTTAAGACACATTTAAAGACACATTTCTATGATATGGCCTTTAATTAACCTGTAGTGGCCGATTCGGCTGGAGTTTGTTTTCGCTCCCTTCTCCCCCCCCCCCCCCCCTTCCCCCACCCCTCCCCGGCTGGGGAGGTGGTTAGGTGACACCCAAGCTGACAGCAGCTATCTGAATTCTCGTGGACCAATTCAGGATGAGGGAACTGCAGCGGATTACTCTCCTCGAAGACACTGCCAGGACAATCGAGGGCACCTCCTGCAGCTCTTCGCTTTGAGTTGGACATCCACTCTTTCTCTGATTTTCATATTAAGTATTTTATGTGCCCTCTCTGCATCCATTGCAGCCTGGTGATCCTGAAAGGGGGATCCTTCCATCTGTGGTCCCTTCTCAAGGTTTCTCGTTTTTCCCCTGGTAGGGTTTTTTTGAGTTTTTCCTTGCCCTTTTGGGAGCTTAAGATCAGGGGATGCTTTGAGAATAATTGTCAATTGTTTGTCTATGTGAAGCCCTTTGAGACTGCTTGTGATTTAGGGCTATACAAATAAACTTGACTTGACTTTGAAAATATAAAAAATTTGGCAATTCTCTCCCAATTACATCCGTCGGTGTGTCTCTTGACACAAGACGCTCGTCTCGGTCACGTGGCATGTCCACCCAGTTGAGCCAAGCAAATATGAGCAAGAAACAGATCAGTTTGGAAAGCTTCTTCGAAAAGGAAAAAAAGACCAATGAGGAGACTGAAGAAGAAGAGGCTACCACTTCTAAGAAAAAGAAAGCTGCATTTAAAAGAACATTTTTGGAGTCCTACTTAAAATATGGATTTATCGCCACAGGTGACTCTGACGCGCCAAGCATATGTGGCGACAGGCTAGCTAACGAGGCAATGAAGCCTTCAAAACTGCTTCGGCATCGGAGATAAAGCATCCTGCATTAAAAAACAAACCTTAACCACTTCGGGTGTCATTGTCTCCGATTACGCCTAGATGGGACCAGCTCGTTTCTGAGAAACAAGCTCGGTGCTCCCAATAATTCATCGTAATGGTGAGTTTTATTTTTATGTGGTTTATATTCATTTTTATGCCAGTCGTATCATTTTATTTCATCGTATTTATATATTTATTAAAAATGTATTATTTATTTATATAAATGTATTATTTAGTTATATAAAGGCCGGTCCGCGAAAATATTTCTGACACGTAACTGGTCCGTGGCGCAAAAAAGGTTGGGGACCACTGCTTTAGAGGTCTGTTTTCGCGTGCTAGCACGATTGGGAATTAGCATCTTTCCGCTAACTCATTAGCCTGCCCAGTACTTCTTGTTAACATGTTATACGCACACACGTATAATATTTATATTTTCAATATTTATACAAAATTTTCTGTATGTATATTTATATACCGTATTTTCCGCCCTAAAAGGCGCACCTAAAAACCTAAAATTTTCTCAAAAGCCGACAGTGCGCCTTATAGGCCAGTGCGCCTTATATATGGATCAACTGATGAATTTGTTGATCCATACTGGTTGTACACAGTGCTCTGCCAAAATGTTTCAGTACGTTTTAGTAAGACTAGTAAATTACAAGGTCGCATCGCTTCCCAGCATTACGGCAACTGTAGTCAGGGGGCGTCACCGAATAGCTGTTGTACCCGCGAGGCTATTTCATGTCAAAATAGGCTGCTCTGTTAATGTTTCGAGTAAATCTACGGATCGATATGGAAGGGAAACATAGGTAAGTAGTACCAATGCGTTAGATCGAACTTTAGTCAGTTCCGATCATTTTATAGGAGATCGTTTGAGAAACGCGATTGTTTACACTTTGCTGAGGCTCATGGGAGATTGCGAGCTGAGGCTCGTGAGACTTTGCGGATGGCTAATGCTATTGCGATAGCTGCTATACGTACCAGGCTATTTCATGTCAAAATAGGCTGCTCTGTTAATGTTTCGAGTAAATCTACGGATCGATATGGAAGGGAAACATAGGTAAGTAGTACCAATGCGTTAGATCGAACTTTAGTCAGTTCCGATCATTTTATAGGAGATCGTTTGAGAAACGCGATTGTTTACACTTCGCTGAGGCTCATGGGAGATTGCGAGCTGAGGCTCGTGAGACTTTGCGGATGGCTAATGCTATTGCGATAGCTGCTATACGTACCAGGCTATTTCATGTCAAAATAGGCTGCTCTGTTAATGTTTCGAGTAAATCTACGGACCGATATGGAAGGGAAACATAGGTAAGTAGTACCAATGCGTTAGATCGAACTTTAGTCAGTTCCGATCATTTTATAGGAGATTGTTTGAGAAACGCGATTGTTTACACTTTGCTGAGGCTCATGGGAGATTGCGAGCTGAGGCTCGTGAGACTTTGCGGATGGCTAATGCTATTGCGATAGCTGCTATACGTACCAGGCTATTTCATGTCAAAATAGGCTGCTCTGTTAATGTTTCGAGTAAATCTACGGATCGATATGGAAGGGAAACATAGGTAAGTAGTACCAATGCGTTAGATCGAACTTTAGTCAGTTCCGATCATTTTATAGGAGATCGTTTGAGAAACGCGATTGTTTACACTTTGCTGAGGCTCATGGGAGATTGCGAGCTGAGGCTCGTGAGACTTTGCGGATGGCTAATGCTATTGCGATAGCTGCTATACGTACCAGGCTATTTCATGTCAAAATAGGCTGCTCTGTTAATGTTTCGAGTAAATCTACGGATCGATATGGAAGGGAAACATAGGTAAGTAGTACCAATGCGTTAGATCGAACTTTAGTCAGTTCTGATCATTTTATAGGAGATCGTTTGAGAAACGCGATTGTTTACAGAGGGCTCGTTGGTTATTGGCTAGTGGATGCATACCGCAACCCTAGTCAACCTCAGTTTGATGCAGTATAGCTTCTATTTTATGCGCCTTATAATCCGGTGCGCCGTATATATGGACAAAGTTTTAAAATGGGCCGTTCATTGAAGGTGCGCCTTATAACCCGGTGCGCCTTTTAGGGCGGAAAATACGGTAAATTTATTATTTATTTATATAAAAGCCGGTCCGCAAAAATATTTCTGACGCGTAACAGGTCCGTGCCGCAAAAAAGGTTGGTGATCACTGTTCTAGTTGATTCCCAAGCGACTTCCCGTTTTGATTTTTTTTTTTTTTTTTACAGTAACCTGTCCGCCTTGGCGGCCTCTGCTCTTGTCTTGATGTCTTACTGTGTTGAACCCTCCTGCAGCCTGTTTGCTGTTTCAATATAAAAGTTATTTCTATTTACTATAATGGTTTAAGTCTGTGCGTCAGTAATTTACCACTAGAGGGCGACAGAGCAATTCAAAACATCCGCCCACCATCAATTCACATGGTTACGGAGTCCAGCGTATGTGTATTTTTGCCCCGCCGCGTGGCTCTTGAGAAAGTGAGCGCTAAGAAAAACGTGTACAGTACATAAATACAATATTGATTTACCGTACACCGTCGGCTATATTTACGTATATTTATATTAAAAACTATATATATCACATAGTAGTCGGGTCTGAGTTAACTGCCGCAAACTAGAAGCCGCTCGGACCTCCTTCGGGCCACCGTCGATCCGCTGATAATCGAAGAGGCTATTTGAATTTGCTCGTTCGAAGCTACCTTGCTCCAGCCTCCGAAGCAGTTGCTTTCGGGCAATGATGCGCGAGAGGCGGAGGGCCGAGCGAAGTCGGGGAGTCCGACCCAGCCGCAGATAGTGATCCTGACCGTCGGGCGTCATGGCCTCCAGGCACATCCCTTCGTTGGCACTGTCGCTCTCGGGGCCCCCCACCGCCGTCTCCGCGGAGGTCCCGCGCTCGCTCTCCGCCTCCTCTTCCTCCATAGCCGACTCCCAAGAAACGGGCAGTCTGATCGGGATGATTCCTGCGCAAACATTCCAGCGGAATTCCTCAGACATGCCCTCACTGGAATGGGGGCTCCCGCCCTCTACTTCCCGGCAACCATTCGCATGGCTTTCTCCAACACTGGTGTCGTTCACCTGCCATCACCAGCTCGCCACGAATGCCGTGCCTTTTGGTCACATGACCGAGCGGGAGAGGACGCATGGTCAGTGTATGACTGGGTCTTCCTAGTTCCTGTCTGTAAACTAAACTAGTTCTAAGCGAGACCTTACACATCGCGATCTGGATTTGTGTGCATCGCACGGTCGCGCACACGAAAACACACACAAAGACTAACCTTTGTACGCACGAACGAACACACGAGCGCATAGTGTCGCTCTTCCCTCTCTCTCACAAACGTGTGCGCGTGCGTGACAGAGTAAGCAATGTTGCCATTGTTTCCAAGCGACCAATATTTCACATCTTCTCTAGTTTGACATTCCACATGGTTCCACAGGCACACACAATCTAGCGTTCAATAAAACAAGTAATTTGACGACACCGCCCTCCAGCGGGGAAACGATGGAACTGCAAAACAGCTTGAGCGCAGGAAATTTGCTGAAATTTGCTAATGATGCTGCTACCCTCCCAAAGTGCACGTGTCCACTTGTGACATCACGTATGACGTCGCTCCGGACACACTTATCGGCCACAGATACAATTAGCCAAAATCTGTCTTAAGTAGCGGCTAATATTAGCGTTAGCATCTAGGCTAAACAACTTGCACACATGGTTGATGACAATACAGTACAATACAATACAATACAATACAATACAATACAGATTCATAACATTCGGATTAGAGATGCACCGATCCGACTTTTTCAGTTTCGATACCGATACCGATGCTGTGGCTTTGCGTATCGGTCGATACCCGATACCGATCCGATATTATGGTTGACTTAACAAGCTACATACCTCTACATGTGGAACAGAAAAGACTAAAGGCAATGGCATCAGGCATGACTACACAGTTCATTCCTAAGACAAAATGTAACAAGATAAAGCAGATTCATGCAATGAACTATTTATTTGTAACAAAAATTGTGCAACAGCAGCAATAAAGTGTATCAGCATTTAAATTCAAGTAAATTAGGATACAAACTTCTTTAAAAAAAAAAATACAAATGTTGCAGCTGAAACTGCACTGGGCAAATATAGAAAGGGTGATCAAGCACACAGTAACCAAATATTAAAATAAATAGTAAACATGTAAACATTAGGTGCCGTTTCACATCACTCATGACCTGTTGATGCTCTAAATGCTCATTTAAGCAGCAATGAGAAGTGCTCCCTGAAAACAAGCTCCGCTTAGTACTAGTACTATAACTGGCAGTACTACCACCACCCCTGGCAACATTAGCTTTGCGGACATTACAAACTGCCGTCGAGCTAGTTGGCGTGTTCAGTTTAAAGTACCTCCACACAGCTGACTCTTTCGTTCGCTCCATGTTTGCGTTTGTTTAGAAAACTATCGTGGCATGCGGCACACGTGCTGCTGACGTATGACGTAGCCGCGGCACACGTGCTGCTGACGTATGACGTAGCCCGCGTCCCAATAGATTAAGGAAAGGATCGGCTCACAGATCGGCTGCATTTTCCGATACCCGATCCATCAATTTTGTTGATATCGGGGCCGATATCCGATCCAGATATCGGATCGGTGCATCTCTAATTCGGATAGGGACCACGTCATTAGGAACATCTAGGCCCAACAGAAATACAGTAATCCCTCGTTTATCCCGGATAATTGGTTCCAAGACGACCCGCGATATGTGAAAATCCGCGAAGTAGTGTCACCTTTTTTAACATACATACATTGTTTGTGTATCGATAAGTGTATATCAAACCATATAAGTGCATATGTTATCATTAGAACATTAAATAATAGTTTCAAACATGTAAATACTATATTAAAACGTAGTATAAATGACATACAGAAAATAATGTATAAATAATATAAATATAAATATGATACGTGTGTGTGTGTGCGTGTGTGTGACATATGTATATGTAGCTAAAGTATACAAACTGTAAATATGTTTTTAGAACTCTTATTATGATAACAACTTTTTTATAACAAGGTACAAGTGTACATACTGTAATGTTTTTAAAACTCTTATTATTATAACTTTTTTTTAAAAAAAAAAACAAGGTACAATACTGCCTTCTGCTGGCGTGTGGGCAACTTTCGTGCCATAATTCCTCAATTTAGAAGGTTTATTTTAAATTTGTGTATTTTTGGGGGGGGGATCCGCGATGTACTAAGCCGTGATAATCAAACCGCGATGTAGCACGGGATTACTGTATACGGATCCCAAAATCAGCTACTGATTCACACAGTAAGCACGCAAAGTGCATGTGCCCTGCGTGCAAACTCACACCATGTGACGCCACCATGTGTTGCCATGGTTACGGCCGCATCACAGAAACCAGCGGCTTTCTCTCGACTCATGAGCGCCAACGTAGGATTTGACACTTTCTTAGCTACATCCGTTAATGCGATCCCAGCGAACATTTCGTAATAATGCCATAAGTGACGAGAATAATCATGGACAAAAGCTGCTTTGACAATGACAATCAAAAATCAGTTACTGACAAGTTCACGCCAGAAACTTGGTGCATTGGCGCACTCAAGGACGAGTTGACAGCGTCTCTCTCGGGACCGCGCATACTGACAGTCATCTGAAACCCGTGATGAACACCCCCCCCCAATGCTAAATGTGACATTGACCTTCCCAAAATAAAGAACCCACCCCCCAGCACAACACAACAGCTTTCCTGCGTCGAGGACAAACCGCATGCGTGACGTCACAACTTCTGGTAGCAAAAAGCATCCAAAACGAACGCGTGTCCAAGCATGCGTGGCTGACCTGCCAGGCGCCTCTCGCGCACATTCCTCCACAGCAGATTCCACGCTTTGCCCGTGGACTCCCTCAACTGCTCGCTGATGGACCTTCGCATATGCAGCGTGGCCGTTTTTCGCGTGCTCGTCATGGTTAACGCATCCCGGTCCTGAGACGAGACGGTGACTCCCCGAGCAACAAAAAGAAGCCCCCCCCCCCCCCCCCCCCCCCCAATAAAACACGCCGTGCCGCAGTACCGCTCACAGTCGACTGTGAGTGATCACTCCAGTGCTTTCTTGCCCGCCGCTGAACTGTCCACTTGATCGCACGGGTGGTTGGTTTAGTCCCGACTGCCCCGTCCGATTGTGTGTGTCTCGAGGCGTGAACGCAAAGTTGTGCGCGTGCGCGAGAGGAGCCTGACGTGTGACAAGACCCCCACTGTCCGTCCTTCCCACACCTGCACACGAGTTCTCTTTAAAGGACCCCTGGAGAGTCACAATTTTCTTCACCCAGCATCCACTTCAAAGATGGCAACCGGGATCCAGTCTCCAAAAGAATGCACCCCACCCCACGTCTGCTCTTCCACGACATTCTTTTGTCCACACACACGCGCGCACACGCTCACACAGACACGCTGCACTTGGGACGGGGACTGTTGAGGATAGCGACCTCTAATGCTGGACTTTAACGTGATTGACCACTATAGGGCTTCAGTCAGAAAACACGCTGGACATCAGTGAAGATTTGTCGGTTTACTTTGGAATCATGCCATGCAGTTGTGCAGTGGAGTTAAACGATCATTTAGGGCCTAAATGATCATTTAACTCCACTGCATGGTGTCAAACTCAAGGCCCATGGGCCAGATACGGCCCGTCACATCCTTTTAGGTGGCCCGTAAAGACAAATCAAATTCGTGTCAGTACGAAAATTGCAAATTGTCTTCACTTTTAAAAAATAGAAAAACATATTTATAATAAAATATTACTAGAATTCTTTTCACTGTTCATTTTTTTCAAAATATATATATATTTTTTTAATTGTTTCAGATTTGAAAACTATTATTCATCAATTTGAGTAGTCCGTACTGTATATAATATGAGCCGTTCATACATTTATTTGGGTTGACAGACCTCTTAAGAAAACTATGACGACGATGCGGCCCGCAACAAAAATTAGTTTGCCTAAATTTTAGGCAAACAAAAACAAGCAAGCCGGCAGCGAGCAAACAAACCAACTAGCAATCCAGCAAGCAGTTTCTGAAATATAAAGAAGTAAAGACAAATTCAACACCATGTAAATATAACTCGGACACTGTAAATAAACACTTCTTGGTAATAAATTACCTCTATTTACCGTGAATGACATTAAATTCACGAATGCTGTGTTAAACTGTAGGTGAATAACAGTGGTATTGGAAGTACTATGCAGGCTAACGGTCACGTAAACTGAGTTAGCGGAAAGATGCTAATTCGCGATCGTGCTAACAAGCAAAAATGGACCTAAGTAAGGTAAACAAACACTCGGAGCAACACCGTCCTAGAGGTTATACACATGTAATCGGTCATGTCTCTTGTTAGGGGAACCACTTACATCGTCAGTAGGGGTGTAACGATTCATCGATACACATCGATTAATCGATATAATGCTCTACGATTTATTGGCATCGATGCTAAACGTAAACATCGATTTATATCGCCGTGTTTGACCTCGGACATTAGACGCGACTTTATTTTGAAATCCAGTTCATTGTTGCTTGCTTCCTCTTTCCGGGAGCAGTACGCGGCGTGCTGTGTTGTGAGCAGAGCAGGCACGTGAAAGGGGAGCCGACAACTACGCGGCTCCTGGGCTGGTGCTATGGCTAGTGTCCAAGAAGACGAGGAAATTCGCTCCCCTTTGGGCTTCAAGTCATTCGTTTGGAAGCACTTTGGATTGCAAAGAAAAGATGGCTCAACGGACAATTAAAATTATTGTAAATAAATAGTTCAGTAATGCACTTTAAAGTTAATGGTATTACAAAAAAATAAAGAATATTCATTTTTCTTTACTTATATGAGAACAAATATAGGAATTTGATAAAGTTCAGTGTTAAAATAAGCACTTTGTATACTACAATACTCTTGTAATTTCCTAAATAAAGAGTTTGCAGTACCTTGTTGATTTTGCGTATGAATTGTTATAAATCAGGATATTGTTCTATATTTTTTATTTAAAAAAAATAAAATAAATAAAAATATCGATCGTGGAGCACTATATCGTGATGTATCGTGAATGAATCACAGCAGGCTTTAAGATATCGGCAAATATCGTATCGCGATATTTGTATCGATATGATATCGTATCGTGACAAAACCCGCGATTTACACCCCTACTACCCAGACGTCTCGGCTAAAACACGTCTAAAAATGGTCTAAAAGTGTAATAAAAATAGACGTCTATGCCGTAGACATCTATTGCATAGACGTCTACGGAATAGACGTCTATTAGACGTCTATATGTTAAAGTTTTTTAGACGTCGACGGGATAGATGTCTATTAGATGTCTATATGTGAAGGTTTTTAGACGTCTACGGGATAGACGTCTATTAAACGTCTATAAGAGAGAGAGAGAGAGAGAGAGAGAGAGAGAGAGAGAGAGAGAGAGAGAGAGAGTCAGCTTTATTGTCAATTCCTTCATGCCAAGACACACAAAGAAATCGAAATTACGTTTCCCCTATCCCACGGTGACGAGACACAGTACACGATAAACATACAAGTAAAACAACGCAAAATAAAAACAAGAAGGCACAAACAATGAACAATAAGAGTGATGAATAAATAATAAATCAGCGGTGGCCAACCCGCGGCTCGCGAGCCGCATGCGGCTCTTTGGCTAGTTTCATGCGGCTCTTTTACGTTCATATCAACATTTGTGTTTATTTTTCGTGCGTATTTGCTTCGCTTGAGTTCAATATGGTATTTTGGTCAAACGCGCATGCGCGTGAGGTGAAATCCCGCAAAGGAGGAGGGACAAACAGAGCGATTGGTTTTGCCCGCTTTTTTTATGAATGGCGACTCTGACTACGGGGGCCCATTAGGTCCAGAAAAGCTGACAAGACGCTTGCCAAAATGGCAAGGAAAAAATGCACAGCTAAACGAATATATGACGATGAACACAGGACGTTTTTAACAGAGTTAAAGTTGTTTTTTGTTGAACGCTATGGCAAGCCATTCTGCCTGATATGTCGGACGTCATTGGCGCATTTAAAAGCTTCAAATGGTCAGCGCCACTTCAGCTCACTTCATGCCAATATCGATAAGGACTTTGCAAAAGGGACTGAATTTCGCAAGCACAAGTTTGGAGACTTTGAAAAGTCAGGCAGAAAAATAGGTACAGTTTTTCAAAAAAATTACGAAGCACTCAGAGACTGTCACACTTGCATTGTTTCAACTGGCTTGGAACATTGCACGGGCTAAAAAGCCATACAATGAAGTGGAGTTCGTTAAAATATGCCTCAGTGACGTTATTGAAATCTTGTCTCCTGAAAACGACGAACTCTAACGAATGGTCTGTCCCGCCACACATAGTAAGTGAAAAAACCTATTATGTTTTTGTTTGTGGAATTTGTTGAACTGAGAGTTTGTCTGTGTGAGACAATGCACACAATGTTCATTGTTGAAAATGTGGTCTTTGGTCTGTGGTTTTAGTACTGTAGGAGTCAATTTGTCATTATCATGTTGGTGCGTGACATAATAATGTCACACAATAAATTTGGCTGAGCAGAGGGGTGTGTGTGTGTGTGTGTGTGTGTGTGTGTGTGTGTGTGCGCGCGCGCGCGTGTGCGTGTGCGCGTGCGTGTTTGTGTGCGTGTGTGTGTGGGGGGGGTGTTCATGTGTGCTCATGTGTATGATGTGGCTCTTTGCGATGACACAGTAAAAAATGTGGCTCTTAGTCTCTGACTGGTTGGCCACCCCTGGACTAGTGGTTCTCAAATAGGGGTACGTGGAGGTACTCCAGGAGGTACGTGAGATTTTACAAAAATATATAGCGGTATTAAAAAAAACAAAAAAAAAACACAGTAAGCCTGATTGTCTTGAGAATTAGTTATAAAAAGTTTGATGAAATACAAATGTATGTTTTATATTCAGTATTCAATTTTAATCCTTAATAAACAGACTCTCCACAAACCAATAGCAGTCACCTGCGGTTGCCTTGATGACGCACTGTAACACGGAGATGTGGCTTAAGCGTAGCAGCGATGCTGCTGTTGAAAACACGGAGAAACAAGTAAAAATTAAGGCAAAACCAGAGCCGACGAAGTACCGACAGTACATGGAAGACTATTGTTTGATTAGCATGAAGCCGGCACATCTCCAGCGGCATCTCACCACAAAACACGGATGCCATGTTGGTAAGCCACCGGAGTTCTTCAGGAGGAAACCTTCTGACTTCAAGTCATCCCAAGACACAATGCGAAAAGCCTCCACTACATCAACCCTGAAGGCTTCTTATGCGGTTTCTTTGCTCGTAGCTAAAGCCAAAAAAACGTTCACCATAGCTCCATGTTTCTCACTAAAATGTAGTATTAGGGGTGTAACGATTCATCGATACACATCGATTAATCGATATAATGCTCTACGATTTGTTGGCATCGATGCTAAACGTAAACATTAGGGGTGTAACGATTCATCGATACACATCGATTAATCGATATAATGCTCTACGATTTATTGGCATCGATGCTAAACGTAAACAAAGATTTATATCGCCGTGTTTGACCTCGGACATTAGACGCGACTTTATTTTGAAATCCAGTTCATTGTTGCTTGCTTCCTCTTTCCGGGAGCAGTACGCGGCGTGCTGTGTTGTGAGCAGAGCAGGCACGTGAAAGGGGAGCCGACAACTACGCGGCTCCTGGGCTGGTGCTATGGCTAGTGTCCAAGAAGACGAGGAAATTCGCTCCCCTTTGGGCTTCAAGTCATTCGTTTGGAAGCACTTTGGATTGCAAAGAAAAGATGGCTCAACGGACAATTAAAATTATTGTAAATAAATAGTTCAGTAATGCACTTTAAAGTTAATGGTATTACAAAAAAAGAAAGAATATTCATTTTTCTTTACTTATATGAGAACAAATATAGGAATTTGATAAAGTTCAGTGTTAAAATAAGCACTTTGTATACAACAATACTCTTGTAATTTCCTAAATAAAGAGTTTGCAGTACCTTGTTGATTTTGCGTATGAATTGTTATAAATCAGGATATTGTTCTATATTTTTTATTTAAAAATAAAAATAAAAATATCGATCGTGGAGCACTATATCGTGATGTATCGTGAATGAATCACAGCAGGCTTTAAGATATCGGCAAATATCGTATCGCGATCTTTGTATCGATATGATATCGTATCGTGACAAAACCCGCGATTTACACCCCTAGTAAACATCGATCTATATCGCCCGTTTTTGACCTCGGACATTAGACGCGACTTTATTTTGAAATCCAGTTCATTGTTGCTTGCTTCCTCTTTCCGGGAGCAGTGCGCAGCATGTTGTGTTGTGAGCAGAGCAGGCACGTGAAAGGGGAGCCGACAACTACGCGGCTCCTGGGCTGGTGCTATCGCTAGTGTCCAAGAAGACGAGGAAATTCGCTCCCCTTTGGGCTTCAAGTCATTCGTTTGGGAGCACTTTGTAATTTCCTAAATAAAGAGTTTGCAGTACCTTGTTGATTTTGCGTATGAATTGTTATAAAGCAGGATATTGTTCTATATCGATCGTAGAGCACTAGTATATCGTGATGTATCGTGAATGAATCACAGCAGGCTTTAAGATATCGGCAAATATCGTATCGTTGTTCTTTGTATCGATATGATATCGTATCGTGACAAAACCCGCGATTTACACCCCTATGTAGTATGATTGCAAAAGACTCCTTCAAGCTTCAAGACTGTTCAATGCTTGTTCAATGCTTGTCAAATCAAAATCAAATGTTCAATGCAACAATTCAATTTTAAGAGGAAAAAGAGTTTCTTTTTTTATCCCAAAAGAGGTCAAGTTAATTATTTTTTATGAGCAAATCTTTATTTATTATTAAGTTATCAATTTATTATGTAAACAAGATATTATTTATTTATAATTAAGTTAATTTATTTTTGTGAACACATTTTTAGTTATGTATATTTTTATTTCCTTGCAAGAGATTATTACAAGAAAGATTTAGGTAAAGTTGATTATTTTTATAAGCAAATCTGTATTTATTATTAAGTTATCAATTTATTATGTAAACAAGATATTATTTATTTATAATTAAGTTAATTTATTTTTGTGAACACATTTTTAGTTATGTATATTTTTATTTCCTTGCAAGAGATTATTACAAGAAAGATTGATATAAATTAGCAGTGTTCTGCATACATTATTTGAGTTTTGAAAGGGTTTATGCCTTCTTGGTAGTCACTGTTTACTGTTTATCGTTTTTGTTTATATATGCAATGTTTGAAACATAAATGTGTCTGTCAGGTACATTGCTACAAGTTGTTTAACTTTAATAAAACACTGATGGGACAATCCTGTACCTCTTTCTTTTCGACCAGAAATGTGTTGCGCTGGTCAGGGCGTACTTGGCTGAAAAAATATTTCAAAGAAGTTTGAGAACCACTGTATTAGACAACTAGTCTAAGTTAAGCCTGATTTTAGACGTCTATAATTGGTCTGTGTGTAGCCCAAATATACACGACAAAATTAAATCCATCAAATATGAAATACTAAAATCTAAACCAGCCGTGAGTTGTATAAATAATGTAGAGATGTTGTATTGCTTCGTTTTAAACAACGATTGATCCGTATAAAGTTATTTTAACCCGATTTAGACCACTATAATTGGTAGTAATGTGTAGCCGAAATATAGACGACGAAATCAAATCCAGCAAATATGAAATATTAAAATCTAAACCAGCCGTAAGTTGTATAAATAATGTAAGTTGTATAAATAATGTAGAGATGTTGTATCTTCTTAAATCTTAAATAAAATGCATGGACGGAGATCAATTTCTCTAGAGTAAAAACAACTCAATGGAGAAAACCCATGCAGGCTTGGTGAGAAGATGCAACATGCAAACTCCACAGAGGGAGGGTTGGAGGTGGAACCGAACCCGCACCCTCCTAACTCCTAGGCCAGGGGTGGCCAACCAGTCAGAGACTAGTACCGCAAAGACCCACATCCCCCCCCATGGGTTTGCCCCTCCTCCTTTGCGGGATTTCACCTCATGCGCATGCGCGTTTGACGAAAATACCATATTGAACTCAAGCGAAGCGAACATGCAGCGTTTGACGAAAATACCATATTGAACTCAAGCGAAGCGAACACGCACAAAAACAAACAAACAAATAAACCCACAAATGTTCATATGAACGTAAACCCGGCAAGGAGCCGCATGCGGCTCGCGAGCCGAACGTAAAGGAGCCGCATGAAACCCGGCAAAGAGCCGCATGCGGCTCGCGAGCCGCGGGTTGGCCACCCCTGTCCTAGGCGAACGTGCTAACCAGTGTACCACCGAGCCGCCCAACTTATTACATCTAATAAAACATTTATTCAACTTTCATAAAATTGTAATTGATTATTTTAATCTTTAACTTTTAATTGACAACAGATTCTCATTTGCATATCTGCAGACAGCAAAGGATATAGTTACATATTTACAAGTTCATTTACAATGGTAACGGTCTGAGGAGGGGCGGCTCAGTGGCGCACTGGCTAGCATGTCCGCCTCACAGGAGGGTGTGGGTTCGATTCCACCTCTGACCCTCCCTGTGTGGAGTTTGCATGTTCTCCCCGTGCCCGCGTGGGTTTTCTACGGGCACTCCGATTTCCTTCCACATCCCAAAAACATGCTTGGTAGGCCATTTGAGCACTCCAAACTGCCCCTAGGTGTGAGTGCGAGCGCAGATGGTTGTTCGTTTCTGTGTGCCCTGCGATTGGCTGGAAACCGGTTCAGGGTGTCCCCCGCCTACTGCCCGATTGATCGCTGGGATAGGCTCCAGCGACCCCCGTGGGGACAAGCGGTATAGAAAACGGATGGATGGATGGATGGATGGATGGATGGATGGATGGATGGATGGTTCGAGGAATGTCGGTGTGAATGGTCGGCCCCTATACATTTTCATCTAAGCAAATCTGGCCCGCTTTGCAAAAAGTTTGGACACCCCTGCTATACAGACACCATGTCATTTGTGTCATAACATGCACTGATACACCGATGACAACCCCCCCCTAAAAAAGGTGTCCTCTTTCTCAAAAACCCTACTCTCAATGCCTGCGTGGTCGATGACTGGTAGAATTGTAATTAGTTCGCGCGTTTGCGTTTTCGTTATCCATTTTACCCTTCTCACTTTCCGTACTTGAAGGGGAAGTCGCAGTGCAAACAAGCTTTTCCGCGGGAAATATTTTAGCTAACTACAGGAAACGCAGCCGTTAAAGTCACACCAAAATGAGTTTGTGGGTGGACAAATACCGACCCACGTCGCTCGGCAAACTCGATTACCACAAAGAGCAAGCATCCCAACTCAAGAACCTGGTGAGGATGGCACGAAGACAGGCACAAGTTCGGGCTTGGCGGCGCTGCCCTCCTTCGGTGGCTTAGCTTCTAAGCTAAAACTATGTAGAAAACAATAGTTTATTTATTATTATCATTATTATTATTATTAAATTTATTTACACAGCGCATTTCACAACAGCTGCAACAAACCGCTTCACACATAGCTTCCGTCATGACCACGTGTTTTTTTAAATTTAATTTTGCCATTTGCTGCAGGTCTCAATCCCTATCAGCACTAGCAAACATGGGCGATTACTGCATTACTTTGCTTTTTAGTATCGTTGAAGTTGTAAAAGACACAACTTAATTGAGCTGTTTTCCCCTTCACCTACAGAAAAAGCAAATGACTGAGATTATTCTAGGTGAAACTGCAAGCGTATTCCCTCGCATGGGCATGTCCTAGGTGCCAAAATGATACGAGTGATTTAGCAACATGTAAAATGTGTGTGTGTGTGTGTGTGTGTGTGTGTTTGAGGTTCAATGCGGCGACTTCCCGCACTTGCTGGTGTATGGTCCTTCAGGTGCGGGCAAAAAGACCCGTATCATGTGTCTGCTGAGGGAGCTCTATGGCGCCGGCGTGGAGAAGCTTCGCATCGAGCACCAGACCATTGTGGTGAGAACATCAATTGGGGCAACGGTGTCTGTGACAGGAGAAAACATCCAAGACAGCGCGCTCACCTCTGCGGGCTCTTCTGGTGTGTAGGCTCCCTCCAAGAAGAAGATTGAGATCAACACCATAGCCAGCAACTACCACTTGGAGGTCAACCCCAGGTAACGCATTAGCTCTTACAGTGAGCGCAGCCCTCTTTTCTTTTCCTGACTTGGCTGAAAGTACCACGTTGACCGTTGTTCAGTGATGCGGGCAACCAGGACCGCGTGGTGATCCAGGAACTGATCAAGACCATGGCCCAGTCCCAGCAGATCCAGTCCGGCACGCAGCGAGAGTTCAAAGGTGAGGTACGCGGGCGCCACCCGACTCAAGGAGCACGCGTGATGTGACGCCGCCACCCTTTTCTTCGCCAGTGGTTCTGCTCAGTGAGGCGGACCGCCTGACCAAGGACGCCCAGCACGCTCTGCGCCGCACCATGGAGAAGTACATGACCACCTGCCGCCTGGTGCTCTATGCTAACTCCACCTCCAGGCTCATCGGGCCCATACGCAGCCGCTGCCTGGCCGTCCGCGTCCCTCTGCCTAGCACGGAGGAGGTAACGTCACGGAGATGGCCCGTGTCAGCGGCTGGGTCGGGGATGCCAAGAGGAAAAGGATTCCGGAGTAACAGACGTCGTTTCAAAGTCATGTGTGCATTTTTCCCCCTCGTACCCTAGGTGTGTCACGTCCTCACGTCGACATGTAAGAAGGAGGGTCTCCTCCTGCTGCCCGAGCTGGCCAAGCGGATCAGCGACAAGTCGGGGCGCAACCTCCGCAAAGCCCTGCTGATGTGTGAGGCCTGCAGGGCGAAGCGGTGAGCCTTACAAACGCTTGCCGGGATGCCATTCCGCTTCCTTGTCTGGCTAGAACATTTCCTTTGTATCCATCACCTCACAACGAGCGCTGCCTGCACGTCCATAACACGTCTTTGCCACGGCGCTATCGAGCTCCGACGCGTTGTTTGTCGCTCGATGATTTGACGGCCTCCTCTTACAGGTACCCCTTCTCGTCGGACCAGGAAATCACAGAACCAGACTGGGAAGTGTTCCTCCGGGAAACAGCCAACTACATCGTGAGCCAGCAGACCCCACAGAGGTAAGAGGGTCCACGGGTGGCAGCCATTTTGCTCACGCATGCAACATGCCGCCCCCAAATTGAAATCCTAGCTAACCCGGCCGGCTAGGATCTGGTACGGTTCTTAAGGCCTAGCTGCCCACTCCTGCTAAGTTGCAAGCAACTACAACTAAAGGCCACCGGGGGGCAGTGGAAATACTTCAAGTTCAGCTCATCCTGTTTGGAGCAGATTGTTGGAAGTGCGAGGTCGGTTGTACGAGCTGCTGACTCACTGCATCCCTGCTGACATCATCATGAAGGTTAGTGGACACGCATGAAAAAAAATCTCTGCTGGAATAATTGTCACCAAATTTCTGGCCTGACTCCAAAATGTAGCTCGCTTGTCTGGCCATCATTTGACCTAGACAATTTAGGTGGGACTCTTCTTAACAAGCTCTTCCTGGCAGGGATTGGTCAGGGAGCTTCTGAACAACTGCGACGGGCACCTAAAGCCGGAGGTAGCGCACTTGGCGGCGTACTACGAGCACCGGCTACAGCTGGGTAGCAAAGCCATCTACCACTTGGAGGCCTTCACCGCTAAGTTCATGGCCGTCTACAAGAAGTTCATGGAGGACGGGCTGGACGCCATGATATTCTGATGCCGGACGCCGTCATGCGCTCAGATTAAAAGTGGCTTGTTGTTAATGATATTGTTTGGACATTTATTGACACAAATGCACCGCATCGCTGATGCACATTAGCCATGGTGCACTAGCCAGGCTACGCGAATGAGATTCCCACCTTTACAATACCATGCCAAGTGTAGCACTCGCTGAGAACAGGCCGATCCAAGCGCAACGACACACAAGTGCACAAGATTACTGCAATAAACTTTGGGTCCCGATAAATTTGAAAAAGTCACACAAGCGAGCACTCCTCCATACGAGGCTGTCAGTAAGCACCTTAGCGCCTCCCGTAGGCGTAGTAGACGATGAGAGCCAAGGCGACGAGCGCGGCCAAGCCTACCAGCGTCAGGAATCCCACCACGGGTCGCTTGGCCAGAGCCCGACAGGCAGCGCAGGGTCGGGCGGCGCGGGGGCATCTCTGCGCGGGCGCCCCCTGCGCGGGGAAACCGTGATGGCGGATGATGTTGCGGTAGTTGGCCAGCGACGCCTTGGCCAGCGCCTCCCCATGCACATAGCCGTACAGGCCGAAGCCCGGGTCGCGCTGGTCATTCAGGGCGTATGCAAAGTAGCCCTTCAGATTCACGCCGTCCAAGGTGATCGCTGCCAGAAAAAGTATTATTCCATATCAATTCCACATGCTGGATTTTGCCCCAAGAACCACTTTTTCAGTTGGCTGGCTTAAGAAACCAGTGGCGAGTACCACACTCGACCACAGTTGAGTGACTTTACCCTCCCGTGTCCACGACCCTGCCAGTGACGTCGGACCAGCGTAATCAGACGGACGGGCGCTTACCTTTGAGTGCTTCGTTGATGTAGTTGTACAAGTAGAAGACCCTCAGGCTGTCCTTGAAGCGGGCCGTGTCCTCCTGCACGCCGTTGGCCATCACGTAGATGCCCACGTGTGGGTAGTGCTCCTTGACCTGCAATTTCAATCACCAGGACAGTTGTCGTCAGCACGCTTAACCCTACACACTACGGGCATACTTGACGACGGAGGGCCACGTTTCAATTCCAAACGGGCTACTTTGTAGCCGACACTTGAACTCATAAATTTGGCCTGAATATACTGCCCGATATTTCAAATCATCAAGCCACTTATTCTAATCAAGCCATTTCAGGGGGTAAACAAAAGCCTGACTGAATGCACTGGCAGGTCCTGAATGTGTACATCCGCCTCACCCAATTGAGTGCCTTCCTCAGGCCCCACGGAACCACGGGCCGGGGCGACTTGATCCACGTGGTGTCCACCATGTGCTGCACCTCCAGCTCCGATGTGTACGTGTACCTACGGACGCGCCGCACGCTCAACAGGTGGCGCAGCGGCGGCACGGCGGTGGTGCGCATTCACTCTTACGGGTCCTCCTTGGCGCGCGTCACCAGTTCGGCGCTGAAGTGGCTGATGGCAAAGAAGTCGTACGTGCCCTTCACTAGCTGCCGATCGTCCTCGTTGAACACCGGGAGTCTGCAGCAGGACCGTCCAAAGTCACTTACGAGCCTTTTCAAATTGGGTCACGAGGAGTGTGTACAGCTTAACCTCCAAATGCCCGCTTCAAATCAAAATGGCCGACTTGCTATGTCTGAATGGGGTGGGTCTACTCCTGACTGAGTGTGGATTAATTTGCACGGACGGCCTACACACTCAAGTGAGTTGAGTTGACGCAGCCAGCTTCTCATTCCAGGAGGATAGTCTCCGCTGCCCAAGATTGGCTCGGCGAACCACCCCACTCGGAAGTCCAGAACCCTCTTGGCCGGTTCCACGTCCTCGCGGCTGTACGAGAAAGCCGGCTCCACCCAGTCCATGTGCAGGGCCAGAGAGACCTGAGATCAATGCGCGCATGAAGAGCAGGATGTTCCACGCACGCACGGAGCCGCATGCACGGAGCCGCACGCACGGAGACGCACGCACGGAGCCGCACGCACGGGGCTGCACCCACCTGACCCCCCTGGACGGGCCTGAAGTCTTGGTCATAGGCGCGCCAAGCAAGTGCATGGGCGAGCAGCATCCGATGAGCTTCCTGGTAGCTCACCGTCTCATCGTTGGGCTCGTTGAGCGTGATCCACATCTTCACATGCTCACCCAGCTCGCGGAAGCACAGACGGGCGTACTCAGTGAAACGCTGCGGGGTCTCCCTGGACACAAGCCCGGATCCACACCGACACCTTCAGATGCTATCTGGGCCTGTTGCGTCGCCGGAAGTCGGCTACCTGTTGAGCCACCCGAGTGGCGGCGGCAGGCTGCTGCCTTGACGCGTGTGGTGCCACAGGGTGACCACGGGTGTGACATTGGCGCACAGCAGCTGGCGGCTGAAGCAGCGGTAGTAAGCCAGCAGGGTGGCGTTGGGCCGTGCCGCGTCGCCTGTCGGCACCAGCGCTGACCAGTTGAGGGAGAAGTGAAAGTGGCTCACGCCCACCGCCTGGATTTCATCCACCTGATACCACCAACATTGACAGTACAACGGCAGCAACTGTCACTTTTGGCAGCACGACCTTCTCACAGACACATGGCGTTGCGGTTGCAGGTCACCTGCTGTCTGATGCTAATGTAGGCGGCGCAGTGTGCGTCGCGCTGTGCAGGTAGCGCTAGCAAGCCTTCCAGTTGGGTCAGCTCACCATTGGCCTTGTTCCACACGTACACATTGGGGTCCGCAAACTGACTGGGAGAGCTTTCCACCTGAAGAATGTGTTTGTTTGGGACGGAGCCCTGAATCTCTGCGAGTACCTAGATGGCGGCCAAGCATTTTGTTCCCAACGGTTGAGTTTGAAGCCTGAAGTTAGTGGCGCCATCAGCCATCATCATGATGTTGTAAATGTTGTGTGTATTTGTGGTTCATGAGTCAGTTTCATTTTAAAAATGTAAAATCTGGATTGTTTGCATGAGAATCAGTCTGTCTCAGCCAATAAAAACAACAAAAGTGAACGTTTCGCAAAATGTTTGTTGATGAAGCTTTCAGTTGCCCACTAACCTGGATGGAATTGGCGGAGACCCCCCAAGCAAAGTCACACGGGAAAACCCCTTGAGCAGGACGGTTCTCTGGAAGCTCCGGAAAGCCGTTTCTCTGGATCACGTTTCTGTTGGCAATGGACAACAGTGCTACTACGGACAACAACTCGGCACTCGGCAAATGCAACACCCCAGCCGAAACACAAGATTCGTCACTTTTATTTTTTTTTCTTCCCTTGCACTATTTTTTTATCTAATATTTGTTTATCTCCACTGCATATTGTGTATTTTGTATATACTGTCCATATTTTTTAATTATATATACCTTCTACTTTTTTAAATCTTTTACCCCCTTCCCCGCATGTGTGTGTGTGTGTATATGTTAAGTGTACTGCTGCTAACATAGGAGTTTCCCCATTGAGGGAATAATAAAGGATTATCTTATCTTATCTTATGAATGGACAATCGTTGCTAACCATGGAATTGAGCAGTGAGAGGTGCCCGTGTAGTGGCTAAAACAGCAATCTTGGCTAGCGGTGATGTTTGGCCATCAGTCCGTGACCCCAAGAGAAGGGGGCATCCAAAGTAAAAAATAAAAAGTCAATCATCAACTAGAAGTGAATGTTTCACGAGCCACGACGGCGACTTCCTCTTTGCTGACTCGGCACATGTGGAGCGTCAAGGTCACGCGGGCTTACTTGTAGAAGGTAGCCGAAATCTTCGGCTCTCTCTTCATGTCGGGCGTGTTGAAGTCCACGTAGTAAAGTCCCCGCCGGATGCCGCACTCACGGTGCCACTCAAAGCCGTCCATCAGGGACCACGCTGTGTAGCCCAGTACCTTGACGCCGTCCACTGCGATGGCTGCGCGCACGCCGCATACATGATCAGCCACAGGCGGGGCGCCGAGGCAGCGGCGTCACTCACATTTTAGAGCTTCAGCGATGAACCTCTTCAAGTAATACATGTGCTTGGGGTCCTGAGTTTTGGTGCTGCTCGACACATACCTGAAAGAGTACACACTGCTTTTATTCCCACTTCATTACCGGGGTGCTAGGTGTCCTAGCTAATCACCGCTGACGGTGCTGGCCATGACGGGTTCTTCACAATTACAACTTAATAGGTGTCGGTGAGCAATGTCTGCCATCCTGCCATGACATCTTTCAGTGCGATTTTCATTTTACACAATAAATGGAGGACGGCCACTCCGAGGAGAGTGCCTGAGTCGACCTAAGTGAAAGCCTCTGCAACAAGAGCAGCGGCATAAAAAGATGCCAGAGGGGAAAACGGCGGAGCGCGGTTACCAGCCACTCTGCACCACGAAGATGTCGGGCCAGTCGTACTCGGCGCTGACCCAGTAGAGGAGCATGCGCAGGTCCAAGTCCTCCCTTTGGCCAAACTTGAGGCTGTCATTGACGAGCTGGAAGCTGAGGGTGGCGCCGTGAGACAGTGCGAAGAAGTCTGCGGTGCCCTGCAGCTGACGGCGCTCCTCCTCGCCCAGGGCAGGCAGCCGGTGGCCCAGGCGGGCCTTCATGCAGGCCGGGTAGTCGCCGTCGCCAAACAGTGGCCCGGCGAACCAGCCCAGCACGTACTCCAGAGAGCACTGGCACTCGCGCAGGCTCTCCACGCGTGTCCGCCTCGGGCGTACCCAGTGGGACGCCAGCGCCATGGACACGCGCCCGCCTTGCCGCCGCCGGTAGTCGCGGTCGTACGTGTGCCAGGCCGCCGCGTGAGCCTCCAAAGCAACGAGACAGCAACGGGTCAGCCGTGCTTTCAAACCCTCAGAACTGGGGAGTTTCTTACGTTTCCGTTCGGATCAGATTACGGTTTGCAGTCGGGTGGGTTCCAAATGAGGTTTTCAAATCTGGGTTCGGGTTTCCAATTCGTACTTGGGGTTGGGGTTTAAAAGCCGGGTAAGGGTTTCATGAACAAGGGCTTAACATTTCAAATGGACAGCAAAAGCTAAAATGGTAAAATGACATTGTCCCTTTCAAAAGAGAATGATGACAAAATAAGGGTCTGACCTGTAAGAGCACGTGGCCAACCTTGAAGGGCAGGTCGGGGTCGCCCTTGACGCCCGGGGCCACCACCCCGGTCCCATAGCCATGTCGGGCCACCACAAAGGGGTTGTCGATGGTGATCCACCAGCGCACGTCGTGGCCGAATGTCCGGAAGCAGAAGTCGGCGTAGTCCCGGAAAACCTCCACCATGTCTGGGTTGCTCCAGCCGCCCAGCCGCTGCTGCAGCGCCTCGGGCAGGTCCCAGTGGTACAGCGTCACCACGGGCTCCACACGGGCCTCCTTGAGCCGGGCCAGCAGGCCGCGGTAGTAGCGCACGCCCGCTTGATTCAGGCTCCCGTGGGTACCGTTGGGGAAGAGTCGTGGCCACGACAGTGAGAAGCGGTAGTGGCTGACGCCCAGCTGGCGGATGGCGCGCATGTCGGCTGCCGTGTTGTGGTAGCTGTCGCTGCCCACGTCACCCGTGGCCATGCGGTTGCCATCCCGCGTGAACGTGTCCCAGATGGACGGGCCTTTGCCGTCCTTGTCGAAGGCGCCCTCCACCTGGTAAGCGGCCGTGCCCACCGCCCACATGAAGCCCGGAGGGAAGGTGCCGTACAGGAAGGCCTTGTCACCCGGGTAGGGCAGCTTGCTGAAGCGCGCCCACGTCCGCAGGCCAGCCCCCAGCTTGCCGGAGGCGCACGCCAGCCAGGCGCAGGCCAGCCAGGCGGCTAGCCAGGCGCCGGCTCTCGAGGCCGAGCTGCGGTGCACCATGCTCTGGCGCGGTTTGATGTTTGACGAGCGCAGGAGGAGGAAGCCGGGCCAAGGGGGCCCCGCTGGCTCGGTCAATCATTTGCAGAGCAGCTGATGAGGAGACAGTGTCCGGCAGTACGGCAAGTGCTGAAGTCACATTATTTGTTACTATGAAGCCATTATAATGTCTGGAAGAGCGCCACAGGTGGCTTGCGTGAGGCTCTGTCCGGGCGAATGCTTGGCGTTGACAAGATTAGAGCTTCCCCTCCCCTTCGGGAACCACGCAACGAGCACATTTAAATTGATGCCAGCCGGCCGGTCAGCGGCCAAACGGAGAGTTGACTCGCGCAGACCTCAACCCAACGGGCCTCATTTAGATCACCATGCATTACAGCACGAGTGGCAAAATAGAAAAATGGAAGACTGAAAGCAACCACCGTGCCCATTCGTACCACAGTGGATTCAGGTTTGAATGACTATAGACCTGTCGCCCTGACATCTGTGGTCCTGAAATCTTTTGAGAGGTTAGTGTTGAGCCACCTGAAGGACAGCACGGGGCCCCTGCTCGACCCCCTGCAGTTTGCCTACCGGGCAAACAGGTCGGTGGACGATGCGGTCAACATGGGACTGCACTACATCCTGCACCACCTGGACACCCCAGGGACGTACGCCACGATCCTGTTTGTGGACTTCAGCTCGGCGTTCAATACCATCGCTCCTGACATCCTCCACCAGAAGCTCATCCAGCTCGCGGTGCCTGCCTCCACCTGTCAGTGGATCACCAGCTTCCTGACCAACGGGAGACAGCATGTGAGGCTGGTCACCATCACATCCGACACCCGGACCACCAATACTGGCGCCCCCCAGGGGTGCGTCCTCTCCCCACTGCTCTTCTCTCTCCACACTAACGATTGCTCCTCAGGCGACTCTTCTGCGAAGCTCCTGAAATATGCACCACTTTCATCGGACTGACTCGGGACGGTGATGAGACTGCATACAGACAGGAGGTGGAGCGGATGGTCCACTGGTGCAGCCAAAACCTCCTGGAGCTGAACCCGCTCAAGACTGTGGAGATGACAGTGGACTTCAGGCGAGACCCTTCACCACTTTCACCCCTCACTATCCACAGTAATACTATTCTTTCCACAGACACCTTCAAGTTCCTGGGATCCAGAATCTCTCAGGACCTTAAATGGCCCAGCCACATAGACTCTGTCCGGAAGAAGGCCCAGCAGAGGCTGTACTTTTTGAGACAGCTCAGGAAGTTCAACCTGCCACAGGAGCTGCTGAAGACCTTCTATACTGCCATCATCCAGTCTATCCTCTGCACCTCCATCACTGTCTGGTTTGGATCGGCCACCAAACAAGACATGCACAGACTGCAACTGACAATCAAGACTGCAGAAAAGATAATCGGAACCAACCTCCCATCTATCCAGGACTTGTACCAGTCCAGGACCAGCAAACATGCAAGTAACATCTCTACAGACCCTTCTCACCCAGGTTGCAGTCTGTTCGAACTACTCCCCTCCGGACGGCGTTACATAGCACTGTACGGCAAAACCAGCAGACACAGAGACAGCTTCTTCCCCCAGGCTGTCGCTCTGATGAACTCACGCCACTCTTAGATTCTCAGAGACATTGCTGTGCAAAAACATCCTGCTCTCGACGCTTTATCTTTGAATTGTCTGTATTGTGTACTATGTGTCCACTCTGCATCCATTGCAGCCTCGTCATCCTGGAAGAGGGATCCTCCCATCTGTGGTCTATTGGTAGAGTGTCTGCCCTGAGACTGGAAGGTTGTGGGTTCAAACCCCGGCCGGGTCATACCAAAGACTATAAAAATGGGACCCATTGCCTCCCTGCTTGGCACTCAGCATCAAGGGTTGGAATTGGGGGGTTAGATCACCAAATGATTCCCGAGCGCGGCACCGCTGCTGCTCACTGCTCCCCTCTCCCCCAGGGGATGGATCAAAATCACACGGGGATGGGTTAAATGCAGAGGACAAATTTCACCACACCCAGATGTGTGTGTGACGATCATTGGGACTTTAACTTTTAACTTCTCAAGGTTTCTCATTTCCCCTAGTAGGAGTTTTGAGTTTTTCCTTGCCCTCCTGGGAGTTGAAGATCAGGGGATGTTTGAAAATATTTGTCAATTTTCGCACATGTCCTGAGTGTTGTTAGTCACCTAAATGTTGAACAGAGGCTGAGATGTACCGAAGACAAATTCCTTGTTTGGCATGCTCAAACATGGCCAATAAATATTCTTGAATCTCTGCTTCCATGTTTTTAAGGAAACAGCCCTGAGGCTTTAGATTTTGCGTGGATGTTTGTAATGTGACACAGGTGGTGGAGAGGCCTTAATGCATCAAATTTACAGCCGGGGCGCCGACGCTGCTGCTGCCCCGCGTCCGGTTCCCAAGTAACAGCAGCCTCTTGCTGGCCATAAAACACAGATGTGTTTACCCCGGGGCAATAAAGGACCATTAACACTTTATTACTGCTCAGGACACAGGCCCAATGGGTGACGAGAGAAGATTGTTCTGACCTCATCCAAGGGACCCTGCACCAAAATAAAAATTTTCAAAAATGTCATGACAACCGTTCCAAGCATTTGAGTTGTGTGCAGAAGCCCTGGTGGAAGTCATTCGCTCGACTGTTACAGTCAATGACAATCAAGTAATTTGATTACAATCGAAATTTGCACGAATTGTAATAGAAAAAAAGTTACTGTCATAATGACACCAAAAGTGACATCTGTTTTCCAGACACAAAGCACGACTTCAAATAAATTAATACATGATCTTTTTTACATTTTTTAATCCACGGTAAAAAAGGTCTTGTTAATGTACAGGCTGTAAACAAAACAAAACATGTTTGAAAGGGGGCAGCACGAAAACAGGTGATCAATTTCAGAGCAGGTGGAGGAAAGCCGTGGGGGAAGCTTTGCTTTTTTCCTAGTAACAACAATAAGGCAAGCGCCCCCTGCAGTCAGCATCGAACACGACAAACACCAACACATGAATCGCACAGAAAGAAACTACGTATTTACAAGCACATTGATTGTATCGTTGTGCTAAAAATGAACATCTAGCCAACTCACATGAGGCCAACAACGACGCAGCCGGGAACACAGCGAGTAGGAAGTGGGACGCAGCAACTAGCGAGGTGCGCATGCGTGCAGGCCCGTGCGGCAGTGGCCATAAAGCACGTATGAAAAGTTCGTGTGGTTCATCCATATTTCAGATTTCGTTCCTTGGCCCCCAGCCGCCGGCTAACTCATCTTCTTCGGCCCGCCGCCTTTTTGCGACCCTGAGCAAAAAAGCAGCTTGTAAGGAGTCTGAACGGAGCCACAAACTATGTCCAGTAAACGTCGCAAACAACTTCGATGAGTCTTAAAGGGACAATGTGGCACTTTTTAAAAAGCCACTTCTCGTTTGAATAGGATGCAACCAAACGTCATATGGCGTCAACCTCCGCACATTTCTTTCCCATCTGGTCATGGCGAGTCATATGACGTAGGTTGCCATATATGATGACGGAGACGATGGGATCATTGTCTCAAATGTCTCAAAAACGCAAAGTGCTTATACTTGCGCAAGTCTTTTGTGATGTCACACAGCTCACAAACTGCGATCGTTTCTAAATGCACGCACTTCCAACTGACCACACAATGGCAAAAAAAATCCTACACGCTGTCCCTTTGAGTTGAGTCAATACTTGGGCTGACGACGCAATCGCGTTTTAATGCTGAACTGCCAAACATGTAGGAAACCGCTGTCCTAAACAATGGAAACATGTCAGACATTAACGTCGTAAACATGTCGACCGTTGCACGTTAGCGCTGAAGGTAAGCAGTGGTATTTTTTGCCAACCTTAGGTGTGGGCTCCTCCTCCTGCACTTCGTCATCCTCCTGGTCTTCCTCGTCCTCAGAGTCGTCTTTAGCGGCTCCCGCCTTTGACCGTCCTCCCCGCCTGAATCAAACAAAGAAACATTTCCAGCAATCAAACAAATTCTGTTAGTAAGCCATTGTGCACATCAGGTAAGATTTTGTTTTTGGTTACTAAAGAATTCAGTTCATCAGCCCTGTAAAGTCTCATGCTGTCCAAAGCGTGGGCTTACGTGGGTTTCTTGGGGGGAGGTTGCGCCGACTTGGGCGGTCGTCCTCTCCTCTTCTGCGGCGTCAACTCCACCACGTCGGAGCTGGCGCGCCAACGAACAACAAAAATATGTCATAGCAACTTCAAATGTTGGCTAAGCTGAATGCTAACGTAGAACAGAAAACCCTCTCCGCAGAGCTCGCATCAATGTCTGCAATTGAACACAACCTATGCAGTGAACAATAAACAACACTCACAGGCCTCGGGCAAATGGATATGTTCTGTTGTGGGAAAAGGGACTAAGAGAAACCATGTATTTTACTGGCCGCTGGTGGCCAAGACACTACAGGAAGCGGTACGTCACTGGCGTTTTCACCTTTGCGATCGTCTGGGAGTCCTGGCCTGTCGTCCAGCCCGGGTCTTGACTTCCACGTTCTCAGCGCCGCCACCACCATCCTCGTCGTCGTCGTCGTCGTCCTCGTCGGGCCTCTCCTCGTCGTCCTCTTCGTCGTCCTCTGGGGGCGGCGCTGCCTTCTTGCGCCCTCTCTTCCCTTTGGCGGGCGATGCGTCCTGATTGCCCGATGCGGCCGCCTTGGGGGGCCGCCCCCTGCGTCCCTTCTTGGGAGGATTGTTTTGCTCGTCCTCGGGCCTGTTGTCCTCATCCCCCCACATGTCCTCAGCCTCCGTCACGGCCGTGGCCTTTTTGCGTCCGCGTTTGGGTTTGATGTCGCCGTCGTCGCCAGCTGTCAGGCCGCGCTTGCGACCACGAGGCTTCTCACTCTCCTGGAAAGACACCAAGAGTTGGACAAAACCTAACTCTTATTCCTCGTCGGCTCCCGCCAATGTTGTTGCTTATGTTGAGGTAATTTTGTTTTTGGTGTTACCTTGTCGGCGCTGTCCGCTCGCTTTCTGCTCAAGTCCTCATTTTCACTGTGGTCCATTTCAGCGCTGTCGTGCCTGAGAGGACGACAAATGACAAAGGCTGACAAATGAGAATGTCCAAATGGGGCTGCAGTTCACGGGGCCGTCGCCGGGCGTGGCCTCTACCTGCTCTTGGCGCGTTGCGGCGAGCCCGGACTGGAGGAGGAGTCGTCATTGCTGGCTGTCTCCATGCGGGACGCTTTGCTCTGGATCTGTTTGCCGGCCGACGACAACGGTTTGTTGACGGCGCCCAGGACATTGGCAGACTTGGGCTGCGCAGAATGACGCGTCAGAATGATGAGGACGACGACAGCAAAACTCACCTTTCCTGGACAATGACTGCAAAGGCGCACTCACCTTTCCCGGCGCAAAGAACGACTTCATCTCAGGCGGAAGATAATATTTTGTGTTGCTGATATTCTGAAATGAGAAGCGCACTTTAATTGCAACAAGTTTGAGCCAACTGTCGCTCGTGCTTAGTGGGTCATGCCCACACTTTGATGGAGCTTTACGAACTTTGCCCAGCAACAAGAAAACTACTTCTATTCATCTTTGAAATGTGATGTTAGGAGATGATTTAAAGATGTTTGGATCGCGGTGGCAACCTTATCGGGCTTCGTGAACAAGGTGCTGGGCAGAATGGGGTCTTTGGGCGACTCCAGGCTGTAGGTGGTGCTCTTGGACATGATGATGTGCATGGCCACGTCGCACACCGTGTACAGTTTCTGCCGGGGGAGGGAGGTGGTCGGCGCGCTGTCAGCTTGAGACAGGAGTGAGGGAGGACGCGGCAACAGCTACCTCGTTGGTTTTGGAGTCAGCGGGCGACTGTGCGTCTTTTGTTTGCTTGATGTTCTCCACCATCTTCCTGATGAAGGCGTGGCTATTGTTCTCGTTCTTGGCCATGATGATCTCCAGCACAAACCACAACGCTCTGGCGTAGAAGGGCACAGGAGAGTCAAAAGCGAAACGTGCGCTGCCCGCCTGCTGCAAATGAAAAGCAACAGCCGGCCGAACTCACTCTTTGATGTCTTTGAGCTGCTCGATGTCCTGCACTTTGACGTAGTCTGGGTCATGCGCCAGCAAGTGGACGGCGTACGGCACCACATACTCGGGCAGCAGCGAGAAAAGCTTGTCTGTTTGGATCCCAAATGATCAGAGCGTTACGGCCAGGCCATTCGTTCCAAAGGCCGGGACAGTCCGCTTGCCGGCGCTCACCGCTGATGGCGGCATGCTGCTTGAGGTACTCGCGCCGAATGTTGACGTTCTTGACCAGGCACTGGCGCGCGTGTGCCCGCCGCTCCTTGACGGGGTCCTTGGCACACAAGGCGAACACGGCCATGTACTCCAGAGGGAGGCGCAGGCGGCACAGGCCCCGGTGCAGTTTTTGCGCAAAGCCCTGACGCACCTGGTAGCACTCGTCCTGAAAGTCACAAAAAAAGACTGTCGCTTGGGAAGCCCGGGCACAGTTTGTCGGTGGAGCCCACGTACGTTAATGACCAGCGCACACAGCTGGTACTGCTCCAGCGTGATGATCTTGTGGTAACACGGCTCCTGGGCCAGCTTCAGCAGGGCACAGGCGGCAGCCAGGCGGAGCCTCGACATGTCGGGTTTGCTGACAATAAGCAAATGAGGATTGAAAACAAGTAAACAAATTAAAAAATACATTAGGCGTGCGTTCGTACCCCATCTTCCCTTGCTCTGTGAGGTCTCCGTCGCTGTGCAAGATGGCCGTCAACATGCGCAGCGTGGAGTTGCCAGACTTGCTCTGGTTGTTTTTCACGCCCAGCAGCCAGCGCACCATCAGCTTGATGCCCTGGATCTGAAACATCACAGCGTTCACATCATCAGGCGGATTTGCCACAAGTGGGAACTGCTTGGTTATTGTTTTTTTTGTTTGTTTGCGTGTGGGTGTCCACATTTAGGGATGCGCGCTGAGTCACCAACCTTGGCCATGGTCTCGGGAGAAACCTCATCATCGGGAACCCAAAGCTTGGTGGTCTTCTTGCCTGGAATCTACAAACAAAACCGTGGTGGTCCATCTTTTTGGCAGTCCTTGCTTCAAATGTACAGGCATGTGGTGTGCTGTGCCTCCAAAAAGGCGCCTTGACGTGTACATACCCTGTCGTTCATGAGCAAATCCTTCACGATGAAGTTGGCCACCAGCGACTTGAGGGGGGCGGCAAACTGCTCGGGGGCCAGCTGGGCCAGGTGACCGAGCGTGGTCAGAGGGGTGATGAGCTGCTCCAGGTCGGCTGGGTCCAGACCTTTGTGCAACGGCTACGCACCAGAGACGCGCAAGCGCTGAGTCGAGTTCTCCGTGCGGAAGCAAGCTCGCCACAATGTGAACTAACCTCAAAGATCTGCGCAAAGTGAGTGTCTCTGTTGGCAAACATGGCATTGATGCAGTGGATGGCGTATTTGGCCTGACGAGGCGGGCCCCGCTTGGCTTTGGACTGCAGCACCGGCAGCAAGACACTAAGGGAGGCAGCCGAGAATCAGAGGCCACTCTGACGCAGAGAATAACGGCCGACAGGAACATTTGCGCAAGCAAGAACAAGCAGCATTCGTCAAAGGCTGCAGAGCGTGCGCGGCACATACGACTTGATGTGTGGGAAGCTCTCCTCCATCTTGCTGCCTGTATTCTTGAAGATCTGCAGCGCCGCCTCGGCCACCTTCTCGTCATCCATCTTCAGGCAGCCCAGCAGGGACTCGAAGGTCTCGGCCGAGTGGAAGGACACTGGGTGCGTGAAGGACAGCACCTGGGAGCCGCCGGAAGGACATCTCAAATCATCCAGGCACGCTACTCGGGTTACCGATTAAATTCTGACTTGTGGCAAAGGTGTGTATCTGGAAAGGTCAACGAATGGGTGGCGAGTGAGACTTTTTACCTTAAGCAGTTCCAGGCCGGCTCTGATGGCGCTGTCTGTGAGAACACCCTCCTCGTCATCGTCGGCTGTTCCTTCTATGGATTTGTTGACCTGTTTAATCAAAGCGCTGCCAAGAGAGCGGGATTTATTTCACCTTTTTGGCTAACGGGTGCCCACAGCTCGCTCTGCGACTACCTGATGGACTCTGTGTCGATGTGCACGGGAGCAATTCTCTCCAAAAGGAACTTAACCATCTCCAGGAAAGGATTGCTGGGCTGCTTGGGACTGCCTAGTTTCTTTGTGATGTCTCGCTGAATTGGCAAAAACAAAGAAAAAGAAAACGGTTTTTTTCACGTGCCGTCTGCTCGGAGCTGACGACGAGGCCAGAAAGCTGGACTTGTGTGCTAACGTGCCCTAGAACTCACCACACACAACTCAGCCTGCTTGCAGGAGCATGAAGGGCTGACCAGCGTCTCCAGCTGGTCTCGGATGCGCTCGTCGTCCTCCAGCACCTGGGCCAGCTTCTTGACAAAATCTTGAGCCTTGCCTGGATCTGGAAGATTTCCTGACACACATGCGCACACACAATGGGCATCTTAGGGAACTTTGAAGACGGCTCCCTCAGAAAAAGTACTCAAAAAGTGCCTCCTTACTGGTGATAACCATGACTTTGGCGAAAACAGCTTTGCTGGAAGTTTCAGACTACAAAAAGCAAAAGCAAGACAAATAAGCACACTTGCTTGCCTCAAGTGTGAGAATCCAGACTTGTGGCACCCACCTTGGGCTTCTTGACCAGGTCCAGCAGGTCTTTGACGTTGTGTCTCAGTAGATTCTGACACTTCCACATCTCATTCAGGGCTCTGCGGGGAGAGAATTCATGCAGCGTTGGTCAACGTGTAACAAGGAAGGGTGTCCGTCAGTCAGTCTGTCTGTCTTACTGTCTGGCTGCGGGTACAACTCACTTGACAGCATTAGTGTCCAAAGTGGCGTAGAGGTAGTAAAGACACTTCATCCTCTCTGCCGTCTCCAGGCTGTGAGGGACCATGTACTGGGCAAAGATGCGTTCCACCAGTAACCTGTATTTGAGGAGGGGGGGGGGGGGGGGGGGGGTTGTCAGGAAAGCCCACGTCAGCTCGTTGCCGACCACTGTCGCACCTGTCGTCGATGCTGTTCTGGTAATAGATGTGAAGCAGCTTGTCTTTGATCCAGGAGATCTGTTTGGACGCCTCGCGCCCACCCTCGCCCTGCAGCGAGTACTTCCTGTAGATGGACGCCAGGCCCATCATGGCCTCCTTGCGTACACGCCACTGAGAGGGGAGGCACGCAGTAAATAAGACCCCTTGTTCAAAAGTCAAGCCTCAGCTGACGCTTCTTTACCCTCTTGTCCAAGGTACGCTCTTTGACAAAGTTGAGCAGGGCGTCGTTCACCAGAGAGAGGTCCTTCTTGGCGGCGGTGACGATGGAGACGATGACGTCGTGGCGGATGGCCTCCTCCGGGTCGTGCGAACGCACCCTTAAGAATTCTGCCGACACATGCGAAAACACAGGAGCCGTGCGTACAAAGTCTGCAATTTTGGCAAGCTGACCCATCTCGGTGAACGCTGATGAATTTGAAAACGAGCCACGATTGGATTGCGTTGTGCTCAAAAGACAGGCCCGCCCTTTTAGGGAGACCACATCCAAAGTGGGTGGAGCGCACGACATGCTCTTTTCATGTTTCGAGGCTGTTTGTATACGCGCACATTTTTTTGCTGGCGGACGTGTCGGATACCTGTGAGGTCTTTAGCTAGGTCAGGGTGGTTCATTAGACAATGGCTGGCAAACTTGACGCACTCCAGTCTGATGGGCACGTGGATGTCGTTGAACCTTTGCGAGAGGACACCGGTGTTGGAGTCGGACGGCGGCCACCGCATCGATTTGGCTTTCTGAGATCTACCTGCCCAAGTAGCACTGCCACAACGGCTTGTTCTGCGCCGCCAACTCAGAGTCCTTGGCGCCAAACATCTTGGCCAGCAGCTTGACCACCTGCAGCCTCTCGTCGTTGTCATTACTCTGCACAGAGAGACGGAGAAAGTCCTTCACCGTGATGGAAATTGAAGGAAAGCGAGAGAGTGAGGGGGACAGCGCTGAATGAGCTTTCTCCGTCTGCCGTTGAGACGCTGCTGTCAACATTACACAGACTGAAATCTCTCTCACTAATAGCGCTCACAAGTCAAGTGAGTGTGCCCCCATTGCGCCTGTGACAAAAACATCCCTTCCAAAGGCCTTTTGCTCAATTCTACCTTGAGTTTGAACTCCAGCTGGGGCAGCACGGAGAGCAGGAGGTGGCCGTCAATGTTGTAGAGCTCCAGGATCAAGTCGAAGACGTGCTCGGACAAGTCGCTCACGGATGTCTTGCCCAGCATCAGCACCTGGTTGAAGAACTGAACGAGGCGCAGACGTTAGGCGCCTATCGATGACACGCGGGAGAAAAGATTCTGAGCGGAACCGATCTCACGTTAGTGATGTATGGCTCGATGGCCTGAGCCGTCCTCTTCAGCAGCGCTTTGGCCAGGTCGTACGCTTGCTTGTTCAAGTTCTGCGTGCAAAGACCACATATAAATAATGGGTCATATTTAGGTGTGTGTGTATATTAATGATCTATATATATATATTTTTTTTTTCTTCTTCTTCAGTAACCCTAAGATTCAAGGAACAGAGTACTCAGCTGCAGGTGGCTCAGTGAATGGGGGGGGGGCTACTGAACACAAGCATGCGTGTGCGCCCGTCCCGTACGTCTGAGTACGTTCGACACACCTTGTGGGCTGGCACCAGGTTGACCAAGACCGTGTCCAGCAGCTCCTGGGACACGGTGTCGCCCTCGCAGATGATGGAGCTCATCAGGTCAACCATGTGCATATGCACCTTCTGGTTGTGGCCGTTGCTATGGAAACAAAGGGGCGAGTGGGGAGTCATTTATGAAAAGGTGCCCGGGCGGAAGTGGGCCGGGCGGGAAGGACTCACTTGATGACCTGGAAGAGCGTGCGGTAGAGTTGGGTGAAGATCTCGTTGCTGTCTTCCAGCTCGAAGCAGATGTTGTACGACTTGACCCAGGCAATGTTCTGCGCAGAATAAACGTTGCGCGTGAGGAACAAAACAATCACAAGATTTCAGTCGATGACAGCGACCGACGCAGAGGACAAACGCGTTGGAAGAGAACGGTGAAAGTGGTGTGCTCGGCGCGCACCTCCAGCAGGTAGAAGTATCTGTTGAACTGAGGGCTCTTTGTGTCCTCCAGACCTTTGAGCTGCCTGGTGATGAACATGAAAATGTCCTGCGGGAAAAGAGAACCCATGAAGCCGAGGTAGCGAAAACTGGACCCGGTAGCCGGATGCAGCGGCACCTTAAGCTTGTCGGGGGAGGTGTAGGGTGCCTCGGGAGCATAGATTCGGAAAATGTCGGCGAGGCAGCACGCCACCAGCAGCCGCACATCCTTGTCGGGGTGTTTGAGGAAAAAGTCAGAGGCCAGGTGTAGGGCCAGGTTCAGGTAGAGCTCCTTCTGCTCTTCCGAGTCCTGGTCCATGTCCATGAAGGTCTTCACCACCATCTGAAGGAAGATGACAAAGGACGTCACCGCAGACTCAACCGAAAGAAGCGCAAGGGAGGGCTCACCTTGAGGCGGCGGACCATCTCCTCCTTGGAGATCTTGTCAGAGATCTCCTTCACCCCCGGGGGGTAGGCCACCTTCCCGTCTGCGGCTCGGACTTTAGAGTGAGCCATCCTTTGGATGCCCTTCGCTGCCTGAACACAGAAACAAACAGCAGAATAATAACCAAAACAATTAATCCAACAACAACTGGTTGAGCAGGTCATCCGAGGACCGAAGGGGCTGACCGTCAACTGACCAAGTGTCCTTGTCCTGACACCTTAACTGGTGGCCAGCGGGTCCTTGTGCATAAAGACACGTGAACGCGAGGCTTCGTCCTGAAAGCACTTTGGCCACTCTATAGGTAGGTCAAGCAGTAGGGGAAGATAGAGCGCTCCATTTACCCAACCACCAACTGTCAATTGCACAGCTGTGTCAGTTAACTACGCAGACTTTGATTATTGATAGATAAAAACAAACAGCCACTCTATAGGTAGGTCAAGCAGTAGGGGAAGATAGAGCGCTCCATTTACCCAACCACCAACTGTCAATTGCACAGCTGTGTCAGTTAACTACGCAGACTTTGATTATTGATAGATAAAACCAAACACATTTTCAGGGAGCCCCCCGTCCCACAAATGAGCATGTGTTTCTATGCCGCTCCGTCCAAAAATATTCTGAGGTGTCACAAAAATGTTCACTGACTGCTGTACTGTGCTAAAAAGGTATTAATTACTGCATCAAGAAATCAACTTTGATTGGAATTTCAACGCATTATATTTGATACTATCATTCTTGAGTCTGTCAACACTTTCTGTTCTACGTCCCACTTTGCAGGAACAGTAGCGTCAGATTATTATTGATTTGCATTCATGAATGTTAAACATCTTGATTTATTTTCTGATGGAGACTAAATTTACATTGTAATACCTCTCAAATTGTGCCGTTGATATGTGCTCTTCTCTGCGTACTTCTAAATTATTAAATCAAGAATACATGCGTGAAAATTGCTGCGATGAAAAAAGTCGAAAATAAGCAGAGAACAAATTAGCCTCGTGTTGTGTTCAGAGGGTTAAATTGAACATTAGCAAAGCTTTAAATTCGAGAGAATCGATAGAATTCAAATGTAAAAATGATAAAGAAACGAAAGCATTTTTTTATTTACGTGAGGAACCGAGCAGCCTCGGGGAGCTTTTAAAACGCTAACCTTGAATCTAAGAGAGCAAATGCAGCTAGCCGAGCTCAGCTAGCAGCTAGGTGGCTAACCGTCACTAGCAGAGGAGCTAACGCAGCTAGCGGCACGAAGCTCTGTGGCGACAGAGAGGGCGAACGGACGGCCACGAACAAAAACATCCCCGCGGGTAGCCGCTGCCTCCTCGCCAAACACCCCACGACCGCCGCCGGTTAAACACCCGGGAGACTCGGCGATACTCGCGCGCGACGGAATCAATGTGATTCAAGAGGGATGAGGACCAACCACCGCGCTCAGCCGCGCCACAGGCGCAGACGCTTGCACAAGGCTGCGGACCCAGGCGGGCTGCGCTCCGGCTCACAAGCACGGCAGTCTTAGCCGAGTCTTGCTCACCCCCACCCCCCCTCCCTCCCTCCCCAGGTATCTCCAGTGCGCTCCGGCGAGCCACGGTGTTTATGTATTAGACTGCAATGCAGGCGGCGATGGCGGCGTTTCGCTACGCTACCTGTTTGTGTTGAATTGAGCTCGGCCGCCGTCCTCTGCTGCAATTTTACCCCTCCTGGCTCCAAAATGGCGCCAATATGCGAGCGAGCGTTCACTGCATCGTCTAGCATCCCCGGCCGGGCGTGGAGCGTCCCCCGCAGGCGCTCCGGGGAAGCTCGCGATTCAGTCAAAAGCATGCAAAAGGTCTAACGAAATATACACAGCTTTCATTGAATAACTTATATACATAAATACATATACATCTCGTGGTTGACAAATACTAAGTCTTAGTGGGAGAGTTGCAGCGAAAGACTTTTGAAGTTCCCGTAAAAAGAAAATACAAGGAAACCTGCCTGAAAATAAAGTGAATCGATATTTGATTTTGTCTCAAGCCAAACGTAGTAATGTGATAGGGGGCGCTCCAACACAACATTTTGAGGCACATCGCACGCGCTGCAGAAAACAGAGATGACAAATATTTACGAGGCATTTGTTTTCAAGGAAGGCCATTTACTAATAAATTGGAGCATTCTATTTAAAAATTATAATAGTGACAAAGGAGTTCACAAATGAGGAACCGTATGTACTTGAGTATCCAGGAAATATTAATATAGATTAAAATGTATAAAGATAAGCATTTGATTCAGCGATTCTAACCTAAGAATGGCCTTTTTCTAAAAACCCATAGTCTTCCATTCCACTTAAAGGAACTTTGGAACACTGGCCCAGTCCCCAATCAGCTAATTGGCGTCCGCTCCGTCTAATCACGTGGTATAAACCCAAACGGGCACGCCTTGCTCAGTTTTCACTCCGTGGCTCCAGGATGGAGGGCTTCCCGACCACCTTCCCTCCGCCCTACGGCGTGGTGTGCGCCCCCGCCGCGGGCCCGATCCCGACCCCGGGGAGTGTCTGCTGGCCCAAGCGGGAGGCGCGCTTCGTGACGCCGCACGGTGTCAACTACCTGGAGCTGTGCAAGGCCATCCTGGGCCAGGCTTGGCCGGCCCCCGCAGCCCGAACCCGAGACTGCGGCGTGCAAGTGAACGCCAAAGTGGACAAGACAGTGCAGTGCTCCCTGGGGCCCAAGACGCTGCTTGGCTTGGGGGAGCGGGGGGAGGAAGAGGAGGACAGGGACGAAGACTGCCCTGGTGGCGGCAGCGACAAGACTCCTTCAGTGAGCCAGCTGCGCTTCTTCACCCGACCGGTGTCTATCTACTCGCCCGTGTTCGAGCGCGGCTTTCACATGGAGCTCGCAGAGGAAGAGGCGCGTGACGAGGAAAAGGAGCACGAGCACGAGCGGGAGGGGAGCAAACATCCGGAACAGGTCCACAAGGCCACTGTTCATCGGGCCAACAGGGGCTCCAATTTACAGGTTTTTGTCGTTCTCCCAAAAATTCCATTTGATATTAGTGATAGGATCTGGAAACAAATGCACCGGCGACATTCTAGGTTTAAAACAAAAACTACATTCACGTACAGTGCATACTTCTTGTATAACAGAAGTGCTCAAAAAATGTGCATGTGGGTGGAATTTACACAGCTAAACTAATTTATATTGGTGTAGTGTTAAATATTCAGTGGGTCAACTCATTTACGATGTGAATGTGTGTCTGTGCTGTGTAGTTTCTGGACCAGAGGTACGGCTTCTTCCACTGCAAAAAGTGTAACATCCGGTGGGAGAGTGCTTACGTGTGGTGCATCTCGGGAACCAACAAGGTTAAGTCACTGACTGAGGACACTAAAAGTCTGCACACCCCTGTTCAAATGCAAGGTTCTTGCAACATGCAGAAAAAAAGAGTGAGATAAATTACCCTGAAAAGTGTAACTGATTTGAACCTGGCTTGTTTGAATGTTAATTTTTCCATGAGTATTAACCATGTGATGCATCACCACAGGTGTACTACAAGCAGCTCTGCCGGAAGTGTCAGGTGGGCTTCAACCCCTACAGAGTGGAGTCCATCATATGCAAGGTAGGCAGAGCTGCATGATTGAGGAAGGCGTGTCATTCCTGTGTTGCATTTTTGACACTTGCATGTGGTGTCAATATGAAAGTGCGCACCTTTACCGTGTGGTGTTCCAGGGCTGCTCCGAGACGTGCTGCAGCTGCGAGAAGAAGCAGAGACACATCAACATGACCAGGCCTCACCGACAGGATCTGTGCTGCCGATGCCGGGGCACCAAGCTCTCCTGCGACGCCACCTACAGCTTCAAATACATTGTCTAATGTTGTGACGGCCATGACTTGTTGGGCGGGCGCTCTCCACGTCTCCTTGTCGTTTTTCCACAGAATAAACTAAGTGCATCTCAAGGGTGGACTCTGAATTCTTGTCTTGTTACTTACTTGATAAAGCACTGCCTTCACTGGAGAAATTTTTTTTTGTTTTTTTTGCTGCTCACCTGCGACCCAAATGAGGGTTAGCTTTGTGAGAAAACTGATGCTTTGTTTCAACTTTTACTCTGAACTGAAAAGGCTGTCACACAACGGCTGTAAAAGTATTTACAAATTGGAGAAAACCAACTTCAATCTAACAAGCTTGTTTTCTATTTTGAAAAATGTGCAACTTCTTGTTCGTCGGCATGCGCGCTCACTCGCGCACTCCATACATACTTCAGCAGCGCAGTCAAACAAATCAAGTTTCATATTTCTCACTAATAAATATTTGCAACACACCATCTGGGACGCATGCAGGTCACATGACTGATGCGGGACACGGGGGAGTGATCAGTCGCACACTTTGTCAGTGCTGAATGTCAGCAGACTCACGCACAATTATTAATCTATACAAAGACGCACGGAAATTGCTACAGTTTTGACATCCAGGCTAAGCGTGGAAGGGGAGAGTTGGAGGTGTGACTACTAAGGTGCTACAGGGTTTAGGGTGGCGGTAACGCAGAAAGTCTGTCGTTTCTGTCACCTCGGGTCAAGTTTTTCCAGCGTGCTGTTTCTTACAGTAGACTAACACTTCCTCCTGTAGGTCTGCTTAGTGCAGGGGTCACCAACCTTTCTTAAACCGAGAGGTACTTCCTGGGTACTGATTAAGGCTACCAGTTTGACACACACTTCTAAAATAGCCAATTTGCTCAATTTGGCTTTCGCTATGTGTTATTGTCATTTCCAGTTCACGTGTGTGATTTTAACAAGAATAGCAAAAATACAGTCAAACCTTGGTTTTTGACCACAATCCGTTCCAGAAGGCGGTTCGAGAAGCGAATCGGTCGAATTCCGAATCTATTTTTCCCATAACAAATAATGGAAACAAATGTAATCCTTTTCAAGACAAAAAAACCCCGCCTTTTTTAAGCATTTTTTCATTTGCGCATATTTGTCTGATCGCGCAACTGCAGCGCACCGCCGAACGCGCAACCGTAGCGAGTCGCCGACCGCGCAACTGCACTGCGCTGGTCGCATTATTGTGACAGAGCCGTCGCTAAAATTTAGAAAATATTTTTAAAGTCCTGATGTACTTTCCAAAATTTAAGTGGACCTCAGTGCGCAGGGAGCTTAATTTGGTCCGATCGCGCAAACGCAGCGCGCGGGCGCTCACTGTCGCATTGCTTTAAGAGCGTCTTTGTGTTTTAGGATGGCTTTACTGCTCCCACTTGCTTTCTTTGGAGGCATGATTAGGGGTTAATACAATCCTCAAAGTAACGAAAATACAATAACAACGGAGTCAGTCGGCATCCGGGCCGCGCGGTCGGGTTTTCTCGGGTCCTCCCGGCTCCTCTCGCGAGGTTCGACCTCCGAATTTTGTTCGACAACCGAAGCAAAAAAATCTCGAATTTTTTGTTCGAATTCCGATTTGTTCGAGAACCGGGACGTTCGAAAACCGAGGTTTGACTGTAAAATAAATAGATGCAGCTCACTGACAAGTGCCCGCGGGCACCATGTTGGTGACCCCTGGTGGGGAAAATCTGGGACGGGGGCCTTGACGGCCGTCCTCGTCTTGGCGTCGCAGTTAGCGCTAGCATCAGGTCTGTATGTCGGGCTTTGGGCAGATTTGGTTGCAACGTTACTGTGGGCGGGCAAACAAAGAACAACCGGGGGAAAGTCTAGAAGCGGTTAGAGAAGGCGCCGGGAAGCGTCGCTGGGAGGTGGCTGGCTCCACTGTCAGAGGCTGGTGCCGGAGGCGCTGGAGTCTGGGAGGTAGGTGGTGACCACGCGGTAGCCCTGAGCGCGGCGGATCATGTCACGGATCTCGCCGTTGAGCTCCAGCAGCTTGGAGCAGATCAGGCCAAGGTCCTGACGAGAGCCCACCAGGGCGATGGTGCCCGTCTGGCCCAAAGTCTGGTGCCGGAAGTACACATTGAGCAGAGTCTGGACTTCCTTCTCGGCGGCGCCACCGAACACGCTGTGAGGCCACCGCCGCCTGGAACGAGCATAGACCTCGAATGTGGCTCCGATTCCCTGTTTGCTCCCTTTTTTGCCTACCTGCACTCTTGAATGTAGCGGACGGCCTTGGTGAACTCGTGGTTCCTGAGACACTCCAGGATGGCCTTGACCGCCGCCTCCGACGATGGGAAAGTGGGCACGGCCATCGCAGCCACATGGGCGTGAAGCGAGTGGGCTGGGTGTTCGCGCTCCAGGTCGCTGGCCACCGCCGCCTCCGCCGCCTGAAGGCAGCAGCGGAGCTCGCTCAGCTCCCGGGACATGTTGAGCAGCTAAAATGACAAGGATACAAACGGGACTTCTTTGCAGGAAGGACACGCACCAGCTACTCCCGTGGAATTATGTTCACCTCGGGCACGGAGCTGATGGCGTGAACTTGGCCGATGAGCGAGCAGTAGGACTGGAAGAGCAGCAGAAGCTGGAAGTGCAGCTTGTACAGCCTCTGGCACAACTCCAGTTGCTGCAAAAGTCAAGCGGAACACCGGTTGGGACGTGAAGGGCACCACCGCGGCGGCGGCAACGACGGCATCAACGCGATTGCAGCGCGCATGCTGAAATCACAAGCGCCATAGCAAGGAGAAGAAGAACTTACGGCCAGAGACTCCATTTGCTAGAGTGTGAGAGCGTGTTAGAGGAAGACAATAGCATCAGTCAGACACAGACTCGCCCAGACTAGCGTTAGCTTCCGCTCAATGACAATAATGGGGGGGGGATATTTGTGTTTGCTACTTTTGGTGGCTTGGTGATCAAACAAAATGCAATTGAACACGTTTGTTATTCTTTGACAAACAGACACGATTGAGACATCCGGCGACTTGGACTAAAGGGCAGTCTCAAGACTTTGTCAAGACTAAAAGCAGACCGAATCTGGCTATTTATTTATTTATTTATTTATCTATCTATTTATTTTTATGTTCAATGTTTTAGCAGGTAAGTCAATTGAGAACACTTTCTCATTTACAATGGTGACCTGGAGGCAAGGTGTGTTAAGTGTCTTGCCCAAGGACACAATGACACGTGACTGTGACAAAGTTAGGGTCGAACCGCCAACCCTCCGGTTACTAATCGACCCGCTCTACTGCCTGAGCCACGACCGCCACAAATATTTCAGATTGTTGACAAAGCCCAGCACAAACAGGAACAGAGTATGAAGAGAGAGAGTTGCCTACTTTCTCTTCAGAGTCTCCAGGCTGGCACGTGACCACACCGTCACCGGGGCACCTGGGAAATGTGTCCTTACAGCTGCGCAGCCACTGAAGAACACAACAAAGGACAGGGTTAGGGTCATCTTGCCATCGCGGTTAACATTCTGTGTGCTGGCCCTTGCGTGGATTTTCAGTTCATACTTTTTGATAGTTTCAAGAACATTTGCACCCCTTTGGTCCCCGTTTAATTCTTGGTTATTTCCGTTCCAGGAACTTTTCGTTCTTGGGTGCAGAAGCTGTACCATAATTGCTGTGCTACAAGGTGGCAACCGGATCTGTTTGTTCCAGAGGTCCCGTGCAAGGTCTGCTCTGGGCCATCGTACATTTCAACAGCGGTTCCACACACAATGCCGCTCTGAAAGTTGCTTGCTATTTTTACCGTGACTGCCGCGTCTTCTTTTGTGTTGTAGGTGTCCAGGTACTCCTGAAGCTCCAGCGCGCTGAACTTCATCTTCTCCAGGAGGCCATAAGACATGATCTAAAAAGCAGGAGATGTGAAGCCAATGTCGGCAGCAAGCGCCTCACGGCAAGCACGTTGAACTCACGGTGTCTGCATCAATGTATATGGTCGGGCAGTCCGAGCAGGAGGTCAGCATCTGAGAGGACTTGAGGAACTTGGAACCAATCCCCCTCAAGCCCTCGCCAAGGTAGGAAGCCACGTCCGTGGTCAAAGTGCAGAACTTTCCTTGGAGGTTCTGAAAAAGGTGAGATGACAAGAAGGCGGGAAAGCAGATCGGGAGCCATGCTTTTCCAAATGGACCTCCATTTGAGCCAGGAAAAACATTTGGGGGGCCTCACCCTGAAGAGTGACGAGAAGACCTGGAAGGTGTAGACGGCGCAGGAGCCGTCCGAGTCGGTCACCAACTGGTTGACATGACAGCGCCATGCCTCCTCCGCGTCGTCGCATACAGCCGGCTGGAAGGCGGCCAAGATGGCGGAGAAAAACGGGGACGGCGGCGGCGGGAAGCCCAGGTCCTCCAAGTCATCCACGTCGTCACGTAGACTGTCACCGCGGTTGACTGGGTTAGCATCCTCTTAGATCGGTCACAAGCAAGTTCACTTGAACTTGCGACAAAACATGGCATTCACCTGGGCAGACTGTTGGGGTCTAGAAAGTCCAGCGGCGGTTGGCAATAGTCAGGCCGACGCTCTGGATGAGATGTGCGGACCCGCGCTTGCCCCGTCAGCTCCAAGGTGAAGCTCTCCCCGCAGTCGGAGCCAGCGGCGAGCTCGTTGGTGCTCAGGGACAGCTCGTCGTCCTGAGCCTGAGTGTCGTCGTCGTCACCGCCGCACGATCTCGCCTGCCGAGGACACAGTGCACACTGTCAGCGCACACAAACAAACTGTCCCAGCCATTGCAAAGTGCTGCACGGACTCCTACATGGAGGCCACTGAGGTGGTCATGCAGCAGCACCCCCGGGCCCGGTGTGGCGACGCCCAAGGACTGCGGCTCGGCAGACGTATCGTATGACGTGGACAGAGAGTCCGTGCGGTTGGTCTCGTCCGATGGAGACGGATTGGTCTGCAAGCGAAAATCGGCAGTGTAGGATGACAAACACATATTCGGGGAAAGTCAGTCATTGTTTTGGATATACATTTTCGTGAATATATATAAAGAATATATTTCTTTCTGGATTTGTCGCACATTCTCTGGAGGGGCTGCAAACTATGTAACTATGGTGAGTAGGTTCTTTTAGACACAAGTTGAGCTTTGTTGCCACCTTGGTGCAAAAGAGCCACGTTGAAGCGTTGTGATCTGGGGCAGCATTTAACACCATTGACTCCATTACGTGGCGCTAGCGGGTCCTACGCACCAGCTGCGAATGCGACAGGCTCCGGCTGGCGGAAGACTCCTCTTCCTCGGAGGACTCCTCGGAATCATGGGGGTCTTCGTGTCCCAGGCTAGGCGTGCTCCCCGAATGCTGGCTCTCCTCCAGCAGGTCGCCTAGCTCGGTGCTGTCCAGGGATCGGCGCCGCACACCCCAGTTGAAGTTGTCCACCGTCTCGCCCTTGAGGGAACGCACACAAGAACAGCATCCGGCGGGGAGGGGAAGTGAAGAAAGAGGGAGAAGCGGTGACGGCGCCCAATGTTGGCTCATTAAGATTCGTGTCGATGAGGCCTACGCCTCGGTTTGTTCCACCGCCGAGCGCAAACGTCGAGTCACAAATATGCCGGTCGACAGATTCACATAGAGGTGGGCTCACTTTTGTTTCCTGCGCATTCGACATTGGTAACGTGCCTTCGTACGTAGGGGGCAGGAAATTCACACCGCTACAGTAATTGTGCACTGACAACTTTACAATGTGCCCATTTCTCCAGTGTAGTCCCAAGAAGAGACATCAGCAAATGTTTATCAAGGAGTGTTCACTTTTATGAGCTTACGTCCTGTTGTTTTGCAACTTTTACACGAGCAATGCATGTGCCCCACGTGCTTGTTTGAACCATTGGCAAAAGAGCCCAAGGACCAACGCAGCTGTGAGAGTAAAAGCTCATGTCGATGCTGAATGTGAGCAAAACGTACCTGGAGTTCCTGGGCAGCGCGGGGGGAGAAAGAGAGAAACTCGGTTAGACAGAGACAGGCAGCGAGAGCCATAAAGCCAACATTTCTAATATATGGTGTACTTGTGTTGTAGGGGGGGATGAAGTCATATTACCTTGATGAGAAAATGCGAGGTTAACATGAAAGAAGCCCGGGCTGGTTGAGCTCACCTCGCCGTCCTCCAGCTCCACATCCAGGAAGTCAAAGTCTCTGAAAACTCTGAACTGCTGCTCGCTGGCCGTGTCCTCCAGCGTGTCCTCCCTGGTGCCGCCCTCCTCCGACGACACGCCGCTCTCACGCACTTCCATCATCATGTCCAGGTCGCCGCAGGATGAGAAGATCACCTGATGGTGGAAAAAAAAAAGGCAGAGATATTGCCCACAGAAATGCACTCCGCCGTTGCCCACAAAAAGCATTCCACCGTCGCCCCAGAGGAAAGTGAGGCAGATTACTGAAGGGTTCTTGGTCAGTCCAACTTCTTGTCCACACAGTGAAAGAACGTTCACCAGCTTCTCTCTGGTCCGCTTCTGAGGAAGAGATGGAAACAAAATCATCAAAGTCAAACCCTTGCAAAGGGCACAAAGACAAAACCAGCTTTTAAAAACACATTTTAGATTGGGTAGCGACCTGAGAATACTGAGGTTGTCTCCAGCTGACAGGAACCAGGATGGTATTGGAGTTGGACCCCGAAGAGGTGGACGAGGTGCTGCGGGTGACGGCCATGGCTCGGGCCTTGCCCTCCCTGACGCCGGAGCCCTGGAGCGCGTCGAAGCGCCGCCCAATCACTGGCGTCTGCAAAGAGAAGCGGCGTCAGCAACAGTGGCCTCAAAAGCCCACGGGAGCCGTCCTCACCTCGGAGATGTCGAAGGTGAAGTCCAGGGTTTTCCCAGGCAGCGCCTTGGCCGAGCCGTCCCACACTCTGCTCACCTCCAGGTTGGAGATGTCGCCGTGGGCTTGGCCGTACACCGGGTGCACCAGGCTGGCCGAGCGCGACACCACCAACTTCAGAATGTTCAGGGCGTCCTTCCAGTGCACCGTCTGTGGGGACGCGCACTTTTCAGCTCAAACTGTCTGTTGGCTAGCTGGCTTGGTTTTTCTTCTTGTGGTTCTTTTCTCCCGATTGACGGACACTGACTTGCACAAACTTCTCGATGGTCTTGGTGACGTCTGCATTGAACTGCTTGACGTGCACGGCGCTTAGGTCCATGTGGCTGAGCAAGCAGTAGATGATCTGAAGGAGCGACTGCTGCATGGCGGGAAGGCCTTTATCCAGTAGCTGCAAGGACAGGCCAGCAATGGATGGACGGTTACACGGGCGCGCAGCCGCCACAGCACATGCCAAACGAGAGCCCGCACCTCCGCCATGTAGGTGACCATGTTGAGCGTGATGTCGGAGAAGGCCTCGTGGAGGTAGCGGCACACTACGCTGACCCAGGAGAAGGGGTCCCGCGTGTACGAGCGCGTCTTGTACAGCGTCATCACGTGGGCCAGGTGGGACAGCTTGGTGTTCTTCTCCACCAAACACACCTGCCGGCCGGAAAGGAGCAGATGATGGATGTGCTCCAGCCAAAAGCTAACATGAGGTTGCGTATCCTTCACCTGTGCAATTCTCTCCGCACTCTCCTTGCAGAACTGCGTGGGGTGCCCAAAGTGCTGCACCAGGTGCGGCAACAGACACAGCACGTTGAGCGGGAAACCTATGGCAGGGCCAGCTCCAGTCAGTGCCGCCATGCGGAAAGAAGGCGACGTAGACGGACTGTCCTACCCAGAGACTGCGAGCTGTCCACCACCGGCACGCGGGAGACGGGCGTGAGCTGGCAGAAGAGCTGCAGGGTGAGGTCGGATGTGGCCTGGGAGGTGAAGCCCTTCAGCAGGAGCTGTTGGATGCCCGAGAAGCCGCTCCACCTCAGCTGAGCCTGAAGCTTCTCCAGACGCTCACGGTTCTCTGCCCGGTCCAAAGGCACCTGGCAAAGAGAGTCCAGGAGGATGCAGAGTCCGAAGTGCGTCTTCGTCGATTCAGAAGCCACGGCACGCTGCGCTCAGCCTCCTCTGATGCTTGAGCGGGCAGCCCGTACCTTGGACAGGAGCTTGTGCACCAGGCGCAGTGACATCTGGTACTCAAATTCAAAGTCCGACTCCATGAGAGAGACTGCCACCCAGAAGACAGTGGCCAGTATGGAAGACGGGTGCGACACGTGGGCAGGGTCTGACAGGACGCTGGGATCAATGCGATTGGTGGAGGAGGCACAGGAGCCCGGGCCCCTGCCCGCCCGTGCCAGGCCATGACTGGTGCAGGCCTGGCAAAACATGCGCAAGACCACGTGACGCAAATGGGCGTGCCAAATGTGCAAAACCAGCAAATCCTTGCCTGAATACGGTCCAGAGTGGCACTGCGAGGGGGTTCGCCGGACTGGTAGCCGCACTCGCCAAACTTTTTGGGTACCGAGTAGGAGCGTTGGTGGCGCTGAGACGACAGGGCCGCCAGCCCCGGGCTGGGGAAGTTGAGCTGTCCCGTGCTCTTCCGGTTCATCAGCTTGTCGCTCAGTGCAAAGTCGGGAGACGACGTCCTGTGAGTGAGCATGACAGCATGTTAGCATTGATAGAGTTTTCCCCACTCTATCTTTTATGCAAGAACCACACACGAGACAGTTTGCTCATTTTACGCTTGCAAGTGGAGAAATCCATCAGCACCCTGTGTGGTACAGTGGTGCTTGAAAGCAGTCTAACTTTTGCCTCTTGCAAGAGAATATTTATTGAGAGAAAGCAGGCTGGGGGTGAGAGTGAACATGTGTCGGTGGTCACCCCGCAAACCGGTTAATCAGTGCAGAGGGTCTTACCTCTTTGTTTTACAAGGTTGTGGAAACAGATACTAGAGGAGCATTTTAGATAACTAACTAAGCAAGAATGTTCCCACATCATTTGAACATTTTCAACAACTGCAGGGACTTTCAACGAGTCAAGAAAAAGTGGAAGGTTTTAACAAAGTTAATGATTCTAGTCAACATTCCAACATAATCATACGTTCAAAATAATTTGTCAACCCTAACAAGCGTGACTGTAGGGGGAAAAATATCCTCTATCAATCTTGCACGTGTTGTATCGGCAGACTGCCTGTTAGCAGCGTCAGCAGTCCCGGAGCGCTGCGTTAGCACTGTCGGGGGCGCACTCGAGCCTACTTGCAATCGTTTGCATTTGATGAACGCGTGTAAGTGCAGATGGTAACCTGGTGAGCGCCGCCATTAGGTCGCTGTTCTTCAGACACTCGGCCAGGTTGACCACCACCGATTCCAACGTGAGCAGCACTTCCATCACGTAGCCCTGGCACACACAAAGAGGATAGCTGGTGGGGAGGAAGTGCTCCCAGCCCCTTTCTTGGCGGTGAGCCCCTCACCTGCACCTCGTCCCCGTGCTCGCCCACCACCTCTACGAGGCGAGACACCAGGTCGGACACGGCGTGGTTGTTGATGGGCTGCCCCAGCGCCCGGAACATCTGGAAGGAGCGACCGGCGTAGTGACGAGACGAGCTGCACAGCGCAGTCTGCAGCGCCACGTCGCTCAGCTGCTGCTCCAGGTGGAAGTCTGTGCCGCAATCACAAGTCGGCACTCTTACGGTGGGAGTCTTAGATGTCTTTCTTGGATCCAAGTTTGTACCTTTCCTTTTGGCAAATTTGTATCCACGCTCACCTGACTTAGACTCCTTGAAGACGGAGATGACGTGGCGCAGGAAGTTGGAGAGCTGCTCGGTGCTCTTGGAGTTTGGGTTTTTGGGTGTGATGTCCTCGTGCACCCACAGTGGCCCCACGGCTCTGAGCAACAAAAACACTTTACCCCAGGCACTAGGCATCTGGCACCGATAACACTACGCAGCACGTTAGAACGTGTACACTTTTAGAACGCCCCCACCCCCAGTGCGTTGTGTTATGTGGCCGGTCGGAATGAATCATTCCCAAAAGCATTTTTGATCTGCACTTGTCAAGAAAATCAACAAGACAGATTACTTTTGCCGCTGTCATAGCAAAGGGTGATGCGCGCGTACCTGGTGGAGAGGAACTCGATGAGTTTGTTGGTCTTCTCGTCCGTTTCGTGGCCTGCGTCTTCCAGGTCTTCCAGGTCGTCTGGCGTGACAACGGGAAGGTTGGCCACGCTGCCCGCTGCGCTGACACCACCCAGGCTGGCCGAGGATGAGTCGGACGCCGAGCCCAGGCCCGAATCGGCCGCGGGCGACGCCCGGCACTCCCGCAGGAAGTCAGGCACGTCTGAAACCGACGTGGGCTGTTTGTCCCGAGCGCTCGGGGCTCGGAGGACGGACAGCAAGGGTCTTACTGGAGCGCCGGCGGTTGCTGTGGTGGCCGGACTTGACGGTCAGGGTCTTGTTGTCGCTGCTCTCTCTGGTTAACATCAAGACCGAGGCGATCACCTGAAATGAGAGGAGAGGAAGCCCAAGTCAGGTGCTGGAGGAAGGTGGGGAGGAGAGGAAGCCGAAATCGGGTACATGAGGAAGGTGGGGAGGAGAGAAAGCTGAAATCGGGTGCTGGAGGGAGGTGGAAAGTTGGGTGCTGAAGAAAGAAGAGCCCTCCGAGCCTCACCTGAAAGTTGTTGTTACACGACAGCGCTATGAGGAGGTGCAGAAGGAGGCGCTTGCTGTGCTCGTAGACTTCCGGTCTGTAGTGGTCCAGGCCTGACAATGACACAACCATGACGCTCAACAATCCGCAGCCTCAAACCAAAAAGGCAGACCCATTTTTTGAGAGCTAAGATGGACTCGGTTGCTTCATAGCAGTGTTTTGTGGGGAGTTGTCAGCAGCCGCACAACACCACGTGTGCTTTTCTCTGGGTGCTGCCATGCAAGCGGTAGACCTCACTGTCAAACACCAACGCCACTCATTATTTCATGTCTCATCTTATCAGTGAGGGCATTACACAAGACTTGGATGCAATCAATGTGCGTGTGTGCATGTGTGAGTTTGTTGGCACCCAAGAAGAGCGCGTGCAGCAGCAGGGGAAGGTGCAAAGCCCAGTCTTCTCTCACGCTGTGATCCACCACCATTTCTGTCATGAAAATGACGGCCACATTACACCTAAAAACACCCACACACACCAAAACACACACACGCACACACACACACCAAAACACACACACCAAAACACACACACACCAAAACACACACATCAAAATCAAAAATGTAATCGTGGGGCACAATTTTCACGGACAAAGCATTTTGGTAGCATGATATTTTGATGACGTCCCTGCCTAATGACATTTTCACTTTCAGCAGCTTTCCAACCCGAGTGATCCTTGCTCTCGTCTTAAGTTCTCTGCGTGACCTTCCTTCCGCACGTTAGCCAGTTTTGTCAGGCGCACCTGTGCAGGGGTCCCCTGGGCGTGACGGTCTCGGGCAGATAGTCCACCAGCGGTGCCCAGCAGCCACCATTTACGGGCATGGGCAGCGGTTGAGGGCGGTTCGTCTCCAGGACGCTCAGCAGCCAGGCAGCGTATGGCGGGAGAGGGTCAGCTGGGGGGTGAAACGTTAAAACCGTTCAAATCCCAATGCGTATACGATACGAGAGCATTTCGGCAAACTGGCTACTTTTCTCGTCCTCGTAGGAACCTCCTGAGCTGTTGCTGTAGCGGGACTCCAGCCTGTTGTGCGCCCTCGCCCTCCTGTAACAGCTCCACACACACACACATTGCTGTCATGCTGAGTCCATATAAGGTATATCAAAATAGTACAATGCAGACTGACCGCTCGTCACTCTCCCTGAGCAGTTTGCTTTCATCTGTGTCCAGCAGGTTCTCCTGTCCGACCACAACGGTGTTGCTGCTGGAGGCAGTGCCTACACAAGCGCATGTGCGTGTCAAGTCCAAGTATCGGGAGGAGGATGGTGCGCGGGGTGGGGGCTCACCCGTCTGCGAGGTGGGTGCCTTGTTGCTGGCAGCAAATCGGTAGAAAGGCGGGTTGTCGCAGTGCAGTACCACGGGGTTAACAGGGTCGGTCTGCTGAAGCTCAAACAGGAGCTCCTCCATGGTCTGGATGGTGTTGTTCCGACACAAGTAGATCACCACCTTCTTGATCTGCAAACACACACGTTTAGCGTTGAATGCGAAATGCCAGCGCAAGGTGGCAAATGGTGGCTCCGATGACTGACATAAGGTAAGAGTGTGGTGTCACTGCTGACTCCACACAAGCTGATGAGAAACTGCAGGGTGATCCTCAGGTTGTTGCTCCAGCGTTCATTCGACACCAAAGCGTTCCAAGCACTCTCCATCTCCGGCCCGGGCACCTCGTCGCCGTACTGCAGAAAACAAAAGAGTACGGACGCAGACATATCATGGAACATCCACTTTTTTGCTTTTATATTCATTTTATTGTGCACTTTGAGTCTTCAAGATTGTAAAAAAGTGTAATCTATCCCTCCATGTGTTACAGAGATACTTTTATGATCTGTTCGGGGGCTATATTTTACTCCGTTCGGTTTTACTCCATTTTTTTATTTTTAGTATTTTTATCTATTACGTCACATTCTTTGAGGCGGGACTACCAAACAAGGTAATGGGTGTGGCCAAACGGTTTTGCAAATCCGCCATCTTTATTACTCTGAGAGACGTTTGTAGTCCAAACAACTCAAGGATGCCAAAGTGGAGAGATCAAAATGTGTCACATCTCGTCCCCAGCCGTTCCACTATGTGTCTGTTGTCATGGTTTCTTTCTGTGTGCTCGCCCCTCCCCTCCTGTGTGCCCATGATTAGTCTGATTATTCTCACCTGCCTCTTGTTACCTGTCGTGTATATAAGTCCTGTCTGCCCCTCACGCCCCGTAGGATCATTAATGTCTTCATGTTTCACGTCTTTGTCGGTCAGTCCTGTTGTTGGTTTTGTTAGTAAGTCATGTCAGTTTACCGAGTCTTTTGAGTTTGCTTCAATAAACCCTGGTCCAAGCTGCACTTGGTCGCCCTGCTCCATTCCTTCCGTGACAGAATGATCCGACCACTACAGCGACCAGCACTTGGACCCTCCTCCACCACAGCTGTGACACCCGATCCACGTCCGTCGTCCGAGCTTGTTCCAGCGCCATGGGCTCCGCGGCCGCCATCGGACTTCGCTCACGCGACGCCAGACCCACGGCCGCGATCGGACTTCGCTCCCGCGACGCCGAACCCGCGGCCGCCATCGGAGTGCCTCCCGGCGGCATGAGACTTGCAGCCGTCATCGGGCTCCACCCCAGCGTCGCAGGACCCGCGGGCATCGCCAGACTTCAAGCCAGCTGCGCCGAACCTGCGATTGTCCCTGGCCCCGCTCCCACTGCTGCGGCGCATGGTGGCTCTTGCCGCTGCGCACTGCTCCGCCTTCCGAATCCCACTGATCGCGGTCCGGACTTCCAAACTCCGCCGATTGCAGCTCTGACTTCTCGAATGCCACCGATTGCGGCAATGACTCCGCGAATGCCGCGATTGCGGCAATGACTCCGCGAATGCCGCCGATTGCGGTCCTGACTCCCCCGAATGCCGCCGATTGCGGTCCTGACTCCCCCGAATGCCGCCGATTGCGGTCCTGACTCCCCCGAATGCCGCCGATTGCGGTTCATGTCCCCAGAGTTGCCGCCGAGCGCGGTTAGAACTTTGCCATGGCCGGTGAGCCCATTTGGACTGGTGCGCTCCCCCCCCACGCGGCGCACGGGGGTTTCGGTTTTTGTCTTCATGTCTTTTTGTTTCACGTCTTTGTCGGTCAGTCCTGTTGTTGGTTTTGTTAGTAAGTCATGTCAGTTTGCCGAGTCTTGAGTTTGCTTCAATAAACCCTGGTCCAAGCTGCACACTGTCGCCCTGCTCCACTCCTTCCGTGACAAAATGTTTCGTTGTTGGATGCATAAATCCACACAACTCATTGCACCATCCCCCAGTATCAGAACCTCAAAGAAGTGCCTGGTCTTAAAGCAGTGTTCCCACATCTGTGGGCAAAGTCCTGCTTGTTCAAGGATGAGTGTTTCAGAAATCTTTTGTCAGTATAGAGAAGGATTCGCCTGAAAGACTTTGTTTCGTTGATGGTTCAATTCCTTCAATCTATGGAAACAACGGACACACTAAGTTTGAGATGACACAAATAGTAAACTCTATTTCACTTTAATAATATTGCGTGTTTATGATGCCCTCGTTTTTATAGCATTAGCATCGGTCTTTCTACTGATTTTAGAGCTGTACGCTCTGTTTTCACTTCTTGTGGGTGTATTTCGAGTCGTATCAGATGAATTGCATCGAAGGTGCTGTATTGTTCTTGGGTAACATCGGTTTAAAGTCCGCTTTCCAGGCGCCGCTGGGTTGGACTCTGTTCTCGATATGGCCTTCTTCCACCGGGAACGGTCCATGGCCATCTCGTGGTTGATGCCGAGTGCCTAAGAAAAACATGTCGGCTGCCACGGCCATCTGCCAGGTCTTTTTAGGTCGGCCACTGGGTCTTGTTCCCTCTACGTTATACGACATAACTTTCTTCACCCAATCGTTCTCATCATTCCTCACTACATGTCCGTACCATTGCAGTCTGCCTCTCCTCACCACAGCCACTATGGCCTCCACTCCCATCTTCTTTCTCAGCTCTGCACTGGTCTTTTCCTCCCTCATTGACACACCACACATCCATCTGATCATCCTCATTTCTGCTCAAACACAATGTGTTAAACGCATTTGTTAGCTTTTCGCTAATGCTAGCATTAGCTTACTGGTTAAGTTGACCCGCAGTGCTTGTTTCCAAGACGTGTTCATAAATAATGTGAGGGGATTTATTTTGTTACGTGCTATGTATGGTTGTATGGACAAGTCTTCTGCCGTTGACATCTTTTAATCAATCAAAAAGTTTGCGGCGCAAGTAAACTCTACCTCGGCTAAAAAACTACAAATATGTCCGACCGGAAAGGGAGGCGCACATCTTGCGGCCTGGAGCAGGGGTGTCAAACTCCTTTCCTCGGGGGCCGAATCCCTACATGTTTTCCAAGTTTCCCTTGTTAAACACACCTGATTCAAATGACCAGTTCGTCCTCACTTTCAGCAGGAGCCTGATTAACTGAATCAGGTGTGTTTAACGAGGGAAACTTGGAAAACATGTAGGGATTCGGCCCCCGAGGAAAGGATCTTGACACCCCTGGCCTGGAGGGAGTGGGGTGTGAAGTATCTCATTTGCATTTAAAGAGAGCGCACCAAAATGGCTTGCTCTGAGTCGCACCTCAGAAAAAGTATAAGAGGGACCCGTGATGCTATCAAAATGAGAAATTCAGACAAAAGCATGGCTGTTCCACTTTATATAGACCACAACTGAATGAGTAAAACGGAAGAAATTATTAACGTGATATGTAAACTTTAAGAGGCCAGCGAGTTGGGACACTGCCCTCGCTTTATGTTCCCGGCAAAATCGTCCCTTCGTGAACGGTGAGCGTGTGTACATCCAGGGAAAGGAGAGTGATGGCATAGAGCATATGCCGACATATGGCGGCATATGGTGGCGGCGTGTCCCACCTTGGCAGTCATGAACATGAGGTTGTTGAGAACCAGCGAGGTGGCCTGCAGGCTGCCCCAGCCGTTGCCCCTGAGGAAGAGCGACACGCCCGCCAGACTGGCTTGGGGCCCGCGAGAGACCTCCTCGTCGGGCGTGCAGGGGCTGGAGGCCGGCGGTAGGAGGCCCGTGTCCACCAGCTCCATGTTGCCCAGCCAGGGCAGCAAGTAAGACAGCATGATCTGACGCCCGTTGGAGTGGGTGCTCGGGAAGCGCTGGCTCACCTCTGTGCACCAACACAGACAAACGCGCACGCACACAAGTGCGACAAAGACGTTACTGTAGAACATAACCCAAACTACTTCCTCGAGCACCACCACGTCATGTGACTGACCCGAGAAGAGAGGCAGTGTGAGTTCTGGGTACATGCTGGCCAGTTGGTTGGAGAGCTGCGATAGGTTGACACTGTAGAGAGGCGGCATAGGCCCATGTGTGCCGTACAAGATGTTACCAGGCTTTTGGTCCACCATGCGCTTGGAGTACGCACGTAGTTTGGATTCCAGCACCTGAACACGTATGGCAGCATTCCGGATCGTCGATATCGTTCATGTCAAGCAGCCAACTCAAGGACTGGACCAGACCTGCATCAGCTGCATGGAGATCTCATAGATTTCCCTGCTGGTGTCTGACGCCTTGAACAGCACCAGATTGAGCAGCGTCACCAGGTCACACGGGTAGTTCCTAGCCAGTCGTTGGGTTACAACACAGTTGAAGGAATGGTGCAATGATCAAAAGAAGCTCAAGAATTTCAAGAGGATATTTTGTGTTAAGATGATTTTGTTCAGCTTCTACCTGTTCCCGCACACGGCGGCGATGGCCTTGAAGCATCCGGACGCCAGCTGGTACGATCCGGTGAAGCAACGATCCACGGCCCAGTTGAACAGGTTGCTCTGCTCCGGGTTCAGCTCCAGCAGCAGAATCACCACCTCACAGCCCAGACGGTGAACCTGCGGCAGGAGAACACGTACAGTCGGGAACAACCCGGAGTGTACGCGGCATGACCACGACAACGACGACGACTTCTAGCACAACTACTGCTGCCGGCTCTTTTTAATAATCGCCATCGCACGGCACTCCTAGTGTACAACTTGGACGAACCCGCTTGTCTTGGCAGGCCAAGATGTTGTCCAGCCATTTGTAGAGGTAGCCGTCGGTGGACAGACCCACGTTGTCGAACACGGGACCGCAGCACAGGACGGCCGACATGGCCTGGGCGGGAAGAGAGCAAAACGTCAGGAGCGTCCAAAGACCCCCCCCAACCATCAAAGCTGACCTTGAGAGCGCAGTACTGGTAGCGAGTGATCTGATGGTTGCGGTCGCTGTAGCGGTCCAGGGGCGTGAACATGACGCTGTAGGGCCCGGCCCATTGGCTGAAGAGGATGAAGAGGTTATGGCGGAGAGACTGCTGGGGGAACAGGAGGCGACGGTGCTGGACTACATACACACGTACACACGCAGAGAGAACATGACAAAAGTCAGTCCTCTTCCTTCCGCTGGTGTCTAAGTGCTCACCACTGCCCTCTCTGAATCAAGGGGGGAAATAAAGCCAATGTCCTCCTTCCATCACGACTCAGGTGTGACTCACCAGGCACGCACTGGATGAGGTTGGCCACCATGCTGCTAAAGTGAGCTCTGATGTCTTTGAGCACGTCCATCTCCTTCTCGTTCTCCGCCTCCAGGAGCATTCGCGTCAGGTCCACGTACTCCAGGAACAAGGCCCCCAGCACCAGCGAGTCGCGCTCTAGCGCTCCGTTGGTGCTGCCAACCGGCGGGCAGAAAGGTGCCGTGAATACAGCTGCGCCACGGCTGAACCATTACATTTCACATGGCCTTGCTTGCTGTTGTTTTATTGCACCTGTCACTGATGACACCGGCGTTGGCCAACAGTTCAAAGATTCTCAGCAGCTGCAGCCTAAGAAGATCCCTCCTCTCTCGTCGCTTCTTGTTCTGACAGTCAGACGCACATTTGTGAAGTCAGCTGAGGCCGACAGTGACAAGAACTCCCTCATCTTCGTATACCTCAGGTCGACGTTCTAGAGCCTCCTTCATGAGTGGATGGAGTTCTTCCATCAGCTCCCTAGAGTAACATAGATGGCAAAATGACATCAACTCCCCACCCCAAAAAATTCACTCCCGATTTGAAAATACAACAATGTGCCAGCTCAGCTGGACGTCACACCTGAAGACGAGGGCATTGGTGCAGCCAAAGCCCAACACCAGAGACTCGGTGATCTCCAGACTCTCGGCTCTCATCAGCGGAACGAGCTGCTTGAGAAGCCAGGCGACTGACGGCGTGCCGATCACCTGCGTGCGCACGCAAGTGACAACGTCAGTCCATTCACGGGGGTGAAAAACAGCATAGGCGGGTTGGCACCACCTTATTGTCGTAGGTGACGCTGCCGTCGGGTGTGGTGGCCGTGATCTCGGGCGTGGACGCCCGGAGGTGTCCGGGCGACATGATGCTGGGCTTAGCCACCCCAAGGCACAGGATGAGGTAGTTCCGCCACAGAGACATGGAGTTGTCGCAGGAGCCGGCCGTGCTGGTCTTCTTTGTGTTGACCGGGCTGCTGTGTGAGCGAGAGAACTCGCCTGTACTAACTTACTTACAAACTCTCTGCCTACCTGCTTGTAGCATCTCTTTTGTCTCCTTTCCTTACTCCTTGTAACCCTGGCAAAGCAAGCTTACTTGGGGTCGATGAGCGGCAGCAGCAGCTGCACCCGCGTGAAGGCGTAGGGCCAGGCATAGCTCAGGGCCACCGGGCAGTGCTTTGGCAGGTGTTCCTGGCGCAGGAAAATGTGCAGGCACAGCACCCAGGGGTCCTTCAGGCACTGGGCGAAGATCCACACGTGGCTGGGGCTCTTCACGTCGTAAGAGCTGCTCACCAGTCGTGCCGTCCACTCCACCAGGAACTGGAGGTCCACGTGGTGGCTCATGGGTAGCGTGGACTATGGAGGAGAAGAGCGGCGTTCCCAGTGAGAGGCTACGAGCACAGGCGAATGACGCCTCTCTGACAGTTACACACCGAGTCGGAGACGGCCGCGTGGACGAAGCTGTCCAGAACAGCCGGACTCAGCTGGTCCATGACTTCGATCATGGGTTTGTCTTCATCCTGCGGGACGGATTTTGTCACTTGGTTTGGGAGTGAAGTCGTAAAACAAAATGTGGATTGAGATGGTGTACCTCGGCGTGCCCGAGCGCGGCGAACAGGCATCGAATCTCTCGGAGCACGCCCACCGCTAGCTTCCTGGTGCTTATCTGGCACGAGCAGAGTAGCAGCAAAGCCAGACCTTCCACGGCGTGAAGAACCGAGCAGTGCGGGCTCCGCTCAGAGATTCTGGGGCTCGCCTAAGTGATAAAATTCCACATTGCCTCCAATGAACGATGTCACATCTTTTCCATGGAGTTGTAGTGTCGTGAGTGCTGTGAGATATGCTGCCCCAAAATCGCTCTGTCTAATATTGTGCTTGCTAAGAACCATAAGCTGTCAGAAGATATTTTTTGTCTGTCTGTCTGCGTTCAGTGTGCAAAGAAGAAGTAGAAGCCAACCTCCACGCCGCCTCGCATCTTCCCCTGTAGTTGCAGCGCCAGCCTCCACTGAGTGAGAAGCTGCAGCAAGAGCTTCACCGACGCGTCTTGAAGACCCTGCTGGGTCTCTTGCACCTCGCGCAGCAGGAAATGCGTGTAGCCGAAGAGCACGTCTTCCCTCCAGTCGGCGAAATCCAGCAAGAGGCTCTGAAGGGAGTTCTGGGAAATAAGACGTAGCTCGTCGTCCATGTGCACCGTAAGTCTGAGGAAAGGCGACACGAGGAGGAAAAGTGAAGAAGAGCGGGAGCTCCACATCGTCGTTGCCCGCTCGCTTGCATGCCTGCCGATTTGCAGAGGCGGTCAAACAGAAAAAAATCAGGCACCGTGAAAGGAGGTCAATGAGCTCGGGCTTGGACATTCCATCGGGAAGGATCCGAGGAACGGCAGCAACACATGTCCGGAACAGGTCGATCTTGGGCTTCCTTTCACCCCTGCTCCCAGATGACAACAAAGCCACATGAAGTATGCCACATAAAATGGCCAGCATTTGGATTGGAGGCAGACAGGGATATTGCGCCAGAGAGCGCCACCTACGTGATCATGTCCTCGGGTTCTTTGTTGAGCATCTGCGCGCTGGTGAGCATCATGCAGCGGCCCACCTCCTTGTCCAAGTGCCTGAGGACACTATCCAGCGCCCTGCGCACCTGCGAGTAGTACAAGGACATGCCAATGAGCTTGGCCTCCTCCTCTGTGAGGGTTTTGCTCAGGTAGGTCTTCTTCTTCTTCAGAGAGTTGCCCGAGGGCAGCGTGGCGCCCGTGTTGGGCATGGGAGGCTCGCCGTCTTTCTGCTGCAGGGCGTCAGCGATGACCAGGAAGGCTCGGAGGCCGATGTTCATACGCTGGGACGAAAGCCGGAGCGAGTAAGGCGTGACTTTCCTGGACAGTCTCTTCAACAAGGAAAGCGGCGGGAGGAATGGCATACCTCTGGATTAAGGCTGAAGGCTTTGGTGGGCTTCCCCACACTCAGAAGATCAAAGATGATCTCCTTCATGGCAAAGTCCAGCCTCTCCTGAGCACAAGCGGACATCAAACGTGAAAGGCATGCTCGCTTGCTAGCGTCCAAATAGCTTTGAGAACACCCTCCGAACCTGCGCGATAAACTGGATGATCTTGACAAAGATATTGAGTGGCATGTCTCGGGGGACCACGCTGCGGCTCCCCTTGGGGAAGAGCGTGGAGGTGATGGACATAAGGCGGCTGCGGGGGAAGGCACAAGGAACCAACTAGACAAAGTGTCGCCTGCGGTGAGGTGGAAACCCGTTGACGCTTGACGTGCAACACGCCGTGAGCGGCTTGTTGAAAAATACCGTACGCGTCTCCATGTGCGTACCTTTGTGTGGCAGTGTTGCTCTCGCACTTGATTCGGATCATGTAAACCCACAGCAGGCGGTAGAGCGACTCCAGGGCCACGCGGGCCATCTTGGGGTCTTTATTCTGGATTATACAGTGACTTGATACACAAACCCACGTAATTGCTGTTGTTTGCTTTTTACCTTGAGGTTGGACAGGCAGTTGTTGAGGAAAATGTGCCAGCGGCTGAGGAACAACTGCTTCTGACTCACGCACAGCAGACATGTCACCAGAGGATACAGCGCCTGGTACACGAGAGAGAGGAGAGGAGAAAAAAAAAAAAAAAAAGAGAGAGAGAGCGCGAGAGAGAGAGAGAGAGATTATTGGACCCTTTTATCTCTTTCAACAATAACAATGACGGCACATGTTGACGGGCAGGGTGCCCAAACAAAGATGGGCAGTAAAGATGATAATAATCGCACGCCGCGCTTTCGGAATCATACATGAAGCGGGCGGGGCCAGTGTTTCAAATGAGCTTTTAAGCAAGGCTTAAGGTTGTAAAGTCAGCCTTCAGACTGCGCTCTTGGCACACACATTGAGTACAAAGACTGCAAGTCAACGTGGAGGCAAACAAACATCTGTTCCAATCGCTCTCAGACTGGGCTCCTCCCCCTCCCGCTTGTAAGTGGCCGCGCAAATAGCTGCTCATGTGGAGGCAGCGACAGGCACTCACCAGGGAGTGTTTCTTCCTGGAGGACAGGTCCAGCGTGGTGTCGTACAAGCTCTCCACAAAGTTGCGCAGGCACGGCACGTTCACTTCATTCTTCACCGTCTGCCAGAAGATGGAAAGAGAGGGACTCGAGGGTTGGACATATGTCGGTGTCTGACTACGGCTTTGGAGCTACAAATATATTTCTTTCCCACTCCTGGGCCAATTGAACTTTCCATACATGGATGAGCTGAAAAGGGCAAGCATCATTTGCACGGGTACTCACAGCAGCGACGGGCACAAGAATCTCCACAAAGAGTCCGGCCAGAGAGTGCTTAACATCCTTGTCCTTCACCTCCAGGAAATACTGCGCACACTCCTAAGTGAGCAGCAGCAGCAGTAGAGGTTAGTTCAGGGGTGGGCAAACTACGGCCCGCGGGCCACATCCGGCCCACGGGACCGTTTAATCCGGCCCGCCAACCCTGAATTAATTGTATTATTAAACTTTTTTTTTTTTGTCATTTTGCCTGCAATGACTGCGTTTCCCCAGTAGATGGGGAACCGCTCGCCTGCGCATTTACTACCGGAAGCCGTGTCAGAAAGCTCGGTGCACACTCACAAGTGCGTGTACGTACGTACTCAGTAGTACGGACATGGCGCACTCGCGCTCTATTTGTATCAGTCCCGAATTTAGAGCGTGGGCTGTGACGACAGCATTCTTGTAATTCGCTCGCTGAGCTTTCAGATACAGTTTGACGCTAAAGCCACCCACAAACCTTCCCCTGGAATCCTTCCATTAAAATGAGTGGCCCGAAGAAAAGAAGTGAGTGCCGAATGTTAAAAGAGTGGCCAATTTGGCTCGACGTACGCGACGTGACGTTCAGCCACATCAACCCGTCACAGATCGAGGTAAACGGATCTCTCCTAAGAGTTTGATGTGATCTCATAAGATAAACATTTTTCATTAATCTGACCTGCAGGCACTGAAGTGATGGAGACTGTTATTCATAATAATAGTGTCGTATTTTATGAGAATCACTGATAGCAGTTTTTTAGTGATTTTTTTTTTTTAATGCTGTTAATAAATGCATTTGTTTTCAAAAAACTTGTTTGGAATATCCATGCTTTACTACCTACTAAAGGCCAAAATCTTTTATGCAATGACCTTTACAGGTCGCTTATATTACTTCACACAAACACTACGTCCATCTGCTCCTGGTTCGGCCCTCCGGTCCAAATTTAGAACCCAGTTCGGCCCGCGAGTCAAAAGGTTTGCCCACCCCTGGGTTAGTTCCACCAGCCAGAGGGCCCCTCGAGCAATTTCAGAGCGCTACCTGCATGAACTGGAAGGAGGCCTCAAAGTCCTCCACGGGGTACATTTTGATGCGGAAGAACTTGAGGCCCATGATGAGGCTGATGGTGGACTGCAGGACGTAGGAGCTCTGCTCCTTCTGTCGCAGTTCCTTCAGCTCCGAGATGAACTTCTTCCTAACGGCCGAGAATCTGGCCGCAAAGAAACAAAGGTCCAAAACCACGTGCAGCAAACATTGTACAAAACATTGGAAGGTATGCGGAGGGTGGCCGGAGGTGCGCAAAACGGAAACATTCGACTGCACACCAAGACGGCAGGGCGGGGCAAACAAGGGGCAACAGAGTCAAGCACCTGGACTGGGTCACCACTCCCACAACTTCTGCGTAGAGGTCGGCCACGATGTGCATGTTGGCAGTGTTGGGTCCCAGATACCTGAGACACACTTTGGATCAGCAAAGGATGGACAAAAGTATCGGGACGCACCAACATCAACATCACGGACCAGGTGGCAGCGGCCCCGATTCTTTTATCCACGATGTGTATTTAATAGGGGTGTAAATCGCGGGTTTTGTCACGATACGATATCATATCGATACAAATGACCACGATACGATTATTGCCGATATCTTAAAGCCTGCTGTGATTCATTCACGATACATCACGATATAGTGCTCCACGATCGATATTTTTTTTTTTTTTTTTTTAAATAAAAAATATAGAACAATATCCTGATTTATAACAATTCATACGCAAAATCAACAAGGTACTGCAAACTCTTTATTTAGGAAATTACAAGAGTATTGTAGTATACAAAGTGCTTATTTTAACACTGAACTTTATCGAATTCCTATATTTTTTCTCATATAAGTAAAGAAAAATGAATATTCTTTCTTTTTTTGTAATACCATTAACTTTAAAGTGCATTACTGAACTATTTATTTACAATAATTTTAATTGTCCGTTGAGCCATCTTTTCTTTGGAATCCAAAGTGCTTCCAAACGAATGACTTGAAGCCCAAAGGGGAGCGAATTTCCTCGTCTTCTTGGACACTAGCCATAGCACCAGCCCAGGAGCCGCGTAGTTGTCGGCTCCCCTTTCACGTGCCTGCTCTGCTCACAACACAGCACGCCGCGTACTGCTCCCGGAAAGAGGAAGCAAGCAACAATGAACTGGATTTCAAAATAAAGTCGCGTCTAATGTCCGAGGTCAAACACGGCGATATAAATCGATGTTTACGTTTAGCATCGATGCCAATAAATCGTAGAGCATTATATCGATTAATCGATGTGTATCGATGAATCGTTACACCCCTAGTATTTAAGATGGTGCCGAGCTGGCGTTTGACACATGCAGCGCCTCGTCTGCCGCTTCCTTACCCTTCCTTGTATTTGAAGTGCTTGAAGGCCAAGTTGATCACTTCCTGGATGAGTCCATCGAGGAGGGGATGCAATGGGATCTGAAGCGGGAGGAACAAAGATGAGCCCGACGGTAACGCGACACGGCGGCGGTGCGACACGGCGGCGGTGCGACACGGCGGCGGCGAGGCACACTCGCCTGCTTCAACACTTCGATGAGCACCAGTGAGAAGATGAAGTCAATGGCCAAATCCCTCCGCTCCAGCAAGTAGTCCTTCTGCTGCTCATCACTGAGAGGTCAACAAAACACTCTTTAACTCTTACTCTTTCCGAGTGAGCGGCGGTTTTGCTAACTTTTTCGACTTGGTGTTGGCGCGGGGTCGATACTCATGCGACTCGTCCTCGAGGCCGTTCTGCCGCTTGTACCAGTCGAAGAGTGTCCTAAGGATGGAGGGCAGGCAGTACTCTGCCAGGGAGCTCATGCTGCTGATCAGCTGCAAACACAAACATGGAGCAAGTGGGAAGGTGATTGACAGGTTCCATGTTTGCTGTCATCATCGCGTGTGGCCAAAAACCTGGTCAAACTGTGGATCCTCTCCTCTCTGCAGAGACTTGTTGAGCGGCTTCTCCTACAAAAACAACACAAGAAATTTAATTGCACAAAAAAATAGCGTTGAAAACGTTTTGTAATTTTATATTGGACTAAATTGATGATGCCCATTTTGCATGATTCAAATGAGACAAACGGAGGGAGCTGCCTCTCGATCTGCGTTCATAGTAGAGTACAATGAGCCACACTTGCCGCACACACACACAGCAGCTCACCAGCGGCTCGGCCATGATTATGCGGATCTTGCGCTCAGACAGCAGTGTGAAGTTGGCAAAGAGGCTCTTGAGGACAAACTCGCCGGGCTTGCTCTCCGGGTCCACGTTGACGGGCGCCATGACGACGGGAGCTTTTCTCTCTCCCTGGCTTGCTGTGACAGATGGGACGGGCGTCTTCAGTCCCACCGGCAAAGCTGGACAAAGGGACAAATTCAACGTCGACTACCAACTGTGTTCTTTATTTATTTATTTGGCACGAACGCATGTTTGTGTCACAGTGACCTTTGCTTCCGGAGCTCGTGCAGATGTGAGCAAAGAATAATTGCTAAAGAGGTCACCCCCATCCCCCCAGGCTGGCCCCTGTTTTCATGAAACATTATCTCTCTGGCCAGCGGGACAGCGTGCGCTGGCGCAATCCCGGCCCGGCCCGCCCCGAGGGCTTACCGAGACCCTTGATGAAGCTAATGACATTAGCCCTGCTCCACCTCGCCGGGACTTCCATGGCGCGGCTGGTACGATGCTCCGTGTTTTTGCAGGGGAACACCACGGTGGAAGACTGGGAGAGGTCTGCAGCGTACAGCCTTCGTAACGGCGCAAAAATACAAGATCCTGGCTGCTGAGAAGCGAGTCAAAAAGAAGATTTACCCGGCTTGTTTGGCATGGCTACCCAAATCTAAGGGTGAGAAGCTCCATCATCTCGCGGGGAAGTTCCCAAAACTCCAGAGAGTCTGCTGACGCCGCATTTCTTCCCCATTCCGAGGCCAAGGTGAGCTCAGCTCGGAGGAAAAGGACCCGTCAACAAACGATCGCCAAACTTGGCGCAGCACACGTGAGCCCTCGAAGCAGTTGTCGCGTTTGGGCTTTCAGTTCGCCACCTCAACTTTAAAATGCACGGTTGCCGCCTGGAAAGTCAACTGGAAACGTGTCGCTGTGAGTTTTCAAACTGTCCCCAGGTTGCGTTCCGAGTCCCCCTGTGCGGATTGAGCGGAAGAATTTCAACACTGCCCGAAGAGAAACACGAGGAAGGGGGGGGGCGCTATTTTTAGAGCACCACTCCCGCGACACCCACCTCATACACAAGTGCACACGTGCAAAACCGAGCCATGTGGACCAAAGGAAACTGGACCAAGAATCAAATGCAGCGGATGAAAAGACCTCCATGAGATTGTGCGGTCCCTGAGCAGCTCCTTTAGCAGCAGACTTTTGCACCCTCGGTGTAGGAAGGAACGGTTCCGCAGGTCCTTCATTCCCTCTGCTGTCAGACTTTACAACATGCATGCCACCTGATAAAATGAATGTGTTTGGTCTCTACTAGCAGCACTTGTGTTTGTCCTTGTCTGTTATTTACCCTTTTTTGTAATTCTGGCACTTGTTTTATTCTTGCACTCGTATTATTCTTGCACTCATATGCGCTGCTGTGACAAGTGAATTTCCCCGCTGCGGGATGAATAAAGTTCTATCAACCTGCTAACAATGGCTCCGCTCACTGAGTTCGGGGGGCCCTCCCGCCACGGGAGACCGAGGATTTTCAAACCTTTGGGGGAATTTTGATCCCTGGTCCCGATGCCAATCAAAGTTATCTCGCTGCAAAATAGAAATGAGGCAGACGTCAAAGAACCCTGAATCCCGCTGGGCTCGCGGTTGCTGTGGTGCATCACACTCAAACCAGGTCAACGACTTTGAGCTTCTCCTTGCCCGTGTCCGTCCCAACATCCAAATCTTGCATGTGGTCACCTACCGACGATGAGCCGTGTTCGCCTTCTGGACCTGGACTGGAACTTGGGAAATCTCCCAATAAAGTCAACGGCATCGTACATGTGCAAAGGCAATGGCAACGAGGCGATGCGCTCCATGACGATGCCTTCCTGGCTTTGGCTCTGATCATCCGAGTCCCGATCCAGACTTGGGCTCTGGCTCTTCAGCGAGAGGCTGTCGCCGTAGTCTGATGTTCCGCTTTCGGCCACGAGGCCGGCGATGCTTCCAAACTCCTCCAAGGACATCCCTGTTGGGCAAGTCCTTTCCTCAGCGCTTTGCCGTTAAGTCGCCCTTCAGAGGAAGAGCTCACATGATGTTTGGAAGGGAAACCATGAAAAGCTGGCTCTGGAAAACTTTTGCGTGTTCATAAATCGTCCATCTCTTCGGTGTCACCGAGAGGATTCCAACTCTGTCAGAGTCCCGAGTGGCCGTAGATGTTCCTTGTTTTCTGTCAAAGCTCAGTGGATGTGTCAAGGCTGGCCTTTGTTGTCCGTCTCTCTCTCACGAGGCACAATTCTCAAGTCTCAGGTGGTGAACAAGGGAGGGAACCTGCTCCAAAAGCGCGATGTGATTGGTTTCGTGAAAACGTTTGGGTGGATCTCCCTGGCCTTTCTTTTTCCATTTGCTGTCTTTTCATCTTCCCTCTTTGGGGATTTTCCCACAGATCCTACGTGAAGGCCTCCCGACGCAGCAGCACGATAGAAGGGTACGCGTACGCTGGCCGGATCCAAATGGCAGACGCATGCGATTTGTGGTTGCGAGCAAGCGTTCCTGGGGCTGACCGGTCAGGGCAGTTTAGCCAGTTACAGTAACCTCGATGTGTCGGCGGTGTTGGGTTACCGGGAACCCAGCTGACACATCCCTCGGCAAAGAGGGTGGGACAGAGCCAAACCCAAACAGGAACTGCATGTTGACGGTTCAACTGGAGAAGCTTTGGAAACAATAACATGACAGCAAACAGAACTCATCCTGACAGTAGGTATGAAATTGAGCTACTTAAAGCGTATGTAAACGCACCTTTAACATGTTTTAAAAACCACTCAGAATGTTCGATTATATTCATCTGTATCCAAATAATATCATAGAATTTGAAATAAAATTGGATTCGTGAGCCAAACGCAGTCAATTTGTGTGTATTTCTCGATCTTTCCTGCCCCTGTCATGAACCGCGGCATTCTGGATCACATGGTACCGTGACGTAGATGATAGGACTCCCCCCATTGTTTACCGATTGATAGCGCGAAGATCCATACAATTTCCTGGTGTTTTGTCTCCAATACTTCACATATAAGCATAATAGAGACAACGGAGCACCCCCAAGTTCACCCCCCCCTCGAAAGTGCCAAGACAGAGCCGTGCAATTGCCAAAAGGGAGATTCTTGGGGTATGAAAATGTTACCTTTATGTTATTTGAAAAATAAAAAAGTTTAGGCTTATAACTATAGGTGTAACTTCGGTAGTAACATACTGTGTGCAAAGGGAAAATAAGAATTAGCACACCAAAAGTAATAATCGTTCATGGCTTTTCCCAGTCCTAAAAATTAATTTTCCTACTGTTTTCTACCCGATAAAAAAATATGTTGTCGAATATATTATTAAAAGAAATTTTCTTTGCAACTTTCTTAGAATTTATTAGATTGGGCACCCAAAACAATATCAGTATATATGTCACGTCTCGTCCCCAGCCGTTCTACTACGTGTCTGTTGTCATGGTTTCTGTCTGTGTGCTCGCTCCTCCCCTCCTGTGTGCCCATGATTAGTTTGATTATTCTCACCTGCCTCTTGTTACCTGTCATGTATATAAGTCCTGTCTGCCCCTCACGCCCCGTCGGATTATTGTTGTTGTCTTGATGTCTTTTTGGTTCCTGTTGTCTTAATGTCTTCACATCCTTTGTTTCGCGTCCCTGTCGGTTTGTTAAGTCATGTCAGTTTGCCGAGTCTTTTGAGTTTGCTTCAATAAACCCTGGTCCAAGCTGCATTTGGTCACCCTGCTCCATTCCGATCCATGACAATAAAGCCATTGATTTTCTCTGGCTGTACCTTCCGCACCTTTGTTTTGCAATGCTTCAGTCGCTGGGGTACTTCTCACTGGTTCAAATTGGTAGCCTTGCACCCCAAGAAAGAAATCATACTCTTCTTCATTTTCGTCAGGAGGTGAAGAATCATCTGAGGGAGATTCATCAGACGACATCGCTTCCATTTCTGTATCCGCCATTATGCTTACATGGGCTAAGTAACTCGGCAACGCTCGGCCTCCTATAATCTACGTCACAGTCACTTTGGCAATTTCCGGGATGAACTTCAACGATCACATACAAACCGTTGATTTTTCATCTATTACTCCTCAATTCGCAATTTTATTCAAAAATTCACAACAATTTCCAAAAATACAAGTCCATCTTTATCAAATACATTTTGGGACCCCATTGTGTCTTTACATGCCCTTTAAGGGTATATTCAGACCTGACTGTTTGGTCCACTTTAAATGGATCAGGGTTCGATTGTAACGCTGGTCTGGACCTTTTGTGCAGGTGTGAATACACGCAAATGAATCCTGGTGTGGATTAAAGAAACAGACAGAGACCCACTTTTTAAAGTGGTCTCAGTTCGCTTCCAAATGATCTCTGGTGAGGTTCGCTTCAGGTCTGAATACAAACAGCATAGATCCGAACCAACAGCACAAATATGCAGAGCAGGAATGAAACGCGTAGGACTCGCATGCTTTCTTCCATTTCCAAGTCTGTGCTCTGTGTGCCGCTCTGGTCATTGCTGTCCAATAGGAGCACAGATCGTCACAAGCGTGGATGTGATTACAAAATATAGTACTTTGCTTGCAAAATGTACAGTCTGAATAGGAACCGCACCAAAAGAAAAAAATTAAGTTCGCTTGTGGTCCGGACCAAATAAGCGGACTAAAGAACTTTTCTGGTCTGGATACACCCTAAGTCAGTGGTCCCCAACCACCGGGCCGCGGACCGGTACCGGTCCGTGGGTCACTTGGTACCGGGCCGCGGAGCCGCACAGGAAAAAAAATTATATATATATATATATATATATTTTTTTTTTCATTGACGATCAATTCATTCAGGTTAAGACGCTCGTCCCGGTCACGTGACATGTTTCCCCAGTCGAGCCCGCAAAGCTAGCAAAAATGAGTAAGAGTTTATTTTGAAAAATATAAAAAATTTGACGAATCTCTCCCAATTACATCTGTCGGTGCATCTGAAAAATAAGGACTCTTGACACAGGGCGCTCGTCTCGGTCACGTGACATGTCACCACAGTCAAGCCCGCGAGGCAAGCAAAAATGAGCAAGAAACAGAGAAGTTTGGAAAGCTTCTTCGGAAAGGGAAAAACGTCCAATGAGGACACTGAAGAAGAAGAGGTTACGACTTCTAAGAAAAGGAAAGCTGCATTTAAAAGAACATTTGTGGAGTCCTATTTAAAATATGGATTTATCGCCACAGGTGACTCTGACGCGCCAAGTGCACTCCGCATATGTGGCGAAAGGCTAGCTAACGAGGCAATGAAGCCTTCAAACCTGCTTCGGCACATGGAGACCAAGCATCCTGCATTTAAAGACAAACCATAACCACTTCGGGTGTCATTGTCTCCGATTACGCCTAGATGGGAACGGCTCATTTCTGAGAAAAGAGCTCGGTGCTCCCACTAATTCAACGTTTTATTTTTATGTGGTTTATATTTGTTTTTATGCCAGTCGTATCATTTTATTTCATCCTATTTATATATATATAAATATTTAAATAATAAATATATAAATATATTTATTTATATAAAGGCCGGTCCGCGAAAATATTTCTGACACGTAACCGGTCCGTGGTGCAAAAAAGGTTGGGGACCACTGCCCTAAGTGATGCCTTCTACTTCTCTCAAAAGCAGAAATAAAAAGAAGGAATGGTCCCCATGCCTCTGCTGGCACTTTCCAATTGAGCACCAACAAGCAAAGAAACATCAAGCGTTTGCAGAGGGTCTTTCTCCCAGTAAAACAACAAAAAATAGCATCAGCTTCTGTTTCTCTGGTGAAAAGCCTCCACATCCAACCCCCCCGGGGCTCTCCTCGCTGTTGATGCCACCATTGTCATGACATCACCCCCATCGAGTGTCACACCCAAGAGAACCAATGTGTGAAAACAAGTCACTTCACATTTCAGCCGAATGAGATGGAAAACATTAGAGACAAAAACAAAATCGTTTAGACATACATACATTATTCTTCAGGGTCCAACTTTGAAATGATTCCTTGAAAGTGAGGATGAAAGCAAAGGCCGTGTCTTTTCGTGATTGGAATTTATCTGAAGCGGCTGTGCCAATGGCGCTTGCTCCCTCAGCAGTTCTTTTCATTCTTTTGCAAGCGGCAACTGCCGTTTCATTTGGCCGGCGTAACGGGCTTGCTCGGAACGAAGAAGTTAATTATTTTGCTTTCGTCTAAGTCTTTTCGCTCTTTTTTTTTGTTTTATATTTGGACTTTACATTGTCACAATCGGGTCGTTAGCTCTTTCGACCTCCATACGTCATCCAAACATCGGCCCTGTTTAAGTTGACCGGTCGTGTCCGCGCCCTGCGCGTCGTCGCCGTGAGCAGGCCTCATTTCTGAACACGGCGATGGCGCCCCCTTGAGTCCATTCACGTTTGTTATTGTCAAGGTGACGGAGACCGCAATAACCTCGGCAAGCAGCCTCAAAATGGGCACTCCAAAACAAAACCGTTACAAAATAGTTTCCATAAAATGGAAACTTCAATTATGACAAACGGCTGAATTCAGCCATCGGAGCTCCTGCATGGAAATGGACACCATGTCGCTGACACAACCATGCTGATGTCAAAATGTACGCTACGGTGGATGCTCTAATCCAAACTGAAGAACTGAATTCAAACATTTGCGGGTCCTAAAATTGACACTTCAAACTAAAATGGCAGATTTTGGTCAATGAATTTCATACGGTGAGAAATTGGGGCAAATGGAGAGGAAAAAATGATTACAAAACTTGCAATAAGCAGAAATGCTGACCCAAGCTTCTCGGTGGGCGTAAGTAACAACCCATTCTGCTGCGTTCATCACCTGCTCCGCCCATAAAACACACTTGCCTTGTGGGCCAACATTTGTGGCACCTGATCAGCCACGTTAGGACATGCAGTGGATTCCGAGGAATGTGCACGTGTGCGCGCGCAGAATTGCCCGGGAGAAAAACCACATCGAAAAAAACGGTGGCTGCGCGCTGCCAAGTGGTATCCATGGCAACAAGGATGACAATGAGTAAAGATGGGCGCGAGTTCACAACACGGTGGTGAGGGTGTTTTGTTTTATGTCAAGTCTGCTCCTGAACCCACCAGCCGGTGGCGCTCAATCTCTTAAGGCCCGCAAAACAATCTGAAGGGACATATTCAGTAAAATGTTGAATGTTGTTTGTATATACAAGTGAAATTTACCAACCAAGTCATGTGAGATCATCTGCCTGTTTCTGAAAACTGCACGAGACAGCCGCCCCTACGGCGAAAGAAAATGTACAACCTGGATGTTTTGCAAGCAACAAAGAGCGACCACCGACAACATCAAAAACACAAACTCAGCAACATCAGTGCCACCCGGGGGTGGGAGCAAACAACCCACTCATGACCCACATCGCCGTCATCATCATGGACGGGCGAGCCGCTTCTATGCCGCCTGCCGCGTGCATGGGTGATGCTTGTGGCAATATCAAAAAATCATAACCATCCATGTCACATCTGGTAGCAGCTCTGCACACTTGCCGGAAGAGAGACAAGACCGCAAGCTCGCAGTGGGTGAACTCGACGTCTGAGAAAGCCATGCCTGAAAGCGCAAAGGACATGTGCCATTTTGGTTTGCAGCGCCCATTATAGGGTCATTTTGGCCATGTCGAGACAAGATTTTGCTCTTATTGCTACAGATTTGATTCTTTGAATTCAGCCCCTTTCATTTCATCACATGGAACTGACAGCAAAGTTGGATGACTGGCCTTCATTTTTAGAAAATGCAGCCCCTGAAGCCAGTTTCACTTAACAGCCTGACAGTTGGGTGATATGTCAAGTAGACGCCTACAAGTTTGAAGGCACTGCGTGACAATACACAGGAGGTCTGCCATTTTGCTTTGAAGCAGCCATTTTAGGGTCACTTTGGCCATTTCCAGGTGTCCCTCAAAGACAAGAGATATTGTCCAATTCTTACTAATTCTTACCAAATTTCTAGACAAACAGTATCACTAATTTGTGAAACTTTTGAGTTTATTTCATGACATGACTTGGCAAGCTGTACTGTCACTCATTTTACACCAATTTTAACCCCCCCCCCCAATAAAATCACTGCACTTGCCGCACAATGCAATCACGTAATTATTTTGGCAACACTTAGCTACCAATTCTTACAAGCCTGGCCCGTTGACACTCATTTATCATTGGTGTTGTCTCCATTCCGCTCACATATTAGGAATAGGCAATGCTAATTTGGTCCCTTTTTGGTGACGGGGACCGTTATCATGAAATGTGCGATTCGCGTAGCTCTTCCTCTCACAGCCGGCCGGCATTATTCACCGTCAATGTTACAAAGGGCTTTCGTTTTCGACCATTCGTGGTCGAAGCTACGTCGTTAGCCACCGAGCTAGCCCAGAGCCCCTGTGGTCGACACATCTACCAAAACATCGCCCGCCTCAGCCTTTTTGTGGGCAGCGCCAAGGCACACTGGCACGCTAAACAGCCCCGACGTGACACGAAATTCCAACTTACCTTCTCGACGTCGACGTGTGCGGTCACTGGGCCATCTTGCGACATCTATTCAGCCTGCTTTTGTGCGGTTCGTCTGGCTTATTTTCACCCGTCCGTCCGTCTTTGCGGTTGTTTCGCCTCCTCGCTCCGGCTGACAGCACTACAGCAACGACGAGCACAAGACAGCGAGATGGCCGAGCCGTGCCCCTAGAAACCAATCAAGGGCTCCTGTTCGGGAAACTGGCACCAGGAACCTCTCCTATTGGCTGGTGTCAGGTGCTCGTCAACGTGTCGCTAGGGGCGCACCTCGGTCCAAGGGCAGCACACCTGCTATGGAGGATGCTGATCGAGGCGGCGCAAGGATGGAAGAAAGCCCCGCGGACAAAAAGGAAATACGGAATGTGTTTCTGGATTTAAAGCAAAGCAGCTGTGCAAACAAATAATATGGCTGACTTGTATTTGGGCAGTACGATGGCAGACAAAATCTCTGCCGGGCGTTTCGTTTTTTCAATGACCTAAGGAAATGCCCAGGGGCGCACTTTACACTTTACGCTCCTCGCGGAAGTGCGCATCTAGTGGAAGTGCACCAAGTGTGTGAGCGCACATGGTGCAAGCGTGCGAAAACTACGGAATTTGGACAGTAAATACATTTTTTTCGAATAGCAGTTATACCACAGTGCAGTGTGTGTTACGTCATCGATTTGCCGACATTTTGGGTCTGTGTCGTCAAACATGCAGCAACCGGTCTTTGTTTAGGCTGTTTTGCTGCTTAAAACAATGTTAAAACTTCAGTAGAGTCGTAGTAAAGTCAAACCCCCAGTATCTGGGGGCCACGGCTCCACTGCCTTTGCTCCACTGCCTTTGCTGCCTCTGCGCGATGTACACTGCCTGCGCACAAGGTCGGTAATGAACGGAGACTACACTAGGACAAAATACATAGGTGCTTTCCTTACGAAGGTTTAAATCACAGGTGTCAAACTCAAGGCCCGGGTACCAGATACGGCCCGCCACATCATTTTATATGGCCCGCGAAGACAAATTGTGCATCAAATTCGCGTGTTATTACTAGAATTGCAAATTGTCTTCACTTTTAATAATATCTTTTTTCTAAATATTTGACCAGTTTGATTTGAAAACGAGTTATTTGTCAGTTTGTTTTGTAGCTTTTATTGTATATAATATGAGGTGCTCATAAATTTATTTGGGTTGACAGTCATAATGGCCCTCCAAAAGAAGCTATGACTACAATGCGGCCCGCGAAAAAAATGAGCTTGACACCCCTGGTTGAAATCATGATTTAAACCAGGGGTCTCAAACTCCAGTCCTCGGGGGCCGCATTCCTACATGTTTTCCAAGTTTCCCTCGTTAAACACACCTGATTCAAATGATCAGTTCATCCTCACGTTCTGCAGGAGCCTGATAATTGAATCAGGTGTGTTTAACGAGGGAAACTTGGAAAACATGGAGGAATGCGGCCCCCGAGGACTGGAGATTGAGACCCCTGATTTAAACATTCGTAAGCAAAGCTTGTAATCCCATAAAATGTCATTTGAAAACCCTATAATTGGTGGTATTTTAACGCCTAACAAATAAAATTTTACCGTATGTCGACAGTTTCCCGCTATTTTGGGCAAATCCGTAATGAACTCTGGGTAAAACACTTAAGGCAGGGGTGTCCAAACCTTTTGCAAAGCTGGCCAGATTTGCTTAGATGAAAATTTATAGGGGCCGACCATTCACTTCTTGGTATGGCGCCGTGAGTGGCTGCCTCCCAGCAGTGTTCTCTCTTTTCCTCTTTATTTCCTTCTTTTCTCCTTTTTCTTTCTGTCTTTTTGTCCATTCGGCGATGCTGGTGCCTTCTACCACACCTCGGTATCTCTTCGGATCGGATATTTTATTTTATTTTTTTTTCTTCCTGGGACCGGGATCATCGGTTGAGCCGGCGTAACTCTACGGCGGCTTCCTGCTTATCCGGCCAGTGATGACCGGGTCCCTCGCCTTGGCCTTGCAGCCGCAACCCCTGTGGGGAGTCCGCTCCCTCGTGCTCGTCGGTACCAACGACTTTCGCCATGCTAGCCCCGTGGTGACCATCTGCACGTGCCCCGGCTGGGTGCCCGGGACGCTGCTCACACGTTTGCCTGCTTTGTGATGTTTTCACCGATTCACGACCACGGTCCATTGGGCGCCGTTGAACTGGACTGCCCTTACACCTGTCGATGGACCCCGTGGAGGCTATTTTGTGTGTTTTGGGGTGTTCTCTTGTATTGGGGGGTGCTGGTTGGCCGCTGTTACTTTTTTTCCTTTGTCTTTTAGCTTTGTTTTGCTTTGATGGCTTTTATCTTGAGCACTTTCTGACTTTCTTTGTGGTGCCGTTGTGTGGCAGCCTTATGAGAGTTATTGAGTTGCGCTCATGCCATGTGTGTCTTTTGTATACCCATTCTGTGGTGTGGATACTGCTGGGGCCTGAATTTCCCCACCCCTGGGGACCAATAAATATTCAATCAATCAATCAATCAATCAATCAATCAATTCCTCGAACCATCCATCCATCCATCCATTTCCTGAACCGCTTTGTCCCCACGGGGGTCGCGGGCGTGCTGGAGCCTATCCCAGCCGTCATCGGGCAGTAGGCGGGGGACACCCTGAACCGGTTGCCAGCCAGTCGCAGGGCACACAGAGACAAACAACCAGTTGCACTCGCACTCACACCTAGGGACAATTTGGAGTCTTCAATCGGCCTACCAAGCATGTGTTTGGGATGTGGGAGGAAACCGGAGTGCCCGGAGAAAACCCACGCGGGCCCGGGGAGAACATGCAAACTCCGCACAGGGAGGGCCGGAGGTGGAATTGAACCCGCACCCTCCTAACTGTGAGGCGGACGTGCTACCCATTACCATTGTAAATAAACTTGTAAATATGTAACCATATCCTTTGCTGTCTACAGATATGTTGATATTGCAAATGAGAATCTGTTGTCAATTGCACTAGCAGAAAAGTTAAAGATTAAAATAATAATAAATTACAAATGAACAATTTTATTAAAGTTGAATGAATTTTTATTAGCTGTATTAAGTTGGGCGGCTTGGTGGGGCACTGGTTAGCACGTACGCCTCACAGTTACATGGTGGCGGTTCGATTCCACCTCCGGCCCTCCCTGTGTGGAGTTTGCATGTTCTTCCCATGCCACGTGGGTTTTTTCCCAGCACTCCGGTTTCCTTTCACATCCCAAAAACATGCTTGGTAGGCCGATTGAGCACTCTAAATTGCCCCTGTGTGCCCTGCGATTGGCTGGCAACTGGTTCAGGGTGTCCCCCGCTTACTGCCCGATGACTAGGCAGTAGGCTCCAGGCTGGGATAGGCCCCAGTGGGGACAAAGCGGTACAGAAAATGGATGGATGTAATAAGTTTGTTTTATTATTGTTATTGTTGTATTAATAAGAAGGGGGATATTGGTGTTTGTGACTGCAATAAACACACCAGGTTGCATCATGTCAGATTTTTAATCCAGATTAAATCATTCTTCATTTTATCTTTTTTATTTCAACTTCATACGCAACAAATTACTTCATAATCACAAAATAATAATCCATAGTCTTTCTGTTGTTTGCGATCACTGTGAGTGGGCGGCGTGGACGCGTAGTAGTGTGTAGAGTTAGTACGAAATAGACAGCGTACTAGTCCAAACGGCCTCACTGTCCTATGGCAAAGTCCTAACCGCGCTCGGCGGCAACTCTGGGGACATGAACCGCAATCGGCGGCTTCTTGGGGACATGAACCGCAATCGGCGGCTAATCGGGGAGATGAACCTCAATCGGCGGCTACTCTGGGACACGAACCGCAATCGGCGGCCACTCTGGGGACACGAACCGCAATCGGCGCCAACTCTGGGGACACGAACCGCAATCGGCGGCAACTCTGGGGACACGAACCGCAATCGGCGGCAACTCTGGGGACACGAACCGCAATCGGCAGCAACTCTCGAACACGAACCACAATCGACGGCAACTCTGGAACACGAACCACAATCGGCGGCAACTCTGGAACACGAACCGCAATCGGCGGCAACTCTGGAACACGAACCGCAATCGGCAGCAACTCTGGAACACGAACCGCAATCGGCGGCAACTCTGGAAATCCGTACCGCAATCGGCGGCAACTCTGGAACACGAACCGCAATCGGCGGCAACTCTGGAAGTCTGTACCGTAATCGGCGGCAACTCTGGAAGTCTGTACCGCAACCGGCGGCATTCGGAAGGCGGGGCTGTGCGCAGCGGCAAGAGCCATCACGCGCCGCAGCAGTGGGAGTGGAGCCAGGGACGATCGCGGGACAGGTGTTGTGCTAGATTTGGTTCCCCCGTGAGATTTTGTTCCCCCTGCCGCGGGAGCGCGCACGCCTTATTTGGAAAGCGAAAAACCGATGTCGTTCGGCGTCAGCACTATGTTGTTTTCAATAAAAACATGAAGAACTCACGTTTGCGTCAGTCAATTTTAATTTTTATAAAGGATTATTCTCATTTGATGTCTTTAAATTCATGCGCGTTCTGCCATTGAAGCGGGGTGCATTCAAAGACCAGTCGTACAGACGGAACACTCATGCACTTCACCAAAAAGCAACAATATAATTACGTGAGCTCTTTACATAAACCTCGATGCAAAGAAACTCCTCTTTTTGGGTATACCGTTACATGCTACAAGGAATATATATTACAAAGGAGACGTTCTACTTAATTGTGATCATCATTCATCCATCCATTTTATTACTCAGGTATTTTCAAAGCAAATTAATATTGTTGCATTTATTAATTTGCTTTTAATGACAGCGCAATATAATTAAAAGCTGACACTATAGCAATGTCAAACGTGTTCATTTAAGAAAAAGCCACACACGTTTTATGATCAAATCTTTCATAACGAGAATGATTTGAGTGAATTGATTTGAATGAAAATGTTTCTTTTATTGATTTAATATGTGAATATACTTGTCTGCTTATGTACTTTATTCAATGAGGTTTGAGCATATCTGTTTTTGTAGCTAGGCAGGACTTTTTGTTTTTCGACCCCATTCCTTCAAAGCTTTCCCAGGTCGCCCGTGAGGACCGCATGAGTCGCCCGCAGGACTGTTCTAAAATTAGCTCAAATAGCGGCACTTGTCACTGAGCTGCATCTATTTATTTTACAGTCAAACCTCGGTTTTCGAACGTCCCGGTTCTCGAACAAATCGGAATTCGAACAAAAAATTCGAGATTTTCTTGCTTCGGTTGTCGAACAAAATTCGGAGGTCGAACCTCGCGAGAGGAGCCGGGAGGACCCGAGAAAACCCGACCGCGCGGCCCGGATGCCGACTGACTCCGTTGTTATTGTATTTTCGTTACTTTGAGGATTGTATTAACCACTAATCATGCTTCCAAAGAAAGCAAGTGGGAGCAGTAAAGCCATCCTAAAACACAAAGACGCTCTTAAAGCAATGCGACAGTGAGCGCCCGCGCGCTGCGGTTGCGCGATCGGACCAAATTAAGCTCCCTGCGCACTGAGGTCCACTTAAATTTTGGAAAGTACATCAGGACTTTAAAATTATTTTCTAAATTTTAGTGACCGCTCTGTCACAATAATGCGACCAGCGCGGTGCAGTTGCGCGGTCGGCGGCGCGCACGGTTGCGCGTTCAGTGGTGCCCTGCAGTTGCGCGATCGGACAAAATTAAGCTCCCTGCGCACTGATGTCCACTTAAATTTTGGAAAGTACAGCAGGACTTTAAAAAATATTTTCTAAATTTCAGCGACGGCTGTCACAATAATGCGACCAGCGCGCTGCAGTTGCGCGGTCGGCGACGCGCTACGGTTGCGCGGTCGGCGGTGCGCTGCAGTTGCGCGATTGGACAAAAATGCGCAAATGAAAAAAATGCTTAAAAAAGGCGTTTTTTTGTTTTTTTATGACTTAGAACGTTTTTTTTTATTTCATTATTTGTAATGGGAAGATATGATTCGGAATTCGAACGATTAACTTCTCGAACAGCCTTCTGGAACGGATTGTGTTCGAAAACCGAGGCTCCACTGTGTATATATATATATATATATATATATATATATATATATGGGAGTGCCTTGCGAAAGTATTCGGCCCCCTTGAACCTTTCAACATTTCGCCATTTCAGGCTTCAAACATAAAGATATAAAATTTTAATTTTTTGCCAAGAATCAACAAGTGGGACACAATCGTGAAGTGGAACGAAATTTATTGGATAATTTAAACTTTTTTAACAAATAAAAAACTGAAAAGTGGGGCGTGCAATATTATTCGGCCCCTTTACTTTCAGTGCAGCAAACTCACTCCAGAAGTTCAGTGAGGATCTTTGAATGATCCAATGTTGTCCTAAATGACTGATGATGATAAATAGAATGCACCTGTGTGTTATCAAGTCTCCGTATAAATGCACCTGCTCTTTGATAGTCTCAGGGTTCTGTTTAAAGCGCAGAGAGAACCATGAAGACAAAGGAACACACCAGGCAGGTCCGAGATACTGTTGTGGAGAAGTTTAAAGCCGGATTTGGATACAAAAAGATTTCCCAAGCTTTAAACATCTCAAGGAGCACTGTGCAAGCAATTATATTGAAATGGAAGGAGTATCAGACCACTGCAAATCTACCAAGTCCCTCCAAACTTTCATCTCAAACAAGGAGAAGACTGATCAGAGATGCAGCCAAGATCACTCTGGATGAACTGCAGATAACTACAGCTGAGGTGGGAGAGTCTGTCCATAGGACAACAATGAGTCGTGCACTGCACAAATCTGGCAAGAAGAAAGCCATTTCTCAAAGATATCCATAAAAAGTCTCGTTTAAAGTTTGCCACAAGCCACCTGGGAGACACACCAAACATGTGGAAGAAGGTGCTCTGGTCAGATGAAACCAAAATCGAACTTTTTGGCCACAATGCAAAACGATATGTTTGGCGTAAAAGCAACACAGCTCATCACCCTGAACACACCATCCCCACTGTCAAACATGGTGGTGGCAGCATCATGGTTTGGGCCTGCTTTTCTTCAGCAGGGTCAGGGAAGATGGCTAAAATTGATGGGAAGATGGATGGAGCCAAATACAGGACCATTCTGGAAGAAAACCTGTCTGCAAAAGACCTGAGACTGGGACGGAGATTTATCTTCCAACAGGACAATGATCCAAAACATAAAGCCAAATCTACAATGGAATGGTTCACAAATAGACGTATCCAGGTGTTAGAATGGCCAAGTCAAAGTCCAGACCTGAATCCAATCGAGAATCTGTGGAAAGAGCTGAAGACTGCTGTTCACAAACGCTCTCCATCCATCCAACCTCACTGAGCTCGAGCTGTTTTGCAAGGAAGAATGGGCAAGAATTCCAGTCTCTCGATGTGCAAAACTGATAGAGACATACCCCAAGCGACTTGCAGCTGTAATTAGATTAGATTAGATTAGATAATCCTTTATTATTCCCTCAATGGGGAAACTCCTGTGTTAGCAGCAGTACACTTAACATATACACACACACACACACACAAACACACGCATGCGGGGAAGGGGGTAAAAGATTTAAAAAAGTAAAAGATATATATAATTAAAAAATATGGACAGTATAAACACAATACACAATTGCAGCAAAAAGTGGCGCTACAAAGTATTAGCGCAAGGGGGCCGAATAATATTGCACGCCCCGCTTTTCAGTTTTTTATTTGTTAAAAAAGTTTAAATTATCCAATAGATTTTGTTCTACTTCACGATTGTGTCCCACTTGTTGATTCTTGACAAAAAATTCAACTTTTATATCTTTATGTTTGAAGCCTGAAATGTCGCAAAATGTTGAAAGGTTCAAGGGGGCCGAATACTTTCGCAAGGCACTGTATATATATATATCTATATATATATAGATATATATATATATATCTATATATCTATATATATATATATAGATATATAGATATATATATATGTATGTATGTATGTAAAAGAGTATCAATGTATGTAAAAGAGTATCACTCCCACAAAAAGAGTATCAGTATATATATATATATATATATATATATATATATAGGAGTGACACCATTCTGCGTTCGTATTTTCTATTTTTAACTCCTAACAAAACTATTTACTATGATGCTTTAAAACAACATTATTTTTTAGAAAAATAAATATAAAATTTAAGACCGGACCACACTCCGCCTACCCAGAAGGCATAAGGGCGGAGTGTGAGCTGGGGCGGAGTGTGATTTAGCAGGCTGGGGGAGTGATACTCTTCTGCGTTCTGCAATCAGACTCACTTGGCGGCAGCAGGCACGAGCACTAACTTCCACCGCCAGTGCCCTCATGACAACAGGGAGCGGGCGGCGGCCAATCGGCGCGCAGCATGACGCCCAAGCGCTCCGATTGGTCCGCCGAGTTGCTGGACTGTTCCTGTTACACATGATGAAATATTAGATTGCTGTAAAGCCAATTGCATTGGAATAGATCTCTAAGCCTTTCATATATTTTGATGAACTTGTTTAATGAGGAGAAACGCATACGTGGACTTGAAAAGCAAATTTAAAACCCTAAGTGAAATACTAAGTACAAACACTAACCTTGGTTACAAACCCTACCTTAAAAACAACCCTCCCCACCCCAATTTCGGTTCTGCGTTTTCGTTTCCCTGCTAAAGTGGGTTTAGATCAATGGGCCTGTCTAGGCATTTTAGATCCTCTTAATCCCAAAGGGCAAAATAACTTGACTTGACCCTAACTAGCTACAATCTTTGAAACCCTAACCCAAGCTAAAAACCTTGTGTTGAACTTGAAACCCTGACCTTACTCACAAACCCTACTCTGTATCTCCGTCAGATTTTCTCAGCCCCCTTTGACACCGGCAGAGATCAAAATCCCGGAGCTGTCCCTGTGTGTAAATACAATCGACTTGAGGTACTTTTGTTCTGCCCTCATAATTGTTTTCATGATGTAAGAAATGTTTTCTATGTAAAGAAGCATACACAATGGTTATTTGTCGTTCGGAAGCAAACCAGAAATGTATTTTGAAATGCACCGGAAGCTGCGCATGTTATTGTTGAAGCGACTTGACAATTGATGAGTTGAGAGACGTTAGCGTTACTCGCGTCATCTAAGCGAATCTTTCTCCTCTCCTTATGCTCACGGAATCAACGGCTGTAAGTTATCATTGTTTTATTGGATAACTTTATTATTGTTTATAAGATAAGAAGAATACTCGTAGAAGAAACGAAGTGTGTTTGTTATTTCACTTGCAGTTTCACTCGTTGTGTTTAACACTGAATAGAAATAAAGGGAGCAAGACGCTCTGAATCCTGGCTCAAGTGTTCTATACATGAGTTTGGCTGGCTGATGAACTGTGACAACGTACACGAAGTACATAACGCACAGGGAGATCAGTATAACTTTTGTTGTGTGACAATGTCCTTTGTGCTCCCTGGCCAATCTTCCCTTGCCTCCTTCTTCCTATGTCTGTTTCTGCCGTGTCGGTCCGTTTGTCCTCTCGCGATTTTGTCATTCACAACATTGTCTGTCGGTGGCAGCAGGCAGGCCCGAGTCGTCGCCTTTCGCAACCGCTGCGATGCCGCCGCCGAGCTAGCGTGAGTCCACGGAGTATCGACGCGACCCATCCCGGCTGCCCGACAGACAGCACCCGGCACCACCACCAAAATGCCAGGCCTTTCGCTCCCCAGTCGGGAAGACTTGATCTCCAGTTGCCCGCAGCCGCGCTAGTTAGCCGTCGGCTAGCGCTCCAAGCTCGGATTCCCTGGAAGGACGCTGGCTCGTCTCGTCTCAGTCGTCGTCGCCCGGGGGCGGCCGCGCTTCTCCGGGCTCCGGCGGCGCCTCCCACTTGTCTTCGCCAAGCTGCGGAGATTCACCTTCCGCCAGGTGGGTCTCGCACAACCAGCAGTTAGCACGGACGCTAAGCGGCTAGGCTAGCCGGACAAGTCAAAGTTGCTGTCGCTCACGCCTTCGTCAATGACAGCGTTCCAAACGAGTCCCAGCGCCGCTTACGTGACATTTCGGATTCTTTTGCGCGACAGTCTGCGTAACACATCGATGCGCGCGGGGGCAAAATGCGGCCATTGGGATTGTTGTGCTAACGGCTACGTTAACCTGCCGGGCGGCGGCGGGAGGGAGACGGAGCGCGCCACTCCCTCGACGCTGCCGCACAACGCTCAGCATCATCACGATTGTGTGTGTGGGCGCGCGCGCGCCTTGTGTTATACATCCACAGGTAAACCTTCTCTAGTCCCTTTTATCCGGTGAGCAAGTAGCCCCGTGTCCATTAAAGGCTGGACAAGCACAATGGCCCTTTTTCATGGTTAAATGTCAACAGCTGAGTGCTTTGGATCGCCGCTGTTGCGATTCCATTTGGTTTGTGAAGCGCCCGATGCCAGCACAAGTCGTCCGTCTGTCTCAACCGCATGGCTTAAGGATTTTTTTCCTCTCCCGGGTTTTGACCAATACAGAGAAAAACAGCAATAGATATGTTTCGGAATATCCCCCCCAAATGCTGGTGAGGCTCAACTGGGCCTTTGCAACTTTCTGACAAGGCTAGTCCCGGTGTAGCGTCATCCCTGCTACCTGTTCTGAGAAGACCCTTGGAGAACGATCATCTCACATCTGCTCACACGACAAAGGAAAGACGGAATCGAAAACTGCACGGAGCATGACCCTTCATCGAGACGCTGGCAGCGTGCAGTGACTCTGGGCCAACTCTTAAACGTGCTTCTGACTTAGTCTGAGACTGTGGAAACGGTCAGTTTGGACTAAGCCTGGCATTGTAGCGTAGACAAGGAAAAAGACGGAGACGAAACGCAAGCGAGAGGTGCCGATATGTCGGCCATCCTGATTAATCGGCCGGTCGGCCGGCCGACACTGCTAGTGCCGCATCCTTGGGAGAGATTTTGATGGGTTTGCTTGTTTTTGCCTTCCTTGTCCTGGCAGGCGTCCACGCGCGTGTCCACGTGTCTCTTCCGATGAGCGCGGAGCCGCTCGGGCGTAGCTCAGCAGCCTCAGCGTTCCGCGGGGTCCTCGTGGGAGGCGCCCCACCAGCCCTCTAGCCATCCGGCCGGCCACTACGCTTGTCATGCCATCGTCGGCGCGAGCGGGGAGCCTGAAGGACCCCGATGTGGCCGAGCTCTTCTTCAAGGAAGATCCGGAGAAACTCTTCTCGGACCTGCGCGAGATCGGCCATGGCAGCTTCGGCGCCGTCTACTTTGTACGTCCGACTGAGTTTTGCCCGTAATCTATGTGCGCGCCCGCTTCTAGAAAGTGAATGTACTAATGATGAAGTCACCTGTCTGTCGTTGCGGATGCGACCGAGCAGGCGCACGACGTGCGCACCAACGAGGTGGTGGCCATCAAAAAGATGTCGTACAGCGGGAAGCAGTCCAACGAGGTGAACCTGCATGCTGAGTGTCTTTGAGCCCTTCTTCTGTTTTGACTGCTCTTGAAGTACTGTCCAGTGCCATGCTCAAAACCTCATGGGTTCCATTTTGCAGTTTAATAAAGTTTTGCCACACGCAGGTATTCTTTCACCTTCTCCTTTGTTGTGTCCCCAGAAGTGGCAGGACATTATCAAAGAAGTGAAGTTCCTCCGGAGGATCCGACACCCCAACAGCATTGAGTACAAAGGATGTTACCTGCGCGAGCACACCGCCTGGGTTGGTCTTGGCTGTCAAATGTGAAAAACACGTTTGCTTTGAAGGACGTCGAGGTCCTCAAGAACTCAAATGGACTGGATTCATTTCATTTCATTTTGCTTAAGAAGCAACAAATGGGCGTCAAAGCAAATGTGAACAATGTTCAACCATGGCCTTGCCGGTGCTTATGTGGCGCTTACATATGTGCATACATGTGTGTCGCACAGCTGGTGATGGAGTATTGCCTGGGCTCGGCCTCGGACCTCCTGGAAGGTGAGCTTGCACCTCGAGCTCCTCGTTGTTGACCGCAGGGATAGGCGGGAGCAAAGTTGCTCAATGAGCTGACCCTGCTTGATTGCTTGTGTCTTGCAGTGCACAAGAAGCCTCTGCAGGAAGTGGAGATTGCTGCCATTACGCACGGCGCCCTGCAGGGGCTGGCCTACCTGCACTCGCACAACATGATCCACAGGTGGCGCCCCGCCCTCTGCGCACCCGCCAAGCCCACCCACCCGCCACCTTAACACTTTTTGTTCATCTGGTGCCGCAGGGACGTGAAGGCGGGAAACATCTTGCTGACGGAGCCGGGACAGGTCAAACTGGCTGACTTTGGCTCCGCCTCCATCGCCTCGCCCGCCAACTCCTTTGTGGGGACGCCCTACTGGTCAGTGCACCGCTAATGAAGTGGTCACCACTTGAATGCCACTTTGACATTTTCTTTGGATGGCTTCTCAACTTCCGGTATGATAATTTTCACATCTGCATTGGGCAAAACAAAAGAACGCGATTCCTTCTGATTCAGGTTGCTTGCGTGTTGCTCTATTTTTCAAATCTACGAGCTGCCTGAGAAAACAGACAGCCATAGCCCGGAGCTGAGCGTCGTGAACATCCACAACAGCAACAAGGTCAAATGGCATTCCAAAGCGTACGTTTTGCATCCTTTGTCTTTTCTGTCCTCTTCAGGATGGCGCCCGAGGTGATCCTAGCCATGGACGAGGGCCAGTACGACGGCAAGGTGGACGTTTGGTCTTTGGGCATCACCTGCATTGAACTCGGTAATGTCTCTGGACAGTCCAAATCGCAAAAGTCTGAGAATGAGAATACCAAATCATCGTTGTTGCAGCGGAGAGGAAGCCGCCCTTGTTCAACATGAACGCAATGAGTGCCTTGTACCACATTGCGCAGAATGAAAGTCCCGTGCTTCAGTCCAGCGAATGGTGAGCACGCACGCACGTATGTTTTTCTTTCAAAAGAAACCATCGGCAGGTGACGCACCACCGCATAAAAAAAGCGCATCTTCGCAATGTCTTGAACTGGCTCCTTCTTATCTCCTCAGCTTGCTAGCATATTTACATTTTGATTTTCAATGGCACGTTTTTGCAACGATGATTTCTGCAGCGGCTCACGAGTGAGCCCTTGTATTGCCCTCGCAGGAGCGATTACTTCCGCAACTTTGTCGACTCTTGCCTTCAGAAGATCCCGCAGGACCGACCGCACTCGGACGACATGCTGGGCGTAAGAACGCACACGCGCTCGCTCGCTCTTTTCACACATTTTGCGACTTCATTGGCATTAACAATGTGCCGTATGTCCAAGTCAAGCAACGACATAAATGTCCCATTTGCATTTTTTAGAGTGTATTTTTTTCTTGGTGTTACGTACAATGAGGACAATTATTCTCCCGTCACCGTGAAAGGAAGACAAACAAATTGACGCGTTGACCGCGGGAAAGCCGACACTGCTTGTTTTGCCATTGGCCCGCAGCACGCGTTCCTGCAGCGCGAGCGTCCTGACTCGGTCCTGACCGAACTGATCGTGAGAACCAAGGACGCTGTGCGAGAGCTGGACAACCTGCAGTACCGCAAGATGAAGAAGATCCTCCTGCCGGAGGCCCACAACGGACCGGCTCCGGAAGCACCCGACCCAGACGAGGTAGGGACAAGATAGACGTCGACTGCGACCTTGAGTATTTGGCACACGGTTGCCCCCGCTAGCTCGCTGCTAACACGCGATGCAAAGCGAACTGAGGAAAGTTCCAAGAAGGTCTTCTGGTACTGCAGGTTTTGCTTGTGTGTTTGTCTCCCGCTTCAGGAGGCAGGCGGTGGGTGCGCTGGCACGGTGAACAGCATTGGCAGCAATCAGTCCATCCCCAGCATGTCCATCAGTGCCAGCTCGCAGAGCAGCTCCGTCAACAGCCTCAACGACGGCAGCCGCAGCGAGCTGGACCTTATGGACGGCGACCGCACAGTCATGTCCAACAGCTCTGTCATTCACCTCAAACCCGTAAGCAAAGCTCGTCACCATCTTAAAATGAAAAAATCCGAAACAGAATTTGAGTCAAAGTGCAAAAGAGAAGAGTTGTTTTGTTGTTGTTTTTGCAAATGTGTGTGTTTTTTGCCCAAGTTCTTGCCCAAGGACTAGCACAAACTCTGCTAAAATGCATGAAAATAAGGAATAGCAATTTTTGCAAGGTGCCCCAAAAGGCCAGCTTTGCACCGAATCGCGTATTTTGCTTGCAAGTTGTGGCGTGTTGTCAGCAGGAAGAGGAAGCTTTCTCTGGGGATCAGGCGGCAGGCAGTCAACCTTCGGAGCCTCAGGCGGCGGCCGCAGTGGCAATCGCGGGAGCGGCTGCAATGGCGGCGCCTCCCAGGAAGCATCAGCGCAACCGCGAACACTTTGCCACCATCCGCACCGCCTCTCTGGTAAGAAACCTCAACTTTGACAAGACAACGTGTGGGTGTCAAAATTGATATCAATGATTAATTATTTTACTTGAATTGCATCATTTGTGATTACTGTATTTTCATGACCATAAGGCGCACATAAAAGCCTTTAATTTTCTCAAAAAACAAAGGTGCGCCTTTTAATAAGGTGTGCCTTTTGTGTGGACCAAATTCCAAAATCTGTCAAGTTGTTTTGTGTGGCTTCTGTAATATACAGGCGTAATATGAAGACCCGATGAACCAATTAGAGGACATATGTTTTCGTACGTAGATCGGGACAAAAAAACAATCAGAGGACTAGACTTAACACGTAGAGTACGTACGTACAAGACTATTGTTTGTTTGTAAAGTTGTTTTATGTGGCTTCCGCCACACAGATTGGGCCGGTAACCCAATCAGACGACTGTATGTAACACATAGGGGAGTATGTACCTCCGCCGCCATTGGTAGATAAATACTATCGTTTGAGCAAAGTACATACCTCCGCCACCATTGATAAATAAATACTACCGTTTGTGCAAATCTGTAAAGTTGTTTTGTGTGGCTTCTGCTACACAAAGACGTAATATACAGGCACCCGATGAACCAATCAGAGGACACTACGTTTTACGTAGTTTGGGGCGGTAGACCAATCAGGACTGGACGTGACGCGTAGAGGAATACGTACCTCCGCCACCATCGGTAAATAATACCATCGTCCGTGCAAAGTACGTACGTACCTCCGTCGCCATTGATAAATATATACTACCGTTTGTGCAAGTCTGTAAAGTTGTTTTGTGTGGCTTCCGCCACACAGAGACGTAATAAACAGGCATAATATGTAGACCCGATGAACCAATCAGAGGACATTACGTTTTACATAGATCGGGGCAGTAAACCAATCAGAGGACTTTACGTAACTCCGCTGCCTTTGATAAATAAATACAATCGTTTGTGCAAAGAAAATAGCATTAGGACCCTCTAAAATAGCATAGACAAAGAGACATGCTTACGAGGCACAATTCAAGCTTCCTGGAAATCCGGGATTATTGCCGAAAAGCAACGTGACAATGACGAGGGAAATTGGCATGTCAGATTGCAAACTTGCCCAACTGTTTAATTTGGATGCAGAAGATGACGACTTGGACGGATTTCCGTATGAATAATGTGAGTACAGTAGAGTACATGGTTAAACAGTAGAATATAGTACAACCAAACTCACTTTCTTGCTCACGTGATGTTTTTTTTTTTGTTTACCATAAATCATGGCATGCATGCGCCCTATAATGTGGTGCGTCCTAAATACAAAATAGACCCCGTAATTTAGTCTGCGCCTTTTAACCCGAAGCGCCTTATGGTCGTGAAAATACGGTACATACGTCCAAAAAGGTTCATTACCTTTTTGGACATATGAAATAAAAACAAAAATGTATCAATTATTTTACCAATGTGGTTCATGTTTACTCTTATTTCAATAGAGAAAATGCTCAATGAAATAATTCCCATTATTATTTACAATACAATAATCAAGCAAGGATTTAGACCAAATAAATGTATGTGAAATTATTGATATTTTAATTAAAAAAAAGTGACGTGAAAATGTGAAATTGCTGCAAATGTTTTTTCTTTTGTTTACAATTTATTAATCAATTTAATCAAACCAAATGCTTGACTGATATTGTTTTGTTTTATGTAGGACAAAGTATGCACCCATTTCAACAAATTCATTTTGGGAAATATTGATTGTATTTTACAAAATTGTTTCTTTTATGAGGACTTTTTGTGTATCCCTAACAAAAGTAACACTCACTGAATTTTGAGGATGCACTATCATGTCAATGCATCTCTCTGTGGCTGTCTCTCTCGATTCGCCCCGGTCCAGGTGACGCGCGAGATGCAGGAGCATGAGCAGGACTCGGAGCTGCGTGAGCAGATGTCGGGTTATAAGCGCATGCGGCGGCAGCACCAGAAGCACCTGATGGCGCTGGAGAACAAGCTGAAAGGCGAGATGGACGAGCACAGGCTGCGTCTGGACAAAGAGCTCGAGGGCCAGAGGAGCAACTTTACCCAGGAGATGGACAAGTTGCTGAAGAAGCACCATGCCTCCCTCGACAAGGATGTAAGAACACACGCTCATTTGTTCCAAAGGGACGTGTTGGAAAGAAGTCAAAAGGGACAAAGTCACTTTTGGATATACTGTGCCGCAGTGACGTGCGGTGAGGTTCATGACTGGGGAGGTACTGACATAGGCAGCCGTGTGATTCCGCAATCCTCAGAGGAGGCTAGACAGGACATTGGCTCCTCCGAGCGAATCGTCTTCGGTTTTAAAATAACTATACAAATTCAGCGATTTTGGTTCAAAATGATACAAAATTATTGAAATTAAAAGGAAAAGGACTATAATAAAAACAATTGAATTTGTTTTTCCCCTTTTCATGATGTCCCTGCTGTGCCAGCATTTCTAGACTGGAAAAATGTTTTAATCGTTTTTCGCGCACGTGTGTGTGTGTGTGCATGTGTGTATGTATATGTGTGTGTGTGTGTGTGTGTGAGACAATCTGCCAATGCCAACTACTGTGTTACAGCTGAAGACTTTCGCCAACGACGAGAAGAAGTTCCAGCAGCACATTCAGGTGCAGCAGAAGAAGGAGCTCAGCAGCTTCCTGGAGTCGCAGAAGCGGGAGTACAAACTCCGCAAAGAACAGCTCAAGGAGGTTCAAAATGGCCATCTGCTCCTCTTTCTTGGTGGGGGGGTAAAAATCCCTGAATGATTGCAAATGCACCAACTATGTTTGCAATCATTCACTCACTCCTTCCTTACTCCCTCTGCCTCTTCTTTATCCGCTCTTTCACGCTCACTTTTTCTCCTCTCACTCCTCATCTTTCCCTCTGCTCTCTTTCTTTCCCTGTCTATTTTGGTCACTGCCTCTCTCTTATGCCTCCTCCCTCTCTCTTTCTTCCTCAGGAACTGAGCGAGAATCAGTTGACTCCCAAGAAGGAAAAGCAGGAGTGGTTGACCAAGCAGAAGGAGAATATCCAGCATTTCCAGGTCACATTGCAAATTTTCTGCTCATCAATTTATTCATTCTTCCTTCTCTTATGTTCTCTGATGCTTCTGTTTTTTTTTTTTCATGCTCTTATTGGTGAGAGTCATTTTTCTGATGATCCTTCGGCTTGTTGTCCTGGTATTTCTTTGAACGGTTCTTCTGGTGGTTTTGCTATAAACAGATCTTGTTAAAAAAAGTTAAAGTCCCAATGATCGTCACACACACACACCTGGGTGTGGTGAAATTTGTCCTCTGCATTTAACCCATCCCCGTGTGATTTTAATCCATCCCCTGGGGGAGAGGGGAGCAGTGAGCAGCAGCGGTGCCGCGCTCGGGAATCAGTTGGTGATCTAACCCCCCAATTCCAACCCTTAATGCTGAGTGCCAAGCAGGGAGGCAATGGGTCCCATTTTTATAGTCTTTGGTATGACCCGGCCAGGGTTTGAACCCACAACCTTCCAGTCTCAGGGCGGACACTCTACCACTAGGCCACTGAGATGTGCCTTTATTGGGTTTTCTTGTGAAGGATCCTCCCACGGTTGTAATAGAGCTCTAGCATCACACTTGAATTAGTTGTTCTAATGCTTCTTCTGATGATGCTTGTCTTGGTTCTTCCATATGTGCGTCAATTCTCGGATCTTCGGATCCCGCTGCTACTTCTTCTTTTGGTTCTGATGCTCCTGTTGTGTCTTTGGATCTTTATGGTAATGTTTGTTGTGCTGTGTCCACTCTAGGCTGAGGAGGAAGCCAACCTGCTGAGGAGGCAGAGACAGTACATGGAGCTGGAATGCCGCCGCTTCAAGCGCAGAATCCTCATCGCCCGGCACAACGTAGAGCAGGACCTTGCAAGAGAGGTTGGACACGCATTTATAGCGCACTCAACGTATCCCGCGCGCAATTTATCTTGACTTCCCATTTGGTGATCGGGGAGAATGGACAGTTGCAAAGGCTGTATTGTTACTGTGTTTGCAATCATTCGCTCATTCCTGACTTCACCATCACTACATAGAGATTTTCAGTGGACATTGTAGGCCCGCTCCATAAAAGAATGCCTCAGAAACATCCTTACCAGCCAGTGGCGGTCTTCTAGGAACTGAACAAGCGTCAGACACAAAAGGACCTGGAGCACGCCATGCTCCTGCGGCATCACGAGTCCATGCAGGAGCTGGAGTTTCGGCACTTGGCCACCATCCAAAAGGCTCGCGCCGAGCTCATCCGCACGCAGCACCAGACGGAGCTCACCAACCAGCTGGAGTACAACAAGAGGAGGGAACGAGAGCTCCGTCGCAAGCACTTTATGGAAGTCCGGCAGCAGCCCAAGAGCCTCAAGGTTGGCGTGCATAAACACAGGCGTACGCATTACATTGCCTGTAAAATTTGCAAAAACACCAAACAGTTGCCTGAATTTGTGTTTGTGTCTGTACGCGTGTGAAGTCTAAGGAGCTCCAAATCAAGAAGCAATTCCAGGAGACTTGCAAGACTCAAACCCGTCAGTACAAAGCTCTGCGCAACCATCTTCTGGAGAGCACGCCCAAGTGTGAGCACAAGGCGGTCCTAAAGAGGCTGAAGGAGGAGCAGACCCGCAAGTTAGCCATCCTGGCCGAGCAGTACGACCACTCCATCAACGACATGCTTTCCACGCAGGCTGTAAGTTCCTCACCCGGAGCACCAACTCCGACCCCGAGTTCATCGGCTTGAAAATGACAAGCGACATTATCCCCACAATTAGAGACGGAGTGGAAGGAACATTGATTTGCCAGTTGAACTGGTTTCCCGTCCAAGCTACTAACTCCTTTTGCTTTTCTATCAAATCAAATGAACTGAAATGCTACTAAAGCGCTTTTTGAAGGATCTTTTCCAGCACCCCCAAAAACACTTTTGATATTATGTACGTGAACGCAAAAAGCAGCACACCTTTCTCTTTCTTACTCTGACTTATTAACCAGACACTTTTCCTGGTTCTTTTCCTGGTAATTTGTTTGAGATAAAAGAACCAGGAAAAGTGATTAACAAGTAAAACCAAAATGAACTTAGTACAACTATTAACCAGACTAGTCTACCAGTGATCACAAGCGATTGAACGTGTGGTGGTTTTCCGTTTGTGTGTGGCAGCTGCGTCTGGACGAGGCTCAGGAGGGCGAGTGTCAGGTTCTGCGCATGCAGCTGCAACAGGAACTGGAACTGCTCAATGCTTACCAGAGCAAAATCAAAATGCAGACGGATGCTCAGCACGACAAAGAGAGACGAGACCTGGAGCAGAGAGTCAGCCTCAGGAGGGCACTCCTGGAGCAGAAGGTGAGAATCCAAGCTGGCATCCTTCGTTACAACATCCAGATGCCGTTTGCTGTTCTTCCATGAATTGGTTCAGCTCTAGACTCGATTACATAAAAATCACATTACCCCCTCTGGGTTTTTGTGTCCTCAGATTGAGGAGGAGATGCTGGCTCTTCAGAACGAGCGTTTGGAGCGCATCCGTTCTCTCCTGGAGCGTCAGGCCCGGGAGATTGAAGCCTTTGACTCTGAGTCCATGAGGCTGGGCTTCAGCAACATGGTCCTTGCCAACGTGGCCTCGGACTCGCAGGACGGCTGGGGAGGGGGCGGCGGTGCTCCGAGGGGCGGCCACTGGCCTGCCGGAGGAAGTAGCGGAGGGGGCGGCAGCAGCCACCACCAGCAGTGCAGCTCCCAACAGCCCTGGGGCCAGCCCTCCATGGCCGGGGCACCGCCCCCCTGGAGCCTCCATCACCCGCCGGACGGAGGCCAGAGGGCAAGTGGAGGCGTGGGGGCCGGGGGGGTGAGGAACAGCCCCCAGGCCCTGAGGAGGACATCGTCAGGGGGCAGGAGCGAACAGAGCATGAGCAGAAGCGCTAGCATCGCCTCCAACGCCTCGCACCTTTCCTATACCTAACGCGCCCGCATGCACCATGATGACATCAAGGTCAACATAGCGTTCCCAGGAAATTGAGGAAACACAAAAGCTGCATCGTCACCCAGCATGGCCAAAGCTCCTTCCAGTTAGCATCACACTAACTCAGGTCAAGAAAGCTAATAGTGCTATGGCAGCCTCTTGCTAGCATTGTGTTTGTGGCAAAAGTTTGAAATCCTAGCTGTTTTTCAAAACCCGCTACTTCTCTTTTGAATCCTTAAGATGCAGGTCAGCCCTTAGCCCTGTGTGTGTGTCATGTCTGCCATTTTAGCACCATGCTAAAGCTATGTTAGTGCCATGATTGCCATGTTTGATGCTACTGTCTTACTAGTGTTCTCTGATCTGTCATGTATGTACGTCAAGGTGGAGTCACCACCACGCTAGAATCTCCCTGGCATCCGTCGCGTCCTCGTTGCCATTTCAGTGACACACACGACTGTCACGTTAACCTCATTCTGGCGTCACGCTAGTTTCTTTTCGGCGTCATATTCTTCTCAGCGTCATACTAGCGTCATATTAGCGTCCTGTCTGATATGTGATATATAGCGCCATGCTACACATATACTTTATCAGTGTGGTCCCAAGGTCGTGTCTGTGGTGTGCTAATCCCATGTTGCCATCACAGTCGTGTCGAGTCTACCATGTGAGTGTCAGGCTAGTGTCATGTTAGCCTCATACTAGTTTCCCAGTAGTGTCATAGTGGTCCAGTCTCCCATCTTGGCATCATATGGTCGGTCTCCTGCTCGCGTCATATTAGTGGCAAAAAATCCGGCTTGATTGTAGAAGTGGGACTTGCCAAGCTAATGGCTTAAAGTGGTGTTGTTCCGATGTCAGCTGTTGACTTTCTACTCAATCCTGCGCCTGCCTCGTTGAGCGCAACATGCTAAGAACATGTTGGAAGTACATGTTTAAAGGAGACCTCCTGGATTTTTGTCTGTGTGCAAAGAGCTCCCAAGTGTCTCCACAACAAATCCATCACATAGTTTGTGCACTTCGGCCGCAGAAATGGTCACTATTATGGCTCAGCATCGTCAGCATATGTTGCAACAGAAATATTACTTTTATGTTGCGTATTGTCACAGAAAAGCTTCAAAACTACATTTCGCTTCAAAAATGCTCGTCTTTGCAATGAAGGTGTTTATCATGAAGCAGTAATTTTACCACAAAATTGCCTCTCATGCGGCTCATGTCTCAGAAACACCATGCTGAAAACACATTGCCACAGAATAGCTGTGATTTTTGCTACAAAAAAGGCTGACAAAATAGTGCTAACTTTTTCACCAGGCAGGATGCTGGGTGTTTGGCTGCTATGCTTCTGATACTTTCCTAGCTGCCTACCTCCTTATCTTCCTAGTTTCCTTTCCTACTTAACTTGCTATCCTCACTCCCTGGCTTCCTACCTTCCAAGTTTGGTTCCCTTCTACCATGTTGGTAAGCCTCCTTCCGGCCTTCCTACCATCCTACCTTCTGACTTCCCTACCATCCTAACCTCCTACCTTTGTTGCATTTGACATTCCCTAGATTCCTATCTTCTTCCCTTCCCAGCCTCTGACCCTGCTAGCATCCCTCCGAGCTTCCCTCGAGTAATGTCCGGCCGGCTCTGCGTCACCGTCCTCTCCCACCCAACAACAAATACAAGACAAAACCCATCTGCTGCTTCCGCCTGTCAATCAAAGTGTAAATATGTACATGAAGAGTATTGTAGAGTGGCTACGTCCCATCGTACGATATACGAGAGCGTATGGTCAAACGTGTTCATATTGTCAGTGGTGTCAAAAGTTTCATGGGAAATTTAACGTCCCCGCTGTGGGCAATCGGAGCCTCTGCTGTGTCCACGGCCCCGGTGGTGGGCGGAGTCAAGTGTACAGTCTGTCAGTATTATTTGCTGTCGGTGGAAACTAAAAATAGGAAGAGAGACGTTATTGCTCGTGGCGAGCATGTGAAAACAAAATAAATTTTATGAGTTGCTTTGTTTTTGTTGGACGGGGGCTACTGGAGAAAGATTAACATGTAATAAAGTAATCTTTTTATTTTTGGGTCTTTGTCGTTAGTCTTCAATAACTTTCCACTGTTGATCAAACCAAGTTGTAAGAATATGAAGGGCTGCTGCTAACGATTATTTTAATAATCAATTAATCGGTTATGTCAAAGGACGTATCGGAGGTTTTCTTTTTTTAAACAGAGTTGAGGTTTTATTTGTTTATTCAAAAACGTTACTTGTTTCAAATAAGCCACTTGCAGATCTCTGGGTTGCATTGTGGGTAAGGTAATGACTACCAAATTTAAAACTGGTCGAAAGCAACGCCGAAAGCGGGGATTTGGACCATTTCAACCTCTGTGTTTTTTTAATCAATTTTCAACATGCCTGTGTCGTTTGATACTCTACTCTCTGTTGAGGCTTGACAGTTAGGATTAGTTACGTTTTTAATTAATTGACTGGAATAAACTTGGATTTGAACGATTAGAGCGTGCGCAGATGAGATTTGCTTCACCTTCAGAAATCGCTCAAATAAATTAGGTCTTTTATACATTTCTTTTTACATTAACCGGTTAAAATGTTTTTTTCAATCATAAAGTCAATATCAAGAATATTTATTTGATGATAGTAATTCATTGAGTCAATATCAAGAATATTTATTTGATGATAGTAATTCATTGACTTGCCCACACAAGGTGATAACTAGCCATATTGTCACATCTATTAAAACAAAAGACCAGAATTGTCTTGCAAGTATAAAAAAAATTAATTTAACATTTCTAAACGACAAACGCATCTGTTTTGCTCTGCACCAGAATGAGCCCTTTTTTCTCAAAACAGAAGCCGGGTAAGATGAACGTACTGAGGAAAGCGGACGACGACGAAGAACAACCCGGAAGTGCTTTGGATAATTCATAGAGGGCTCGCGTTGCTAACAGGTAAGTCAACTAATCAGACGATGTGGTCGGTTAAGTTTGTTTGTCCTCTTAATGTCATTTTGTGAAAACGTTTAGATGTCCAACTGTTATTTGAGATCACGACAGTAGCTGTTTGCAAACATGTCTGTCGACTTTTTAGCCTTTACTCCGTTCGTAAGCATCGTAATTCCGCAGTACCAAAAATATTGAAGTAGTGTACGAGCCTGCCCCAGGAAAGCCGTACCTGTAGCCTCATATCACAGTCAAAGGGCAGAAGCTACAGGCAATGGACAACTTCACCTAGCTAGGCAGTACCCTCTTACGAGCGGTGAACATCCACGTTGAGGTCACCATCAGGATCGCTAAGACCAGCGCTGCTTTCGGGAGACTCCGTGAGAACGTGTGGGAGCGAACGGGACTCAGTCTGTCCACTAAGGTGTAGGTCTACCGCAGAGTGGTTCTTACCATCCTTCTCTACGCCAGCGAGACCTGGATGGTCTCCAGTAGACACGCCCAACAGCTCAACTATCTCCACCCAAGTTGCCTCCGCAGACTCCTCCGCAGACTCCTCCGCATCAAATGGCAGGACAAAATCCACGAAGCAGGGATGAGAATTTTCCGCGGATTTCCGTCGAAAGTATTTTCGTGAATCGTGTAAATCCCTTGACAAGATTATTTTTTTTATACAGTGCCTTGCGAAAGTATTCGGCCCCCTTGAACCTTTCAACATTTCGCGACATTTCAGGCTTCAAACATAAAGATATGAAAGTTTAATTTTTTGTCAAGAATCAACAAGTGGGACACAATCGTGAAGTGGAACAAAATTTATTGGATAATTTAAACTTTTTTAACAAATAAAAAACTGAAAAGTGGGGCGTGCAATATTATTCGGCCCCCTTGCGCTAATACTTTGTAGCGCCACCTTTTGCTGCAATTACAGCTGCAAGTCGCTTGGGGTATGTCTCTATCAGTTTTGCACATCGAGAGACTGGAATTCTTGCCCATTCTTCCTTGCAAAACAGCTCGAGCTCAGTGAGGTTGGATGGATGGAGAGCGTTTGTGAACAGTCTTCAGCTCTTTCCACAGATTCTCGATTGGATTCAGGTCTGGACTTTGACTTGGCCATTCTAACACCTGGATACGTCTATTTGTGAACCATTCCATTGTAGATTTGGCTTTATGTTTTGGATCATTGTCCTGTCGGAAGATAAATCTCCGTCCCAGTCTCAGGTCTTTTGTAGACTCCAACAGGTTTTCTTCCAGAATGGTCCTGTATTTGGCTCCATCCATCTTCCCATCAATTTTAGCCATCTTCCTTGTCCCTGCTGAAGAAAAGCAGGCCCAAACCATGATGCTGCCACCACCATGTTTGACAGTGGGGATGGTGTGTTCAGGGTGATGAGCTGTGTTGCTTTTACGCCAAACATATCGGTTTGCATTGTGGCCAAAAAGTTTGATTTTGGTTTCATCTGACCAGAGCACCTTCTTCCACATGTTTGGTGTGTCTCCCAGGTGGCTTGTGGCAAACTTTAAACGAGACTTTTTATGGATATCTTTGAGAAATGGCTTTCTTCTTGCCACTCTTCCATAAAGGCCAGATTTGTGCAGTGCACGACGGATTGTTGTCCTATGGACAGACTCTCCCACCTCAGCTGTAGTTATCTGCAGTTCATCCAGAGTGATCATGGGCCTCTTGGCTGCATCTTTGATCAGTCTTCTCCTTGTTTGAGATGAAAGTTTGGAGGGACGGCCGGGTCTTGGTAGATTTGCAGTGGTCTGATACTCCTTCCATTTCAATATAATTGCTTGCACAGTGCTCCTTGAGATGTTTAAAGCTTGGGAAATCTTTTTGTATCCAAATCCGGCTTTAAACTTCTCCACAACAGTATCTCGGACCTGCCTGGTGTGTTCCTTTGTCTTCATGGTTCTCTCTGCGCTTTAAACAGAACCCTGAGACTATCAAAGAGCAGGTGCATTTATACGGAGACTTGATTACACACAGGTGCATTCTATTTATCATCATCAGTCATTTAGGACAACATTGGATCATTCAAAGATCCTCACTGAACTTCTGGAGTGAGTTTGCTGCACTGAAAGTAAAGGGGCCGAATAATATTGCACGCCCCACTTTTCAGTTTTTTATTTGTTAAAAAAGTTTAAATTATCCAATAAATTTCGTTCCACTTCACGATTGTGTCCCACTTGTTGATTCTTGACAAAAAATTAAAATTTTATATCTTTATGTTTGAAGCCTGAAATGTGGCGAAATGTCGAAAGGTTCAATGGGGCCGAATACTTTCGCAAGGCACTGTATATGGGGGGAGCGGCCGGCTAGCTGGCCGGGCAACGTTAGCCTCGGCGACTCTCGCGGGTATTCCCCCGCCCGCCGCGACAGCGTAGACCCCCCCCCCCCCCCCCCCTCGCTACTTTTACGTGCTTTTTCACATTTGCCATTCTCATCCCTGACGAAGGTCCTTGAGCGAGTTGGCATGCCCATCGTCTATATACAGGTCAGATACCCTCTTACAGAAAGCACAGGTCAGATGGGCTGGGCACGTCGTGAGGATGCCTGACTGCCGAAATAGCTGTTGTACGGCGAGTTGTGCCAGGGCAAACGGACAGTGGGAGGATAGAAGAAACGCTTTAAAGACGGCCTGAAAGCTTCCCTCAGAAACCTCAGCATCGACACCAACAACTGGGAGATTCATGCGACGTAAGACGTGCTGAGAAAACGTGCTGAGAAAACGTGCTGAAGCCAATGCCCGAGCTGCCTCCATTACAGCGACTACACCCACATGTCCCACATGTGGGGAAGCCTTCAGGGCCTGGATTGGCCTCATCAGTCAGACCCACAATCCCTGCTCATCGATCTAGTCAATGGTCATCTTTGAATCCGAAGCACGAATAACAACAATTCCGCAAAAAACTACGAACACGTTAATTTCTCTTGATTGTCTGGAAACAAATTCATTGTATTCTGTCCTGTGTGTGTGCGTACGTGCGACATAAAACAAATCATTAAAATCCATCACTTAGTCAGTCGCTTGTTGTGAAAGGTTCTGGTGGTTCTTCGAGTCTGAATTTTCTTCAAGTTCAAGTGGTGATAGAAAAAAATTGATAGTATTACAATTTTCAACGAGTCTCTAGTTGGGATCAGAAAGGTTCTGGGAGGCCTCTTCAAGGTTGTGAACATGGGCATTATGAAGGTTCTGAAAATTTTTACTTCAAGTAAAATCTGTCAAATTAGTAGTCTCCTCTCTGTTGTTCATTTGTTGAGGATGAGCAGGCCAGCGGATGAGCTGAGATGTAGCGAGGAGGACGCTGTGGACCGGGAGGACTTTTTTGACTGCCAAGAGACTTTGGAGCATCCGGACCGGGGAGACCGGGACGGACGACACGCCAAGACAGACATGAGACGCGAGACGCCGGACGACACAAGAATAGAACCGCTTGAGGACACGCTGAACGATTCCAATGACGACTTGAAGGAGCGCGGAGAAGAAGTGGAAGATGAGCATCAGAAGGAGGAAGAGGAGAAATTGACAGAGGAGGAAAAGGAGGTAAAAGCAGGTGAAGTTTGATGTCAAAAACACACCTGCACGCTCTGATGGGCCACCGCCGTCACCTTTTTGTCACCTCAGAGCCGACGATTGCACAGTCTCGTCTTGAAGGAGGAAGGAAATTGCCACTTTAAAAATGGAGGTCAGCTCGAGCATCATATTCACCAGCATAGTACACGCGTCACTTTTGAGCTGCGTTGCGTGTGTTTGCGCAGATTGGTCTCTGGCGGAGCAGAGCTACACGCAAGCGTTGGTGTTGTGTCCGCGCTGTTTCAGCCAAGATCAAGCCATCCTGTTCTCAAACAGAGCGGCTGCCCGACTGCACCTGGTAAGGCAGCACGCTCATGCTAACACGTTTACTCCGGCGCGAGTAAGCAAAGTCTCCCAAGTGGACACGCCAGCTTACGGACGAGGTGGCGCCAGCCATGCATTAATAGGAATAGTTGTACTAAAACAGGAATGTTAACCCTCTTGCATCAGGACCGGAAGGATGACGGGATTGCCGATTGCTCCAGAGGTGAGTGACGGCCATTTTCTCAAGCTAACGGTGGAGGGCTGCCAGCCGAATTGACTTCATGGCTCTGCTGCTAGCGTTGGAGCTGAAGCCAGACTACCTGAAGGCCTTGCTGAGGAGGGCTGAGCTCTACGAGCAGACAGAGCAGCTGGAGAAGGCGCTGGACGACTACCAGAAGGTTCTGGAGCAAGACCCTGGGCAGGCGGCGGCCAGGCGGGCCTGCGTGGTGAGTTCAGGCCAAAATTTCGGAGTTGCTGTTTTAATTGGGGATGGGACGAGTTGTTGGAGCAGGCTCTTTTGTTTGTTTGGGGTTCTGATCTGCAAGTCCAACTCCTTCCTGTCTCCACAGAGCTTACCTCAGCAGATCCATGAGAAGAACGAGAAGCTGAAGGAAGAAATGTTAGGTAGGAAGCCACGTTGTCCGCATTTGTAATCGGGACTGATGATCCATGACCTTTATTGGCCTCGGGCAGGTAAGCTGAAGGAGCTGGGGAACATGGTCCTGCGACCGTTCGGCCTATCCACCAGCAACTTCCAGGTCAACCAGGACACCAACACGGGCTCCTACTCCATCAACTTTGTCAACAAGCCCAACAACACGTGACTGCGCCGCACCGTCTTTCCACAATAAACCTTTGCTGTCCCATCCCAACCCCGGGCTAATCAATGAGCAATCAATCAGGTGGTGACAAGTGCTTTATTGAGCTCGAGTCCAAGACGGAGCAATTACTGAGCTCTCCGGGACAGCAGCATCTCCCGAATGTTGTCCTCTGCCTCCTTGACGCTGCGTTCCAGGTACACCTTTTTCTGCTGGGATGCACAAAACATGCAACGGAAAGCTCGTCACAGGAAATCACTCATGGCTGAGCTTAAAGGGTGCAACGTGAAATGAAGCAGCTACCTCCAGTTCCTTGATTTTCTCCTCAGCCGTCTTCTGCTTGACCTTGAGCTGCTGCGTGATGTCGTCCTTGGACTGCAGAATAAACCTGAAGTGCATGAAGGCGGTCAGAGTGTGGATCGCTGGCAGGTGGACGGCTGGGAGACTCACATGCGTCCAACGCCCTCGTACATGCGCGTGCTGTCGGTGAGCGTGTTGATCTCTGCGTGAGTGAGGTTGGCGTGCTTCTGCACGTGCGTCAGCTGCTCGATCTGCAGGTCGGCCAGCTTCACCTTCTGCTGTGTGTCGATCATCTTAACCTGCAGCTCCGAGAAGGCCTGACGCCCGCAAACACCAACTCGCTTACTTGCATTCAAAGGGCGACCCGGACCACGCCTTCACATCCGCAACATTATTTTCTATATACACGCACCGGCCTCGCGGTCAATCAACGACTAGTAAACAATGGACTGATCGCCCGTCAGTCTCGGCGCACAACCGTTGCCATTCCCATCTATGAACATTTCGAAGCTTACACGCAAAGACACGTGAGGCATCGGTCGAGACTCGAATAGCAAAACAATCCGTCGTACATGTTGTCCATGCGTCTTTATATGAGGAATTACCTTCTTCAGCTCCAAATCGACGGGCGCCGCCATTTTCCTGACAGCTCTGGTGTTGCGCATGCGCCTGACCGACTCCGTTTGACAACATCCGCTACACCGGCAACTGCACAATATTTCATTTTTAAATCTCTACAAGTAATTGGGATTATTCATCATGCGGTCTTGTTCATATGCGTGTGTTGTATTTTTGTTGTTTTTACAACCTCTTAGTCATCCGTGAATCTGAAACTCAGCTCAGATACTCACTCCGAAAACCATTTCAGAACAAAATAGATTACAGTATATTACAAAACAAGCAGCATCTCCCACCCTATCCTTCTGCTAGACATTTGATTGGCCCGCTCGTGTTGCACATTAACATGCTTCAACGTTTACTTCCCGGTTCTAAAGGGAGAGAAAAGCAGACCTTAAAAGAATAAAATTATTGTTAATATTAATAAACATGTATATTTTATTTTGAAAGCTGAAACCGAAAATCATTTTTGTTTGAATGAGTTACATGACGCCCAACAGCCAAAGTTTACTATTCGGTTCTAAAAGGAGAGAAAAGCAGACCTTAATAATAATAATAATAATAATTCATCCATCCATTTTCTGTACCGCTTGTCCCCACGGGGGTCGGGGCGTGCTGGAGCCTACCCATGCATATTTTTAGCACGTCCGCCTGACAGTTAGGAGTGGTGATGTGCATTCCAGTTCTTTTAGGTGAACTGAATCATTAGAATCAGTTCACTCAAAAGATTCCTTCAAACGAATCGTTCAATGAATCCCCCCTAACCCCCACACACACACTGATACGTTTTTGTTTTTTTTGTTTTTTTACATCCAGTGGAAACAACCCATACACATCAAACAATACAACTACACAACCCCCCCCCCCCCCCCCAATTATTATATATAATAATAATTGGCTCGGGTAATTAACACATTTCTTTCTATAATACAACACTTACACACTGATCCGTTGGCAACAGTCTCTCACCCGGTCGTGAACGGGAAATTGCGTCACTGACTCGTTCATGAACGGGAAATTACGTCACTGACTCGTAAAGTCCCTCCTCCATCTATCGCTCGCTGGCGCTGCTGATTGGTCGTTCGCGAAGATTCACGAGTGAGTGACAGACAGCATTGCCGCTATACCATTGCCAGCCGACACACTTTATGCCGACATTGATGTTTTAATTTTGTTTTTGTTGGCTTGTAGTTGATGGTGTTATTATATATCGAATGTGTTTGTGTTTGAATAAAAGGTTGAAAAAAACCGTTATGCCGACATTTGTTCATTTTGGGGACACCAACTCATATAACAACGTAAAACACATACATATTGTCATATAAAGCAGTTAACCAAATGTCTGATTTTTATGTTTTGAATGGCGAATATAAAAACAAGGAATAAAACACCAGACAGACAAGTTATAACATAAATGTTTATAATAATAATAATAATAAAAGTACATTTCAAACCAGCAATCTAATGTGGAACTGCAGTCGATATATTGGATAACAACATTTAGGCATATATATGCATACACGTTATTTAAAACCTACTATAAATCGTAAATCTACATTCTGGCTTCCATAGTTCATGCCAGGAGACGCAACATATTCACTGACTGATCCGTTGATGGACAAGAAGGCATTTCACTCATTGACTCGTTCGCGAACGGGAAAGCCAGGATTCGTTCCCTCACTGATCCGTTCTCGCGGTGAACTGGAAATTTGAATCACTCAGTGAGTGATTCACTCAGTGAGTGATTCACTCAGTGAGTGATTCACTCAGTGAGTGATTCACTCAGTGAGTGATTCACTCAGTGAGTGATTCACTCAGTGAGTGATTCACTCAGTGAGTGATTCGTTCATTCACAGATTCGTTCATTCACAGATTCGTTGGTTGGTGAACGGGAAATGCAATTCACGACTCGTTCGTGAACGGGAAGTTACGTCACTGACTCGTAAAGTCCCTCCTCCATCTAACACTCGCTGGCGCTGCTGATTGGCTGATTTCCTTCTTCGTTTTGTTTTACGGCGAGGTAGCACCAGCTGCAATGGGCATTACTGACATCTACTGGTTGAAGTTATATATGAAAGGAAAAAAGAACGAATCACTTTAGGAAGTGATTCGTTCACTCTCGTTCACTGGAAAGAGTTGTTCTTCTTGAACGAATCGTTCACTCACGAGCCAACACTAGTTAGGAGGGTGCGGGTTCGATTCCACCTCCAGCCCGCCCTGTGTGGAGTTTGCATCAGTGCCGGCTCTACGCAGGAGCAAGAGGGGGCAACGCCCCCTCAAACAGATGTCCTGCCCCCTCGAATCAAACTTTTAGAAGTGAAAAATCCGCTGATAGAAACACACGTTAATCAGCCCCCTCTCTTCTCTCATGTCGGTGCAGTGTGTGTCCTCACACAGCCTGCTGTCAGGACTCCGCGCCCCTCCGTAAACATCCAATCACTGTGAGTATGCAAATGAGGCAAGACGCAGCCAGAGAGTGCCAAGTTACAGTCAGCGTGGTAGGAGTTGGAAGAAGCAGTAAAAACTCCACCAAACTCGTCGTAATGACCCGTGATATAACTAATGATTAACGAAAACTCAAATAATAGTTAATATAACATTCATATTATATGTTCCCCCCCTGAGAGATTGCCACCTTATTGTGGTCAGGGGGTTTGCGTGCCTCAGTGACCCTAAGAGCAATACCAGCAGAAGCTTTAATCTTCAGGTGGGACACCCAAGCTGGACAGGTCTTAGTGTAGAGCACCTGTGTCAAACTCAAGGCCCGGGGGCCAGATACGGCCCGCCACATCATTTTGTGGCCCGCAAAGACAAATTGTGCGTCAAATTTGTGTGTCATGACTAGAATTGCAAATTGTCTTCACTTTTAATATCTTTTTTTTAAATATTTGACCAGTTTTTACTCGTCTGAATTGAAAATGAGTTATTTGTCAGTTTGTTTTATAGCTTTTACTGTATATAATATGAAGTGCTCATACATTTATTTGGGTTATAATGGCCCTCCGAAAGAAGCTACGACTACAATGCGGCCCGCGAAAGAAAATGAGTTTGACACCCCTGGTGTAGAGGCCTGACAGAGTGCAATCCACTTCTCCAGGTTGAGATCTGGACACACAGCTAACAACTGCCGTGAAGAAAACACTAACAGTGTTAAAATGTGTAAAAAAAAAAAAAAAAAGAACATGCCCCCTTCACATTTCTGACTGCCCACTCTTATGTGCATTCCTAGAACCGGCCCTGGTTTGCATACTCTCCCCGTGCCCGTGTGGGTTTTCTCCGGCTCCCCCGGTTTCCTTCCACATCCCAAAAACATGCTTGGTAGGCCGATTGAGCATTCCAAATTGCCCCTAGTGCCCCTATGGTTGTTCCTCTCTGTGTGCCCTGCGATTGGCTGGCAACCGATTCAGGGTGTCCGCCGCCTCTCCTGCCCGATGACTGCTGCACCCCTGCGACCCCCGTGGGAACAAGCGGTATACAAAATGGATGGATGAATGACTGAATGTTTACAATAAACATCAATATTGATAACTTTCTTTTACATTGCCACACCAGTAAACTAAACAGAACAATAAACAAAAAATCCATCCATCCATTTTCTGAACCGCTTAGTTCCCACGGGGGTCGCGTGAGTCTATCCCAGCCGTCATCGGGCAGTAGGCGGGGGACACCCTGAACCGGTTGCCAGCCAATCGCAGGGCACACAGAGAGAAACAACCATTTGCACTCGCACTCACACCTAGGGACAAATTGGAGTCTTCAATCGGCCTACCAAGCATGTTTTTGGGATGTGAGAGGAAACCGGAGTGCCCGGAGAAAACCCACGCGGGCCCGGGGAGAACATGCAAACTCCACACAGGGAGGGCCGGAGGTGGAATCGAACCCGCACCCTCCTAACTGTGAGGCGGACATACTACCCAGTGCCCCACCGAGCCGCCTTAAACAGAAAATAACATAACCAAAAACAATAAGTAAACAACACTACTTTAAATCAATGCTGGCTGTGGGAGGGATTGATTCTGGTGGGCTGGACTTTTTCTGGGGCAGCTCCACCATTGGTTCTGCAGCGAGCTGTACTTGACTTTCGTCAGTCCTGCACGTTTTTCCTTCACGTACTTTACATTCCTCCAGTAAGAGCCGAAATGTTGTTCAGTCCGACCGGTGTGTCGGAGTGTTTACGCGAGTGGGGAGATTTGGAGAAGGACTATCAACATATTCAAGTGAGTTCTCCACCGTTTGTAGGCTTTGGACTCGATGTCAACAGAGGGAGCCCGGAGGCTAACTTGGAGTTGACGTCATGATCCTTGTGTGTGTTTTTTAAATATTGTATTAGTTTTCTTCCCAGGCCGCTTTTATTTTGGCTTTGGGCTACACGCGAACGAATAATGAAACATACCTCTTGTGTAATGACGTCGTTGTCACCACCTCGGTTTCCGACGATGTTACGTACTATGTCGGCGACGTAACCCGAATATATCTGCAGAATATAATGCCCTTATTGTCATTGTACAGCGGGTATCCAACGAAATCGGGCCATAAATGTATTACAGTTTACTGAAAAACTTATCTCCGAATGTCGTATGTTTTTTTTATGTCGTAAAGCGGGACCGTCGTAAACAAGTACTAGTATAGTTACTTTAATTAGTTTATTTTGGCCTGTGGGTCTCTGGAGGCAGCCGACAGGTGCCGGATGGCCAAGTGGAACGCGGTTTGGGCAGTTGCTGAGGCAAAAACCCGGGCATGGGAGGAGATTGGCGAGGCCATGGACGGCTTCGACGAAATTCTGGTCCACCATCCGGCGTCTCAGGAGGGGGAAGCAGTGCACTGTTAACACTGTTTACAGTGGAGACGGTGTGCTGCTGACCTTGACTCGGGACATCGTGAGTCGGTGTGGAGGGAGGGATGGATATTGAAATAACACTTTCCCCACAGTCCTAGCGATTGTGACGCACTGCATTGCAGTTTTGGTGTACTCGGGCTCAGATATTAAGACTATCGCTGTCCGATTTCATACAGACTAATTTTGAATACCTTTTTTATTTTGGGATTTGAATTTAGTAGGTAATACTAGATTTATTTTTGGGCTCTTTCTGAGAGGGTGACAGGAGCCTGTACCAAGTAGTACTTGGTGTCAAGGAAGTATCATGGAAGCGCAAGCTCTCAACTGAGAGGCCGGAGGATCAGAGTTTAGCTGTGAGCAGAGTCTAGACCAGGGGTGGGCAATTCCAGTCCTCGAGGGCCGGTGTCCTGCATGTTTTCTATGTCACCCTGTTGCAACACACCTGATTCAAATGGTCAGATAATTAGCAAGGTCTGCAGAAGCTGGATAACAATCCTGATCATTTGAATCAGGTGTGTTGCAGCAGGGAGACCTATAAAACATGCAGGACACCGGCCCTCAAGGACCAGAATTGCCCACCCCTGGTCTAGACAAACTCTATGTTTAAATGCCGAGAGTCTTGGCAAAGCTAATCGTGGTCCGTTGGCTCCTCAGGACACACATCGCCTGTACCGGGTGAAGCTGGAGGAAGTCACTAAATTGCAAAGCCGCTGCACTTCTGCCATCGCCCGCCACAGGAAGAAGCTTAAAGAACTCTCGTCGTCGCTCGTGCGGTAGGCTTGTTTGGCGCTGGTACGCGTCGTGGCGCAGGCTCTCACGCCAGCGCCGCTTCCTGTCTTTAGATGCGAGGCCGAGCAGCTCGGGCGTAAGTTGAGTCCAGTGGAAGCAGACTCTGTGGCTGACATCCGGGCGGCGGCGGACGAGCGAGCCCGCGCCTTCTCCGAGATGGAAGCCTTCCTCCCGAAGCCAAACGGGTTCGGTTGCCTCGGTTCGAAGCAAAGGGCACCCGAGTGGCGGTGTGCTTTCATATGTGTAGCACGCTTCCCCTCGCTCGCTCTTGTCGCCCCATCGCTTTGTTGAATGTGCGCTCGCATGCCCCTTTGCAGGTTGTACCTTACGCTGGTTCTGGGAAACGTCAATGTCACACTCCTCAATAAGCAGTCAAAGTGAGTGCCGCCCATCGTCACGGCGACCGCCTCCAGGGCACGCGCTGACGTCTCCCAACCCCATCTCCGCTGCGCAGATTTGCCTACAAGGATGAATACGAGAAGTTTAAGCTGATCCTCACGGTCATCCTCTTCCTCTTCTCCTTCACCTGTTGCTTTTTGTTCAGCTACAGGTGAGTCAAAGAGTGCCCGCTGCGCTTTCAGCGGCTCCGCCTCCAGCTTTGCCTTGATTCTGGCAGAGCTTTAGACGCCCTCTTCAACTTCCTCCTGGTGTGGTACTACTGCACGCTCACTATCCGCGAGAGCATCCTCATCAACAACGGCTCCAGGTAGGCCATTCGGCAAACGTCAGAGACGGACGAACGCACGTTGATGACCGTCCGAGCCGTACCATTCGCCGCCGTCCGCTTTCAGGATCCGAGGCTGGTGGGTGTTCCATCACTACGTGTCGACCTTCCTGTCCGGAGTCATGCTCACTTGGTGAGCGTAGACTTCACTTCTCTCTGGTCGAGCCCACGCCCGACGTGACATTTTGCCGGTGTCCGCTCGCAGGCCTGAGGGGATTCTGTACCAGATGTTTCGGCACCAGTTCCTCTCCTACTGCTTGTACCAAAGTAAAGTGGCTGGCGCCATGAGCAGCTTGCGCGTCCTTGCATGTGATCAGATTGTTCTTGTCTCAGGTTTCGTCCAGTTTCTGCAGTACTACTATCAGAGTGGCTGCCTTTACCGACTACGAGCCCTCGGAGAGCGACACAACATGGACCTCACTGTTGGTTTGTTTCGCTCCTTCGCAGGGCATTGCAGTACGATATCGCGTCTCTGTATTGGCACGTGGCCAAAATCGAGCGAGTGGCAAAATACAATTGCCCGAAACCAACGAACAGCTTCCTAGTTTTGATGCAGGTTTCTTCTTTTTTGCGCTACTTCAGAGGGTTTTCAGTCTTGGATGTGGCGGGGGCTCACCTTCCTGCTGCCATTCTTGTTCTTCGGTCACGTGAGTTGAACTCCCGCTGCTCAATCGTGTTGTGCCTTGAGAATGCAAGTTGAATTCTTTACACGGCCAAGCCTGCAACACAAAAACCTTTTAACGCAAATCATGCTTCCCCATTAAAATGAACAGAAGTGCCATAAATTTGTGTTTTATAACCAGGCACCCGTTCATATTGTACTTGATGAAAGTGTAAATTAACAAATGCGCATTTCAATAGAAGGCCAAGAACTTGAACCATTTTTGGGTGGCTTTTTATTTCACTTTATTGTGTCATGGCCACAAGGGCTGTACAGTACAGACTTACAGATGTACCACAATAATGTTAGTCAGAATGTTTGCCAGTGAGTAGTTTCTGTTCGCGAAGGCAAAGTGATGTGCCGGTTTGACTAAAATGTGTTGTCGGTCATCCTCACAGTTCTGGCAGATGTACAACAGCGTCACGCTCTTCAAGATGTTCCGGCTGCCGGAATGTAAAGAGTGGCAGGTGTGTGACTGGCCGAATACCTTTGTCTTCCCATGTTGAAGCGCTTTTGAAAAACGTAATGCTTGCTTGCGGCCGAGGTGGTGATGTGCGGCTGCTCCTACATGACGCTCTTCCTGGGCAACTTCTTCACCACACTGGGGGTGGTCTACCATAAGTACACGATGAAGCCAAACCAGCTCAAGTCCTTGTAGGACTTGAGCGTCTCGACCCCTGCCCGACCTCCGTTTGACCGCCGCAAAGCTTATCCGCTCTCCTCGAGTGGCCTTCGTTGGGAGACCTTTTAAAGAAGGAAAGTGTGTCCCTCTGGTGTATGGCTTGCCTTTAAAACGTGCTGAATAAAAGCACTCCTCCACCAAGGCACCTTGCTTTTAGGTTATCTACTCAATGTTATCGATTCGACAACGCTGCAGTGCACACGGCTTTTCTTGTTGGTGTTTTGCGGCTAGAATCGGAATTGTGAAGGGCAAATATGCATCACTTTCACTTGGTGAAATACATTGGACGAAATAGCTCGCGATAGTGAAAACGCACGATTGAAATTTCACCCACCACCTTCTAGCTGCGAACAAAATGCAGTGTCCGAAAATGTCCACAAGATGGCGGCATTGAGACGCTGCCTCCCGTTTTGGCCCTAGTTAAGTCTGTCATTTTTGTGTGATTATTTGGAGCGCCACAAGCGTCGTTTGGAATTGCAGATATGCGAACACAAGGTTCGAGCACGTTGCGCGCACATTGAGATGCATGAGCTCACAATTGTGAGATTCCTGTGACTGCGCACGACGTCGTCTGCTCTGTGATTTCAACATTTTCTGACACAAAGACATGAAAGGAGTCGGGGGGGGGGGCATAAAATCTGAAAGTTTAAGATGAAAAGCAGCTTTACACCCAATTTGCTGCGGCGGAACTTTCTGAAGATGGGAGGGGGGGTGAATGTATGCGTTCAGGCTGGAGGGCGAGGTTGGTGGAGGGGGGGATTCTCTTATGCCAGTTCGCGCCGGCCGCTTTCATGTGCCTCATTAGAAGCTGCGAGCAGCCCAGGGATAAACTGAGTCGAGGATGTGGACCTCACCTTTAGTTTTATTTATTGAATGGAAGAGATATAAGGCAGTGCTTTTGTCAAAATGAAGCGCTCTCAATCACCCAATAAGCCAAGGGTGGCCAACCCGCGGCTCGCGAGCCGCATGCAGCTCCTTGCCTGGTTCCATGTAGCTCCTTTACGTTCTTCTCAACATTTGTTTTTTGTATTTATTTATTTATTTATTTATTTGTGCGTGTTCGCTTTGCTTGAGTTCAATATGGTAATTTCGTCAAACGCTGCGTGTTCGCTTCACTTGAGTTCAATATGCTATTTTCGTCAAATGCGCATGAGGTGAATTCCCGCAAAGGAAAGGGGGGCAAACCCATTCGAGGAAACAATTGGTGTCAATTTCGCTCTCAAAATGGCAGGGAAAAATGCACAGCTAAACGTGGCCCATTTAAAACCGAGCTGGGGGGGGGGGGGGGGGGGGGGGGGGGGGGGGGTTAGTTCACGTGTGCTCATTTGTAGGATGTGGCTCTTTGCGGTAACACAGTAAAAAATATGGCTCTTAGTCTCTGTCTGGTTGGCGGAGGGGGGGGGGGGGGTAGTTCATGTGTGCTCATGTGTATGATGTGGCTCCTTGCGGTAATGCAGTAAAAAAAATGTGGCTCTTAGTCTCTGCCTGGTTGGCCACCCCTGCAATAAGCCATAGGGTGGTGCCACATAACTACCTCTATCTAAATAAAGCGCCTCATCCCACTGCAGCATAGTTCCTTGACAAGAAATGTACAGTCTTTGGATAAGGGACATTTTGCGGAGCGGCAAAACCTTACACAAAATGATGATAATACATTAGATTAAAAAATATAACTATTTTTCAATTAAAATATGCCACAGGCCAATCTTAAAGGAGCCGTTCCGCAACTGTCTTCTGTCTTCAAGCCAACTGGCCTCCCTGCAGGAGGCAAATCAAGAGCCGCTCCGTCGGGGCCTGAGAAGCTCGTCCGCCAGGGAAGCTTGTTATCTGGAGCGGGCCGGACGCGCGCTCACTTCCTCTGGGAGGTGAGAAGCTTCGATCACAGCCATGATCAAAGGAGACGAAAGAAGAAGTGAAGCCCTGAAGGGGACCGAGAGGAGTCTCTGATTAAGGTGAGGATCCGACGCTGTGCGCTATGAGGACACAAGTCTAGGGACACAACTCGTGAAGACGGATTGCGCTATTGTAGGCTTCCAGCTATTTGGGAACGTTGTGCTTAAACGAGTTTGGGGTGGAAGGATGACCCTTGTGATGAACTCCAACGAGTGAACTCCATTATTTTCTTGCGGTCGTAATACAAGGGCGGGGAACCTTTTATTTTTGACTCAGTGATGAACCTATGCTCATCCTATAGCTGATCGTACATATTTGTTTGCGTGTCGCATCGTATCTTTACCCTAAAATTTGCTGAGGACTTTTTACCTGCTAACGATGCCAATCGGAGATTATGGGTGTCATAATTCATTCAAGTGTTTTAGCTAAAGGCGCGAGTCAAAGGAGCCCCTCTCGAAAACAAGTGTTAATGCTGTAAACGCCTCTCTTGCTTCCCCGCCATCATTAGCAAATGAAGTCCCACAGCAGCAGGGCGCACTCACGCTAATGTCAACTGTGAGCAGAGCGCAATGAAATATGCAACATTTAATAAGGGGAGGGGGGCGACGTGATTGCATCTACTAGTCAGGCTGAAACCTTCACGCCCCACGCCGAGTGTAGGAAAAAAGAGAATTCATTTTTATTTAAAGGCAGTCGGCCCCAGCAAGACAACCGTGCGCCGAGCCCCCCCATTCAGCAAATTGATTGCGCACTGAGGGTTGCCATAGCAGCCACCAAATTCAGACAGGCAGGACTATTTATTTATTTATTTGCCCCCCTCTCTCGTGGAAGAATCAAAGTGCATTTTGAAGCAACCCGTGTGCCTCTGACTTATTTTTTTCAAGACCACAATATTAAAATATAAACAGCTAATGGAAATGATTAAATGATTGCAAAATAAATCATTCTACTCCCTTCGAATTGGCATTAAAATATCTGCCCCCCCAAATAAGGAAGGGATAAGTAAAAAAACAAGTGAATAGCCACCTGTGTCCAAGCTGCAGTGCCTTGTCAATTTCATTGAAAACTGGTCATGAATGTTTGTTCAGCACATTCAAATGTGGATCAAGTACGTGTGTATAAGTAGATGTAAATACTCGTGTGTTGTCTCCTTCACTTATTCTTGCGTCCTTCACTTATATCCTTATCACCTTCTTTCCTGTCCGCGTTTCTTTCTAGTGTCTCCTGTCTTCTTGCGTCCTTCCTCAGTCTCGTTTCCTTTCTCAATACTTCCTCGTCACCTTCCTCCACCCTTGCTCCCCCCCTCCTCCTACTACTACTCCCGCCTCCTCCTCCTCCTCCTCTCCTTCCTCCCCTTCCCCCTCCTTCTCCGGGTTTCGTGGTGCACTCTTCCAACTCGCTCTCCGACGCACTTGTTTGTAGCTTGAGTGCAGCGATCATCGACGGACGTCATGACTCTCCAGCAACAAAGAGTGTTTGCGTGTCTCCTTCTCGCGCTTCACGGCTGGAGCGGTGAGATTAAACCAACTTTTGGTACTTTTTTTCATTTGTGACTAGTCTTTGAAAGGTTTTACGCAGTCTCGTGCGCGTAACTTGTTGGTATCATGTCGCTCCCTGTATCGCATGGTTAATTTGAACGTATGTAATTAATACACACTCACTTTATACAAATAGCTTTATGTATATCACTTTAAAAAAATTGATTAATGATTTAACGCAGCGGACAAACTCGCTGTTGTCAAATGCTTTAAAGGTGTTTTTAAATAAGCCTCTTGATTTAACCGATAATTTGCAGTTTGGAACATTTTCATCAAGTGTTACAGAAAAGCCCCGCCCCCTTTTTTCCCAATTGTTGCCGATATGTTCAATATATAAGCACAATAAAAACATTTTTTTATTACGGTCCAAACTGACGATTAGAGACATTTGACAATTGAATACGCGTCATGTTTTCAGTTGCTGAATTTAACGTTGATTTGAATCCTCCACTACAGTTTGGCCGCCACTGTACTGCGTCATTTGTACGTTCATCTTTTGGAGTCACGAAGACTGCTGCCCGACTCTCATAGTTTCTGTCACCGGCGTATGACTTGTTTGAACTGGAAGTTTAATGTTAGTTTATGTATGCAGTAGCAGTTTGTTGTATGTTTGCACCCTGCGTTTCCCACATTAGCTAACGATAACACCTGGGGGAACAACCTGGGATATATATATATATATATTCTGTAATGTGTAATTAGATTGAGCGCAGAGCTGCCTTGTCTCTCAAGAGCCTCAGCGGCGCGGTACGTATTTTGTTTTTTGACAATAGAGGTTTCTTTGGCGCCATCCGAACCACAAGCTGCCAAAATATTTCCTCGGACTCCCAAAGACTTTGAGTCACGTCTGGCTTGATTTTTTATTTTTTTTGTACTCGCGATCAGCAGTAACATCTCATTAAATGTCAGTTCAAGTGGATTTATTCAGTAATGCTATTAATGGCGATTAATGACTATTATCCATGGAATACAGAAGGGGGGGATTGGACAGAAATCTGGACTCGCTTGTTGTCGTGAAGCAAATAGAGCAGAGCTAGCATAAAATAGCCCTAATGTTGAAAATGTGCCTCCCAAAATCAAAAAGCATGCAGACGATGCTTCTCCCAGCCTGAATGCAAACGTAACGACATGACGGACAACATGTGGTGACTTTTCCTACCTGCCTTCTGGTGAGCCGTGAGCGCTTGCGTAGACGTCGGTCAAAAGCGACGTGTAACCGAAGCCGGCTTTTAGCGTCCGCACACAAATCGAGGCCGGAGCGTCCCCTACCCTAACCACACTCCCCTTATCCTTATTTTTGCCTCGTCTTAATTAGGTTTACGGCAACCTAATCTAACTAAAGCTGTCTGTTTTGGGATTAGTTTGCCGGCCGCCGACGGAGAAGCCGCCCAACCGGGTTTTCGTTAAAACCAGAGTCCCGCTTCCCTAACTGCAATTTGGGACCAGGCGTGTCATTCATGGCAGCATACTTGCGGAAATGGGATGAGAGAAGCGGCTGTGCTGTGGAATGACTGGAAAAGCAGACATTGCGGGGCTGCAAAAACAATTTGCTGATAGCTCGCATGATGGTCGCTTTGGAAATGTGAAGCTGAAAAGAGCAAGATGCTGCAATGGGCTGCATCGTTTCTCCCTCCCGGATTTGCTTGCACAAACCCTGAACCCAAAAAGGCTTGACAATGAAATAACTTGTACAACTTGCAAGCCAATCAAAAGTGACCCAGCCGTGGCCCATTTGAAAGGTTCGGTTCGGCTCAGATGTTTTGGGACAATCAAAGCCGAAGCCAAAGGCCATTTTTTCCCTAAGGCTTTTGTGTGCGCGCGCTCTCCTCGTGTCGGACTGATGTCAGAGCGGGATTTTATTTCCAGAAGCAGCTGCCTGCGTAGTTTGAGCCCACACCTTCTGGGAGGGAATTTCTCTGCCGTCGCTCCAGTCTCTGAATTGTTTGTGCGCGAGCGTCGAGCCGATTGCGCTTGGTGCGCTTTTTGTCTGCTCCCTTGTTAAGCAAATGTTTTGCCAGGACGCTTGTTGAGAGTTCAAGTTGGACAGCCAGGCGCTTGTGCTTCTCTGACACGCCCAAAAACAGCAACGTCCCGTCAAAGGAGCCTCGTGAGAAACACAAAGGTTGTTGGCATATGTGGCCATCTGCGTGTGACGTCCATTCATATTTGGGGGGCTCTCTCTTGGGCCATCGCCACCCAATTTTTGGTAAAAGTGCAGAGCAACAACAGCGGCGACAAAAGCCCACCTTGTGCGCTCCAGCGGCAGCTGTGCACATCTGACGCCTTGGATTGCTGCGCGAGGCGCACGTCTCATGTTACACGGAAACCGACACCGCAATAGTTGCGGGGACCTTCCCGCCTTTTGGGAGCCGTGACCCCCCTCACTTCGATCTCACGTGCTTCTCTTGTGCCCCTCTTGTGCCTTTTTGGGGGGCTGTTTGGCTTGCTCAAAATGTTCTCCCAAGCCCTGGTGCCAGAGGTGTGAAAGGTGACCTCCGTAGCATGATGTCAGCAGCCAAGAGTTTTACTTCCAGCTTCAAGTCACCCCTCCGGTAGCGGATATATGAGAGCAGGCGCGTTTCTCGTCAGGACAAAGCCGATGCCGCTGATACGTCTCTGCGTCATTTGCTCGGGGCGTCACCTTTGTTCCAAGGAACGACGAGTCGTCTGATGGGGATGTTGCTGTCTGACCGGCGTGAACACGGAGACCTTGTAAAAGTCTATTTACGTCGTATTTGGCAGCTGGAAGTATCGAGTATCTGCGATTTCGGTAACAAAATCGGAAGTCTAACATTTTGGGTGACGGAAGAGCCATGAAGAACCACTCAAAATAGCCAACTGTAAACTAGCACTCGCCATCGATTGAGTATTTGGACTCAATGGGGTTTAATCCGAAGAAGCTGTCATTGAAAATGACCACGATTTGTGTTCATTTTCAATCAACACGCAAAGTGTCAACTTAGCAAGCTGAAAGTTGTGTGACTCCGCTGCGATGTTGGGTGCGCTGCCAGCCACCCACCTGCCCACGCACTCGTTACCGCACCAGCGTCAGCATCTGTTGGCAAATTCGAAACCAGGCCAGCTCCAGCGCCAACTTTGAAGTCCAAAAGACCTTTTTTACACGGGCAGCACATGAATATTCACTCCGAGTCCGTTTTGCTATTGCGCTAATGAGCTTCATCCCGCCCTCACCGCAAACTGTGCAGCCATCCGCCGCCTTTCCTCATGTTGTCGTTCCTTTTTTCCCCAGAGGGCTAATCTCTTTAAGTGTCTCCCTGGATCGCATAACTAAGAGCGCCGGTGAAAGAATTTGCAGCTGTTGATTTACAATGACTGCATGCTGTCCCTCGTCCTACACGGCATGCTTAAAAATTAGAGTGGCTCTAAAGTTCAACCCATTTGCAGTTACACCAAAATTGCCATGAACCAGTTTTGTACAAGATGTCACAATCGGGATTCATATGGGCGGACGGGACTTTTCGGGTCATTTAGCGCCCACTGGGCACGGCCGGTGTCTTTTGAAAAGGTGTCTGATGAAAGCTGGTATGCAATCCACCTGAGCGTCGGGAGTCTGCCTTTGCCCCCCCCCCCCCCCCCCCCCCCCCGATTGAAGCACGGAGAGACAAGCAGAGGAGCTCGTCAGTGAGCACTGCAAAGCACGCCCTGAGTTCCGCTCATATAATATGCATTGGTATTGATCAAGCAGATCCCATGCAGAGGGAGCTACATTTCATAAATCAACAGATGATGTTTTCATAACTTGTCTTGTCCGTACAGTGATGAAATGTATGTTAACTGAATCCAAAGTCAATATTTTTCAAAGGCGTGGCCAACTAAACGTGCTGACGCTGAGTAAGCCAGAGTGTGACTCAGCAAGGCCCCCTTAAGACTCACAACGCTGCAGGCTTCAGGTTGGCATCTGCTGCCCAGCGGAGGCCCGGAACACTGATTTCAATCCTCCAAGGCGCCATTGTGCAGATGGCCGAAAGCGCAATGGCATTGTGCTGCTCGCAGTCGGCAAAGGGCCGCAAACAAGATGGAGTCTTGCTCACTGTTACTGTTTTTCAGGGACATTTGTTTGTTGGGTCAATACGTTGTGGGGGCAGGAGGCGGCCCTTAGCGCCGGCGTGCTTTGCGCCATGACCGCCCGCCGGTGGTGTTTGCACAACAATCGGAAGAAAATGTCAACAAACGCTGGATTTGTTCACGGGAGTTCTCCGCTTGCTTTTTGGTCTGCCGGATCGGACTTATCAAGCCAATCATGAGCTCGTTTGAAAGCACTGTTTCCGTGTCTTTGAAGGACTTTTGTACTCAGCCGCGCCGGATTATTTTAATCTGACGTGTCAAGAAATGTGGAGGTTTATCTGAGCTTGTCAGCTCTATTGCAACCGAGGTGTGACCATCGTGGCGGTTGTGCTTTCAACTGGTAATTGTGCTGTTGAATTGGGCATGGCCGTCTGCGGGCGGGGTGGGGGGGGAGTCGCCCGCTCCCTCATTATCGCAGCAGTGCGTCCGATTGCTACGATTTTCTCTTTGACGTCAAGCATCTTGGCTGGGGGAAGGTGTGGCATCAGAGTTTTGATCCCGCCGAATCCCCTGGTGTCTGGCCGACGGGATCAAAGGGATGGGCCCGTGGTGGGCCAGCGGCCTGCCAGTGGCCTTTGTTTGGCACAGGATCCATTTTTCCGTGGAAGTTTTTCATGTCACGGCACCGATATGCAATTGACAACGCTCCGGACCCAAAGGGGGTCACGGATCTGAAATTGCATAAGGAGCTGCCTGTGAGGAGATTTCTCGCACTCGCTTATCCCTCACTCTTGTGTGCCAAAGAAGAGTGGACTTGCTCGCTCCTCGCAAACCGTCACTGCGGGAACGCACCTCCGGGAGATTTGTGCTTCATTGTGCTCCCGAAAACTCTGCTCTGCTTAGCTCTGCGCATGTGTGTGCACGCGGGTGTCCTCGCTTTGATGTCAGACTGCGCTTTGTCCGTCCGGCAGGTGTTAAAGCGCGTGGAGGACCTCCTGCTTTTTTTCCTTTGCACGGTCTGATGGAGCCTCTCTTGGCCCACCTCCCCAAAGTCTAGAAGTTAACTTTACTCGGTGTCCGAATGTCAATCAGCCAACGTGTGCTTTCATGCCGAAGTTAACTTTGCTCGGCGTCCGGCTGTATCAGCCAAAGTGTGCTTTCATGCCAAGCATGACATCACGTGAAACTCTCGAGCCGGCCAGCGAGGACGGTCGTGTCCCCCTAACGACGACTTGCCAGATTTGTTTTTTTCCAGCAGTTGGCCTTTGACCCTGGCACAGATGAGCTCGCACAGGCTCCTATTCAGTTTACTTTGGAATCCACTTTCTTTTCATAAACGGTGCAAATTCTTTTGGTTTGGGAGCAATGAATGATGACGTTGATGATTGGAGGCTGGCGGCTGCTGGGCTGTACATAGCACTCAGCGTTTTGCTCTTTCATTTGCAATTGATCAATATTGGATAAAGACTTCTTACTTGGAGGCGTTGTTTTTGTCTGAGTCCCCCGATAGCAAATTCGTTTTGGGTCGTCGTCGTAATTTCCTTATTGCCTGCTTATTGGTGTCGTCTTTCCTTGATGTGACTCTGCGTCGACTTCATTTTGGCTTTAGCACCGTTCCGGTCGGCACGCGCAACCTTTGCAATCATCTAAGATTGATTTTGTGTAAGCGGTGAATTCTTCACCTTAGCCTTTCGACGGCCTCTGGCTTCCTCAAAGGTCTGTTGTGAAAGGCCACATTGTGCGTCGCCGGCGTGTCTTCTCTCGTGTGCTGATAAGCAGTCGCACGACGGGACCGATCCTGTCAGCGCATTCAAATCATCGTCTTTGTTGCTGTTTTTTTTGTTTTCTGATGAATCAGGCAAGTCACTGTCAAGATTGCTCACATACAGGTGGGACTTTTGGTCGTCAGGGTCCGTAGATCACGGCCCGTGCGCACTTGCCACATAAAAGCACAATGGGAAGAGATAAGAAGCAGACCCAGTTTGGTTAAATCCTCGACAACCCCCCAGCGCTAAGCGGATTAGCCCAAAAGTTGGAGCAATGCGGCCCCAAAGAGCAACAATATTTTTTGTGCAAATATATTTTGTCATTTTTGGGGCTGACTGAAAAAAAAACAGCTTGAGCGCACCGTGAACTGTTTTTTACCTCTCGTCTTGCGGTTGGCGTGAGTCTTTTTTTCTGTGCGGAGGCATGTGGTCCACCCAGATGGGGGGGGGGGACAATGGCTCAGCCGTTGTCTTTGAGAAATGCTTGGCTGAGCGCCCAACGCGACGAGGAAGGGTGGGCAGGCGGGCGGGAGAAAAGGGGGACAGAACGAGGCGGGCGGGCTGCCACTGGGGGCATGGCGAGCCAGACGGGGGCAACTGGGCGTCTCTCTTCATGCTTGCTCTGCTTTAGCAAAAGCGCAAAACGTCGAGAAGGACCCCAAGGTCCAGCTCTTGTCGCTTGGCTTTGTCCAACGGCGGTGGCTGAGTACTTTCGGCGCATTAAGACAGAGGCATCAAAAAAAAAAAAAAGATGTCGCCACAACCAGTCGTGAGGTATTAGTCAAAAAACAGGCTCTTTGATTAATGGAAATAAATCAAGGAGTTTGATCTGGCAGCGCAAGTGGAGCGCAAGAGTCTCTCTCCTCCAGCCAGCCAGATTTTGTGGGCCAAATTTATTTCTTAACTGCGTGTGAAATCAGAGCAGCCAACATGGCTGGAGAACAACTTGGCTAAGCGATTTGACAGTCCTGTGTCGCCTTTTTTGGCCTGAATTTTGGCCTGAATTTTGGCCATCGTGTCCGTGAAACTGTTTTGGAGGCCAAGACGTGTCTGTCGGCCAGATGGAAGGAAGCCAGACCGAAAAGTACAGAGAACAGGCAGGAAGCTTTTTCTTTGTTCTGCTTCTGTTCTCATCTGTCTTGTGCCCCCCCCCCCCCCCCCCCAAACGGCGCTTAGGGATGCTTTGTGTGTATTTTCAGTGTGCGCTCGAGTGGAGGTGAGCATGCAGGAGACGGTGGAGGTGTACCTGGGTGACTCGGCCCACATCCCCTGCCAGTACAACTTCAGCCAAGCGGACAGCCTTCCAGAATTCGTCATGTTCCAGTGGTTTGTGGTGCGTGACCGCAAATTCCACAGACGGTCGATTGTTCCATTTTGCCTTGCTTCCTTGGATCGTCGTCCGCGTCGTCAGCGCGCGATTCCCGCATGAAAAGCACTTGTGACGTCCGCAACCGCCGTCCACAGAAAGACCGGGTCAGCAGCTCCCGCATGCGCATCTACTATGTCGATGAGAACGACGACGTGGCGGACGAGGGCACTGAGTTCAGCGCTCGCATCCGGGTGGCCGTGGACCAGCGCGCCACTCGCCTCACCGTCCAGGAAGTGCAGCTGTCCGACGAGCGGGACTTCATCTGCCAGGTGAACGGCGTCTCGGCCGGCGCCGCCGAGAGCAAGACACGCCTCAGGGTCTTTGGTGAGGAAGCGCGGCGAAAGCGCCGACGTCGTCAGGCCACGCCTTGAGAACACTTAAAGTGACGTGTGTGCTTCCGCTCCAGCTCCTCCGGAGGCTCCGCTCATCCAGGGCGTCCGAGCCGGGATAAGCGTTAATGCCGAGGCGCCGTCCGAGGTGAGTGGCTTTGGACTCCCACGCGAGACTAACCGCGCCAGACTAACTGGCGCCGCCACCTTTAGGTGGCCACCTGCGAGGCCCGCAACGGTTTTCCCAAGGCCAACATCAGGTGGTACAAGGACAAGATGCCTCTGGTGCCTTCGGTGGGAAGTAAGCCACGCCGTCGTTGGCGCGTTGTGATTTGCAGTGCCCCGTCTCTGAGGTGGCCGCTTGTGATCAGGTGTGAATGTGCGGACTGTCTACACGGTGGAGTCGAGCGGCTTGTACTCGGTGCGCAGCACGCTGGAGTACCGGGTGCTCAAGGAGGACAAGGATGCCAACTTCTCCTGCGAGGTCAGCTTCTTGGTGCCAAGCGCCATCAGGACCGTTGAGTCCGCCGCTGTCGGCGTTACCATTCACTGTGAGTCCACGCATAAGCGAGTTGGAATTGCCATCAACACACTCAGACTGTTCACACACTCGCCGAAGTGAGACTTTGCAAGCATGTGTGTGTGCGCCACAGACCCAGCCACCATGGTGGAGCTGTGGAGGGAGTCGCCCAAGGGCTTGATCAAGGAGGGCGACACTGTGTTGCTGCGTTGCCACGGCGATGGCAACCCCTCACCGACCTTCAATTTCAGCAGAGAACGAGTAAGAATGAGAAGGGGAGGGGGGCTTTTTTTCTGTCCAAAAATTCTCCCGAGAGCTGGGCTGGGATCTCTGCTCTGCCCATTGGTGCGAAACCCGTTAATGCCTGGCACGCCGCACTCCATCCAGCTCAAGTGCTAGCCAACAAGCTAACTTTGAGCTAGCGGCCTCAGCCTGGAAATGCAGCCAATTCCAAAGAGTGGCGGCTCTTTGGCAAAGAGCTTCCCGATGCAAAGTCCACTTCTTGGTTTGAGGGGACCACTTATCAATGTTTGCGGCAGGAGCTCGGTGCGGAGGAGGACTTGGACAGTAACGGCAACGTCCTGATGCTGTGGGCGGTGTCGCGCGCGGACCGTGGCCTCTACCGCTGTCAACCCCAGGACAGCACCAAGCTCAAAGGAGAGGTGGAGCTCAAAGTGCACTGTGAGGACACACACACACACACATGCACGCACGCGCACACACACACAGGATCCACTTGACAAATCCTCCGTGCTGATGCGTGTTCAGACCTGGACCCCGCTGTGGTGGTGCCCAAAGAAGCTGAGGCCATGTTCAAAGGGGAAGATCTGACCGCATCGTGCAACGCTCTGTCCTCCCTGAAAACATCGACTGCCTGGTACAAGGTTTGTAGGCCCAAGTTTCAAAGTAGTGCCCGGGCGGGCGGCTTGGGGCTTCACCCGAGCACAGGACGCGGCGGGGGCCAACAGTCCGAAAAGCCAAGCCAGACTGGAACATGACGTGTGGTGCTGAAGTGTGTCAAAACCATGAACTGAATGTGCAAGCAGGGCGGCCAGATAGTAGGTGTGGGAAACACGCTCCGTCTCCAGGACGCCACCTACGAGACGGCCGGAGAGTTTGTGTGCGAGGTGAGCGTTCCCGACTTGCCCACCTTGCACACCAGCGGCTCCATCCACATCGTCGTCCACGGTCAGTCCCCACCCCAAAGAAAAAAAGTCCTGCGCCACGCGAGCTAGTGTGTCATGCCTCTCTGCTGCGCAGGCGCTCCGCAGTTAGTGGGCGAGGAACGGGAGGTGCACCTGGACGAGGCGCTAGGCAGGACGCTCAACCTGAGTTGCGAGGCCCGCGGCCACCCTGCGCCCAGCATTGAGTGGATTTTCGACGGCGGCCCGGTGACTCGCCGCTGCTTTTGCTTCTGCCGCAACAGCAGCGGCCCGCTGACCTGCGCTTTGCCACCGCAGATGTGGCGTGAGGTGTTAAGCGAGTCCGGTGACCACGCTACCCGCAGCGTGGTGAGTGTCGCTGTCAACTCGGACATCGGCGTTGCATGCAACGCCTCCAACCGCTTCGGTGCTGACGTCAGAGCTTTTAGCATCAAAGCTGGTAAGCCCAATACTACGAGATGGGGTGCGTGAGCAAATCAAAAGTACTTTTGCCACAATCAAAGTCGAACTGTGTCTTGGCCGAAAGGCGAGTTGCTTTGTAGACATTGTAATTGCCTATTGATGCCACAAGAGGGCAGCCAATTGTCTTTAAGTCAAACTCAGTTCACCTTCGCAAGCAAGATGATGCACGATGGCAGCAAAGCACTAACTTTTGCCCTATTGAAGCTCCTCAATTCACTTCATCCTCGTTGTTTGGCACCAAAGGAATACTTTGACGCTTTTGGCCTCAGTACGAACGCAGGTGTTTGTGTGTGTATGAAGTAGCGTGTAAAAGTGTGTTGTTCTACTTATTCGCAGTTCCCCTGGTCACCTCCGGCGTGCCCTTCTCTTCTGGTAAGATGATTGTTCACTGGCCCACTGGCTCATTTCATGGCCGCCTCACCAAACACTGTCTGTCCTCCTCCGCCTCCTCCTCGTTTGACAGCAAAAGGCTTTGAGGACCCGCTCCATGCCTTATTGATGATCTCGAGCTCTCGTTGCGGGACTCTCGCCTGAGGGTGGATTAAATATTCTCTTTTGCATCGAGAGAACATGGCGGGCCTTTGAATGACCGGGTGAAAATTCTCACTCATTACAGTATCGAAGCGGCGTGCCATCCGCTTGCACGTTTTTTCGCGAACTAAACAACATTCTGTCACATTTGTATTGCCAAGTTGATTTTAGTTGCTCACCCGCAGTCAGCAGTTGATGTTCACGAATAAAAATCCAAGTACCTTTTTGTTGTCAAGCAAGGCCCCCGTGCGTCGAATCGCTTGTCCTTGTGCCTTTGTGTAGCGGAGGGGGGCCGCGTGATCATCGTGGTGGTCATCCCGTGCCTACTGCTGCTGGCTGTCCTGGGCAGTGCGCTCTACTTCCTGCACAAGAAGGGCAAGATCCCGTGCGGGCGCTCGGGGAAGCAGGACATGTGAGTGGTGCCCGTCTTGGGCCACACGCACCCGGCCGCCCTTTGTGAAATGTCTCCTCCCCCCAACCAACGCCAGCAGCTCCCAGGAGAAGAGCGCCAAAGATGACATTGTGCTGGAGATGAAGAACAACGCAGAGGCCAAGACCGAGGACACGGTGCTCCTCAAGACTGTCAATGTCGACAAAAACGGCACAAACGGACAGGTAAATTTTGCCACCGCTGTGGAACAATCAAGTTATGAGGACAAAATGGTGAGGATCTGCTTGAACGTTCTGGCATTTTCTAGTGAAGGTATCGGCGGTGGAGGAGCTCATCAGCAGAGACTCCAATCACACAGTCCTGTCATCAGACACAGTAATTTTACACGCACGCACGCACACACACGCGCGCACACACACACGCACACAGAACAAAAACACAACACAAACACACGGTTTGAGTCAGTGTTTTTTATTTTGTAAAAGTACTGTTTGCTGTTTGTTTCATTATCGCTTTGCTGTCAAAGTGTACATATGATCTACATATTTTGTTATTTAAGATACACACCTACACATTCACACAACTGCTGTTTCTCCTTTTCCCACTTCGTAAAGTGCCAGTGGACTGTTGCTGGGCAAATTTCAAAGAGGCAAGCTGCTTTGCCTGGTTTCGTTCATTCTGGAGACTTCTGCGGGATACACTGAATATGTCTCTATTTTATAATGTGTGGTTTTTTACCTGTTTGGCATGTTGTTCATACGTGTGCTCACATTGATATAACCGTGAGCCGAGACAGTTAGAGTACTTTCGAAGTGAACATTTCAAATCCCGCTGGGCCCGTGTTGTGAATGACATCTAGCGTTTTTATATTCTGGTGAATTTTTGGGAACAGTTTTTTTGTTTGTTTATTTGTTTTGTGTTGTGCTCTGCTGAGTTAGGGAAGACTCCGCACCACATTGTTGTAAATCAGGGGTGTCCAAACTACGGCCCGCGGGCCAACTGCGGCCCGCGGCAAATTCTGAAAACATAATTGAATATGGCCCGCACAAGAAGCTTGAGCTCAACTCTGTTGCACTTCTCGGTTTCAACACTAGATGGAGCCCGCCACACAAATGAAATCAAGTGAAGAAAAACTTTTACCGCGAGTCCCCAGAAATGGCTGCACCGAAGAAACGCAAAATAGCAAGTGAGTGTAGAATATTTCAAACACGTTGGGAAAATGAGTATTTCTTCAAAGAAATCAACAGAAAGTGTGTCTGTTTGATTTGTACTGAAGATGTTGCTGTGATGAAAGAGTATAATGTCCGCGCATTTACTCCCGGGAGCCGTGTCAGAAAGCTCGGTGCACACTCGCAAGTGCGTGTGCGTACTCAGTAGTACGTAGTAATCTCATCTATCAGTGCCGAATTTCGAGTGTCGGCTGTGACGTCAATATTCTCGTAATTCGCGCGCTGAGTTTTCAGATACAGTTTTACGCTAATGCCACCCACAAACCTTCCCCTGGAATCCTTCCATTAAAATGAGTGGCCCGAAGAAAAGAAAGGACTGAGTGCCGAATGTTAAAGAGTGGACAATTTGGCTCGACCTACGTGTGTGAGAAGACGTTCAGCCACATGAACGTCAACAAAGCCCGTCACAGATCTAGGTTAACGGACCGACACCTCGGCTCTATCCTAAGAATTACCACAACAAATTTTACTCCAGACTATGATGCACTAGCAAAAAAGGGAAACCAACAATACTATTGATTTCTTTATTCCTTTATTTAGATGTATTCTTCAAGATGATGAATTTGGTCAGAATGTTTGCCATTGGATGTGATTTCACCTCATTAGATAAACATATTTCATAAATCTAACCTGCAGGCGCTGAAGTGATGGAAAATGCTATTCATCATAAAAGTGTCGTATTTAATAAGAATCACTGATAGTAGTTTTTTGGTGAAATATTTTTTTAATGCTGTTAATAAATGCATTTGTTTTCAAAAAGCTTTTTTTTAATATCCATGCTTTAGTATCTACTAAAAGTAAAAACCTTTTATGCAATGACCTTTACATGTCATTTATATTACTTCACACAAACACTACATCCATCTGCTCCTGGTTCGGCCCCCCGGTCAAAATTTAGAACCCAATTCGGCCCGCAAGTCAAAAAGTTTGGCCACCCCTGTTGTAAATGAACACTTTTTCTTTTTTACTTCCTTTTTTCAAAAAAAGTGTGTAAATTAACATTCATTGATGCTTGTGTTTTTTTAAACAATGTTTTTGCAAGAAAATGCCAATTAAAAAGTTTAATATGTTTGCGCTTATGTCTGTCAGCGGCCACTTTAGAGGCCGGTGTGTGCTGATTTGCATTGAACACGATTTTAGATGAGAATGGTTCTTTCTGGACACTGCCATGTGCATATTTGTGCAACCGCGTCGTCTCAGTTTATGGTTAACTCTGTGTAAAACAAACCAAAAGGTTCTTTGAGTTGACAGCGAATCAACTGTCTATTCGTTTGTCACCTGTCAGTAAATTCCCTAAAGAAGAATAAAAGACAAATCGGAGCAACTCGGAAGAGAACTAACGTCACAGAATGGATATACAGTGCTGGCCAAAGGTGTTGGCACCCTCGCAATTCTGTCAGGTAATGCTCAATTTCTTCCAGAAAGTGATTGCAATTACAAATGATTCGGTATTATCTTCATTTATTTTGTTTGCAATGAAAAAACACAAAAGAGAATGGAAAAAGAGTCAAATCAATTGTCATTTTACACAAAACTCCAAAAATGGGCCGGACAAAAGTATTGGCACCCTCAGCCTAATACTTGGTGGCTCAACCTTTAGATGAAATAACTGCTTCAGGTCTGGACTCATTGCTTTCCACTTTAGAAGTCTCCGGTGCTTTCTCTCAAATAATTTTCTAGTGCATTTTGAAGTGTACAAGCGGTATAGAAAATGGATGGATGGACATTAAAGTCAAACAAAATGAACATTTTAATACCAAAGCATTTATAATTGCAATCATTTTCTGGGAGACCGTTGACTATTATCGACAGAATTGCTGGAGCGCCAATACTTTTGGCCAGCACTGTATTAGGGTTGTGTATACAACGGTTGGAATTCGAATCGAGTTGCGATTGTGCATTTAATTGAGAGTCGATGTGATAGTTTGTGCACTCGGGTGATGACGTCACCACAACTGGTGCACAGCTTCAGCGGGGGCCGCGAGCACTGTTGTTTTGAGGTGAAATTCTGGCTGCTTCCTACTAAGATGTTTCGCTTCCTCGAAAAGAAAAAAACGCTTTCTGAGAGCCCTTCATGCAGGTAAGACAGCCAACGAAGGGAATTGGATCGTTTGCTGCATGCTGCCGGCATAGGCATTAATGCATCGTCATTTGACTGCGATGGTTAAAATGACCCACGTGGCTTGTATCATAGCTGCAGTGTGCATTAAAGATTTATATATAACTTTACTGTGGATTAAATGAAACAAAAATGTGTTAGTGATGAAGCACACACACAGGTTTTAAAGAAAATACTGTTTAATTCAAAATCTTAATGGCTTGGGCATGAAAACATGGCAACACAACAAACACCAAGGATATTAAAAAGTCAATAAATAAATCATATTTACATGATGACAAAGCAGCGAGACACTTTTTAGTAGGCAAGTTATCAAGAGAAAAAGGCAAGTTTAAATACTTAGTCATTCTTTTTAGTGTACATATATTTAAGCATCTGTTTGAAGCGAGTCTTTCGGGCCTTGTAATGCGGGCTTGTTGGAGATGGCCAATGGAACAGGAGAGCGCGACAAGGGCGCTTAATTGTCGTTCTTAAAAGACAGAACAGTCTCAAGATGAAAGCTAAAGCATAGAGTTTAGCATCCGTCATGCAAGGTCCCTCAGCAGGCGCTCCAAAACAAAAAAGGTACCACCTTCAAAAATCCTCCTTAAGGCATTAAATTTGACTTTTCATAACCTAAAGTCAATGTGCTACTACAACATCACAATTCTTTCCTACTAGCATGTGAAAGTATTGGAGTGTTAATCTCTTTTCGTATTAATAGCATGCGCAACTATGAAAGGAAAAAAAGTCTTCCAAAACGGCGAGCAAACCTGCCAAAAGGCACAACTACAGACTTTATGTAACAGACACCTGACTGAGTAAACCCGCCGCCTCGTCGGGACCGGAATGTGTCTGCTCTTGGGTCCTCCGTCACGAGTGGGCGTCTTTTGCTTTTTACTCCAAAACGGTTGGAAGAGGCTCGACGCGAGGGCTTCACGCCTGCGTGGTTTAGCGCTTAAATGTCAAAGTCTTTGTAGAACTGAGTTGACGCGTGCAACTCGGGATGTCAAAGTTAATCTGACGCCACAGAAACAAAGAAGCTACCATTTTCCTCCAAATGCCCGTCCCTGTTTTGAACTGCGATCGAGCGATTCGTTCGAGATCCTTCTTTTTGTAACAAAGGCTCACTTGGGCAGCCGACGTTGGCAGCGTTGGCGTGGTCCCTCGGGGGTTGCGGCGCATGTTTTAAGAAACATTTGACGGCTCTCGCGCGGGGCCAAGCAGGAAAAGATTTGGGGGGGGGGGGGGGTCACCAAAGGCGCGGCGGCGTGGAGTGGGTCATGCGCGGCGGGATTATGTGGCGACGTGCGCCGCCGAGGGCACGGACACAAACTCTCGAAGGATGTTCTTGGCTGTCTCAAGGTTGTTCCGGGCGATCAGTAGTGCCTTCTGGATGTCCTGGATGGAGTAGCCCTGAGACATCAGGCACTCGATCTCACCGCTCAGCCACTCCGTGGGCCGCTCCGGCGAGGCCGCCTCGCGGTTGGGCGGCCCAACCCGCCAGTCTGAGTTGGTGCGGCGTGGGAGAGGCTTGGGGGGGCGCTCGGGGTCTGCGCCGGCTACGTACAAACCTGAGGGGGCAAAAAAGATGCTGGATGCTTGGCTCAATACAAACGAGGCAAAAGCGAATGCAGCGTGAGCTCAGCGGGCTGAGGGAAAACTGGTCGGCCTGTCGTCAACCAAAAAGCAAAATCTTATTTGCGACCATCCCATTGAAATTTGGTCGGACAAGGCTTTGTCCGAGAGCGCATTGGATGCGATTGTTGCTGTCTTGACAGAAGCGGCTAGAGGGCGCGGCGCATAAAGGAGGTGCCGCTTCTGGCGCCGCGTACCGGCTTCGACGGCTCCGTCGATGCTGAGCGTGCCGAAGGCTTTGGAGGGACAGTCTGCCAGCGCCCGCCGGGCAGGTGCCGGCGGGCGGTCGTACTCATACGTGTCCTCCAAGGGGCCATCCGTGGACTTGGCCTGGTAGACGGCGGCGCAGGCGTGCTGCGGACGCTCTGAAACAAACAAAATGCCACGTACGCAACTTGAAATGTGTCGCTTCACACAGGAGAGGACGTCGAGAGGCCACATGTACCGTCATCGATGGGCTCGGCCGAAGCCGCCTGGGCCTGGATGTTGCACATGGCCTCATACACCTGAGGGTCCGCCGGGTCCACATTGCTGCCCTCGCCGCTGGAGACGCAGGTGAATAACAAAATGCTCAACTGGCCTCTTGTGCTACACTTTGGATATTCGAAACAATATTGAATTATGTAATCATTAGACTTAAAGAACCCCACGACTCTGTAACTGTGGCGCCATCTTGTGGCTACACAAAATGTGAGGGGCCAACAGTTGTCGATTGTTTTCTACAAAAAGGCGAAAAAAACCCAAACATCAATTGTTTGACTCGGTAGACAATCACCCGACTTCGCGGTAGTGGTTCGCTTGGCCAGGCGGCGGCGGCACCGACGAGCCGGTGATATTCCACGGCGCGCCCGATGCCGGGAGAGAGGTGGGACTCATGTACTCGTTCTCCTCGCTGTCGGTGGGCAACTTCTCCCTGCTGGACACGGCCGACGTCGGCAGCGATCTGAACGAATGCAAATCCAAAACCTTTCAAGCAATAGATCTTCATCAAGTGGAAACGGTGACCATGGGGTACCTGGCGGCCAGGCAGTAGATGGCGTTGGTGGCCACCTGGGCCTTGCCTGCCTCGGAGGCAGCGGGCGCCTTGCAGACGGGTCGCGGCACCATGTAGTTGGCGGCCCAGGCTGGTGTGTCGGGCGTTGAGGGCAGGGGTCTCCTCTGTAGCCTGGGGTCCCCTGCTGCTGACGCCGAGTAGGGGCGCTCTTGGGGAGGCGGCGGTGGAAGCTCTCGGAGCGCCGGGGGCAACGGGAGGGGCTTGTCCCTGTGTGTGGCCCCCATCTGTTTGTGGCAGAAAAAGAGAAGGCTGGAAGGAATGCTCTTCTTAAATTTCAAGCTGCTGGGGGCACGGCTAATCGCTACAGTTAGATACGAGACCTTAGCGCAGGCTCCTTGGACCAGCTGGGTGTGCAAGTTCGAGGGTCTCTGCTGAAGTAGGTCGAGCCGGGGCGGAACCGGAGGCAGCTGGGACACGGGAGACGCCGGGCGCTCCACCTAATCGCACCGTTTCATTCGAAAAGTGGGTCTTACAACGAAATGTCCAGACCTCTGCCAACAGTAAGTGACCCCCAAGAGTCTTGACAAATGCCTACAGCTGCCATAAGATTGAGACAAAGAACTACTTTTGTCTAAAAGAAGCTCTTTATGTTACCTCAGCATGGCAGCTTGGCCTCAAAGTGCAAGACGACGGCGGCAAGGTATTACCTTGCTGCAGGCCAGCCTGCTCATGACGAGGTTCTGGTCTTCCAGACGCTCGTCGTCGTCCTCGTCGTTGGTGGCTGCCTCAGCACGGCCGGCCCCTCCTTGGAATCCAGTGAAAGCTCCTCCGCCGGCTTTGGGGTGAAAAGGGTCCACCACGATGGGCTCGGTGCCCTTAATCTCACAGCGGCAGAAGGGGCAGCCCTGACCCTCCGAATCCTAATATCGCATACAAATCGGTTAAGGTCCAACTCGAGATTTGTGGGGGAGATGTCTCAATGGCACCGCAGAGGCTCCACGTGCTCTGGTGGTTAAAACCTCCACGAGTCTTCTCGTGGGCGTCCTTTGTCTCACCTGCCAGGCGGTCAGACAGGAAGTGCACATCAGGTGCCGGCAGGGCTCTATCTTGACGTCCTTGTCGTTCTCGGCGCAGATTTTGCACAGCTGGAAGGTGGAGCCCATCTCGCAGTACAACTCGTACTGCTCCTATGAAACGGAGGAGCATGCACGTCGATGACGGCGACTGCCTGCGACTCGTGTTATGGAGGGGGACCTACCTGGGTGACTTTGATGTGGTCTTGCGGGGAAGGTTCGCACAGGCCCGTTAGGTCTGGGTTCTGTGCGCGGCCATCTGGGAATAGGTAGCTGGGGGGAAAAAAGCACACGGGAAGGAAGGCCAATCATTCCACAATGGACACCAGACGAATTGGCAATGTGCTGCCCGCCCCTTCTTGGCCACCGGGTGCAGTGCGGGCTTTAAGAAAAAGAGGTGGAAGCCGCCGACTCACAATCCCTCTCTGTAGCCGTCGATGAGCGCTTGGAACAAAGGCTTGTTATGAGGGATGGTCTGCAGAATGTTGCCGTCAGCTGTCACGTAGCCAATGGCCCACTGACCCAGCCGTGTACAGCTCAGCCTGAAGATGTAGCTGAAGAGGAGGAACAGCCAGTCAGTCAAGTGCATCTTTTGCTGGACGCCATTTTGAGAGGCTCAAGTTCTCACCTGCCGGGCTTGTGGATGAACCTGTGCAGTCGAGCCTTGACCTCGTCGTAGGTCAGGAAGGCCATGTAGCCCGGGTGCGTGACCGCAAGACTGTTCCAGTTCCTCAGCAGGGACGACCACGGCTGCACAAACACGCATATCCACTTAGGAACGGTCTGGGGGGTGGGGGCGGGGGGGGCTCACCCCTCTGCGTCTCGTCAGACCTGAAAGAGCCTGGTGAAGATGTCAAACTCAAAGACGGAGATGTAATCGTTGCAGGTGAGGTCGATGGTGGACTTGAGCGCCATGGCCTCCAGACCCGAGCCGATGGGGTGAAACTCATGCAGCGCCTGCCGGAAGGTCCTCCATGGCACGATGGTCCTGGGGGGAGGGTGGAGGGGTCGGTGGACACGTCCACCATCGGCACCTCCTCGCCACGGTGACACTTCACGCGCCGCAAACTCACTTGTCCCCGAAGGAGCGCCTCCAAAACTCGGCAGCGTCGGCTTTGGTGATCCGGAAGTTGTCGCCCTGGAAGAGGCCGTTGGGGAAGATGGCTTTGAGCTCGGCCAGCATGTGACTGAAGATGAGCGATAGCTTGGTCAGGTTTCGCCTGAGGGGGAAGAAGACGGAAAAGGGCTCGATGATGTGCGCCGGCCGGACCTCTCAAACCAATCGGACGGGATGAGTAGAGAAATCACGTGAGGAGGAAGGGGAAGCACAGACTTTTGCTTTGTAATCACTTTGAGGACAAAGAAGGAAGTCGGCGTGTTCATCAGAGATGCTTGTTCTCGAACATCCATTCGTTCGTCTCGCCGCGTAGCGACACTCGCATGGGAAAACCTGACATTGCATGTTGCTTCTTATTTCGCTTTAGATATCAGCTTCGCTCAAAGTGCAACATGCCAAAATCAGCCATTGGCGCAAATAAGTAAAAGAAAAAAAAACATGCAACCAAAAAAAAAAACTCCACCAAGCCCTCTCGAACCCAGAACAAAGGAATTAAACTGGATCGCCAACGGGGGAAAAAATATACTCTATAACCAACAACTATTCAGAGACAGTCAGCGCTAAAACTGGAATATGCAAATGAATATCTGACAGGTGAATGCTTCAGGCAGCTTATCGCTCTTTTTTTGTTGTTGTTGAAATAGATCCCTAATTTGCATGTCCCAGAGCTTTTGTAGCTTTTGATAAAAACCAGAAGTGCACGCTCACCTGGGCTGGGAGTTCTCCTCGTACATCCTCTCCTTAGCCTCCTTGAACAAGCTCATGGTCTGTTTGGTCTTGTTGGTCAGGTTGTCCATGACCACGCGGAAGTACTCGTTCTCACCCAGCATGTCCATGCGGCTCTCGTAGCGCGACAGGACAGTGCGCAGGTGCTGGTAGGTGTCGGGCAGCAGGTCCAGGATGTACGGTGGGCTGTTCTTCAGCGCCACCTTGGGGTTCTGGCACAAGCGCACCACCTGCATCGAACCACAGTTATTATGATCCGTGCTGAATGGGGAGAGAGAAAACTTGAACAGAAAACAGAGAACAAAACATTTCAAAGTCCACTAGCTTAATGCGAACACACAACGCAAAACACCACAGACGGGCTAATACAACAAGCATCAATGCTCTGGTAGTTAACCCTTTACGGGAAACTCATATTTCAACACAATCAAGCAACACGTGGACAGACAAAATGACTCTGGTGGCCAAATGCGTCACATTTCATTTGATCATGTTTTTACAACAGTGAAACGTTTTCTTTTCCAAATTATAAACGTATTACGACATTTCCTAGTGCGTGTTCTATTGCACACTAGGACGAGTTCATGCAGTTTTCTTCATTTCACCGGGGAAACGAGTTTAGAGGTGAGATGTCATTTGAATTCGGAGCGTCGTCAGCTCCTAAATCAGGGCACCATTGTGTAAGGTAAAAGCGGTAACAACTCCCGAATCTTAATCCGTCAAGTGCGTTCTTTATATGGCCAATGTTTAACCCCGGCGTCAAGAAACGGCGCTCACCTTATCCATTAGCTTCCAGCATTTCTCCACCATTTTCTTGTCCACTGCGGCGGGCTGGTGGGGCTGCATGGGCTGCTGGTGGGGCTGAAAGGCGTCCTTCATCAAGCCGATGAGACCCGCGCCTCTCCTCGGATTTCCGGCCATTAATTCGCTCGTTGACCGGGGGGATCCCGCTTGACAGCCTCCGGTTGATGACTCGTCAATCTCGACCCCCTTTTTCAACGTACTTTCGGTACTAGCAACGCCTATCGCGATGGCTATCCGGCAAGCTGGGGGGGGTAACTCAAAGAAAGGGGAAGGCGCAGTGGAAACGATGTGATCGCAGCGCTGCTAGCTCCCGAGCTACATCGGAGGGGAGGTAGAGGAAAAGGCGAGAGCCAAACTCGACCCAATCACCGCCTTGTCGCGGTGTTGGCCGCTTAGCGACGACTTCTCCCGTCGAGTTGAAGCCGCCCCGCGGTGCCAGCCAATCTAATAATAAACTGACGGTGCGTTCTCCGGGCGTACGGGGCGATCAACATGCAGGTTGCGAACGGGCGCAGTTTGCAGCCGACGAAAAGTCAGCCACCAACGCCAGACCAGACGCGGATATCCGGCTGACACCTCCAAAATAATAACGCGTGCATCGTTTAGCTCAGTGGTCCCCAACCTTTTTTGCACCACGGACCGGTTACGTGTCAGAAATATTTTCGCGGACCGGCCTTTATATAAATAAATATATTTATATATTTATTATTTAAATATTTATATATATCTATATATATCTATATATATCTATATATATATATATATATATATATATATATATATATATATATATATATATAACTAGGATGAAATAAAATGATACGACTGGCATAAAACCAAATATAAACCATATAAAAATAAAACGTTGAATTAATGGGAGCACCGAGCTCTTTTCTCAGAAATGAGCCGTTCCCATCTAGGCGTAATCTGAGACAATGACACCCGAAGTGGTTAAGGTTTGTCTTTAAATGCAGGATGCTTGGTCTCCATGTGCCAAAGCAGGTTTGAAGGCTTCATTGCCTCGTTAGCTAGCCTTTCGCCACATATGCGGAGTGCACTTGGCGCGTCAGAGTCACCTGTGGCGATAAATCCATATTTTCAGTAGGACTCCAGAAATGTTCTTTTAAATGCAGCTTTCCTTTTCTTAGAAGTCGTAGCCTCTTCTTCTTCAGTGTCCTCATTGGACGTTTTTCCCTTTCCGAAGAAGCTTTCCAAACTTCTCTGTTTCTTGCTCATTTTTGCTTGCCTCGCGGGCTTGACTGTGGTGACATGTCACGTGACCGAGACGAGCGCCCTGTGTCAAGAGTCCTTATTTTTCAGATGCACCGACAGATGTAATTGGGAGAGATTCGCCAAATTTTTTATATTTTTCAAAATAAATTCGTACTCATTTTTGCTAGCTTTGCGGGCTCGACTGGGGAAACATGTCACGTGACCGGGACGAGCGTCTTAACATGAATGAATTGATCGTCAATGAAAAAAAAAAAATATATATATATATAGTATATATTTTTTTTTTCCCTGTGCGGCTTGGCGGCCCGGTACCAAGTGACCCACGGACCGGTACCGGTCCGCGGCCCGGTGGTTGGGGACCACTGGTTTAGATCAGCGCGCAAAGATCACCCATGAAGAGTCGTCACGTGGCACAGGAAGACACGCAAGACGGTTAGCGTCCTCCTGTTTTTCATTGGGTGTGTTGTAAATTATTAAAAAATTACAAAGCGGTTCAGGAAACGGCGGGATAGATGAAAGGTTACGATACAGCGAACGTAGACATAAAGGCCAGAGGATAAAAGACAAATGAGCCAAACTTTATTTGCTTCCTTAAACGTGTTCTGCTGTCATGTTAAAACACCATCATGTGAATTTAACATGGGGAACTGCGCTCAACTCCGCTTAGTTCCGCAAACATGGGATCCAATTACCGTTTTTTTTCATGTATAATGCGCAAAATTTAACTAATTTATTGTCCTAAAATCCGGGGTGCGCATTATACATGGGTACAATTTTTTTAAAATTTTTTATATTTTTCTTTTTAAGAAAATCATGGTACAACAATTTTTGAAGAAAATCTTGTCACGGATGGAGTGTGGAAAGGAAGAGGGCGACCAAGTGCAGCTTGAACCAGGGTTCATTGGAGGAACTCAAAACACAGACTTGGTAAACTAACATAACTCTCTAAAAAAACCAACAACAGGACTGACCGACAAAGACGTGGAACAAAAAGACAGGGGGACATTACCAAAAAGACAGGAACAGAAACCTGTGTTATTGTCAAATATTGTTTGTTTTTTAATCTCCATCGCGGACTGGACGTCATACGGAGGCAGTATCACTGCGCATGCGCACTATGGATCCGATGCGAATAGTCCTCTTCTCTTCTTGACTGACAATGAATGTGATAGTTTAATACATACAATCAGCAAATAACAAAATACGTATTACAGGTAATATTTTATTTCACAACACTTTGCCTTGTTCCTTTCATCTCTGCTGTTCACTTCAAACACGCTCCATACGAACGCAATGCTCTTGTATCAGACGCTTGCTCGATCACCTGCTCGTTTGCTGTCACAATGTACCCTACACAAATCCGAAACATTTGTTGCGGCTCCGAGTCACGACGAGGGGCAAGTTTTGGTTTCCAAGGGTGTTTTTATTCCTCTTCAACTTCTCTCCCATACAGAGCCGCCTTTTTCGCATGTCCGCACGTCACTTTCCTCTCTTTTCATTTTAACCTAACTGATCGCGGTGGTGCCTTTATGGGCAGTCGGAGAAATCAACGCCAACAAAAAAAATACATCCAGCCTAGTTAAGACCATACCAAAGACTATAAAAATGGGACCCATTGCCTCCCTGCTTGGCACTCAGCATTAAGGGTTGGAATTGGGGGGTTAGATCACCAAATGATTCCCGAGCGCGGCGCCGCTGCTGCTCACTGCTCCCCTCTCCCCCAGGGGATGGATCAAAATCACACGGGGATGGGTCAAATGCAGAGGACAAATTTCACCACACCCAGATGCGTGTGTGACGATCATTGGGACTTAAAAAAAAAAAAATCAAAATTTGGGTGCGTATTATACATGGGTACAGGCTTTTTTCCAGCATTGACATGCCATTTTTAGGGTGCATATTATACATGGAAAAAAACGGTATTGCAAATGCACACAGTTTGTATCATTTCCAAATTTGAATGTTGTGATTTGTGTAGAGGAGCTGTGTTGACTTGCCTCCATAGGCTTGTCATGTGAATATCGGGGGGGCGGGGTCTATATCAAAGTCTGCTTTATTGTTGTCAGGTCTAAAGACCATCAGACATTAAACCACACGCTGGAAGGAAGAGGAGAAAAGAACCAGAACAGGTTTACTCGCGAGGAGAACGATAGAGAGAGGAACTCGGTTACAATCTCCATCAATTCTGAGTTCTCACTTCACGTGCTCCTCTATTTATTGTTTTGGTTGCCCTGGTTACAGAGGCGTTGCTACACTAAAGGGAAGGGAGATTGTCTGTAGCAACGCTGATTAGTCAAGAAATGTAGTGTGGTGTGAATTAGCATTTCATTGGGCCTGTGACCAATGTTCCCTCTAATCGCGCACTGCCCGCAATCGCGCACTGCCCGCACGTTCTCAGCGCACAAGAAATCTATCCAGCGCATTACCCCCCCCGAAGCGAAACGAACATGCAGCGTTGGACGTCCCACTAGCACCCCCCGCCCCCCCGAAGCGATCTGATGTTGCTCACTGTAGTCCTAAATTTGCTCAGGGAGCTTGTGTCTATGCCCAAATACATGAAAAATTAGAGGGAACATTGCCTGTGACCCCCGCAGACTTTGTCCTCTTCTCTCAACCAGCTGCTCTTCCATTGTTGGCCGACTCGTTCTCGAGTGTGATCAGATAACTTGAATTACCGCTTTCCTGTGGAACAATGCAACTAAACCTTTGCTAGACTACTTAGTAAATTAACACACAATGATAATAAGTAACTTGTCCTAAACACTTAAAAATACATTGAGTAAAAATGGGATAACTTGCATGCAACTACTTCAAACAAAGAAAACCAGTTCTGACCAACAACAATCTATGAACCAAACCTACAGTAAAAGAACGAAGTTCTTTGAACCAAATAAGAACACTTCGCCTATGCAATAAGCTCTGCTCATTGTTGGTGAAGGCCTCTTACAGGAACAAAACACACACATAACAAAAGGACATATGGCTGCCAGGGCTCAAAAGACATCCCTGACACAAAGAGGAAAAACCTAGACGAAAGGAAAGTCATAAGATGTAAAGACAAGGCCGCCAGGTGTGGCAGGCCAACGCTTTACATAAATTATTCCAACATTTGTCAATCTCTTCACATGCCAAGACACACAAAGAAATCGAAATTACGTTTCCACTATCCCTATATAGGAGTTCCATTGAAGCTAGCAGCAACATTGAGTAGCTTAGCTCCCAGCTCACCATACTGCCCACCGGGGAGGAACTCGGCCGACAGTTCCCTGTAGGTGCTGCAGACTCTGCGTTCTCGAACGTCCTTCCGGAGAATGCCGTGTTTCCAGCGATGCCGCGCCTCTCCGTACAACATGACCAAAGATCTGCGCGGTAGAGCCACAGCTACATTCACTTCCCCTGGCAGTCCGAGGTGCGGGAGTCCCCGCTCCAGCGACATGGTCAGCACTGTGTCCGACAGCATATTGACGGTGACCAGACGCTCCCCCCACAGCCAGGAGTCGTCCAGGTGGGGGTCGATGGCGGAGCCCCGCTGAGGCTGGTAGTCCAGATTGCATTGCTCCACGGGCTGAAAGCCCGTCAGACTTTCTTCCTGTTGCATTCGCAGCACTAGTTTTTTACTCAATGGAGGAAGCCCACTGAAATTGGCGAAGCGCACTTTCTTCTTCTTGAAGTTCACTTTTGGGCCAAAGTCCTGTCATAACATAATTGCAAACATTATCCACCATTATTTTCAGACCAGTCATGTTTGACACCATCATCCGTACCTGCTTTTTTCGGCCCGATTGAGACAGATTCCAGACGTCCTTGTCCATGCTGCTAATCAGCTCCTTTTCCTCCTCTTCCGATAGGAAGTCCTCCCACAGGAACACACCGGGAAAGAGGAAGGATGCTGGCTCACCACCTTTGCAAACGGCGAGCATTGACTCTGGGTTGTACAGGAAAAGATGAACAACCTGCATTTACATAGAGATAGTTATTATGCTGAACATTTCATCCATCCATCCATTTTCTGTACCGCTTAGTCCCCACGGGGGTCGCGGGCATGCTGGAGCCTATCCCAGCTGTCATCAGGCAGTGGACACCCTGAACCGTTTGCCAGCCAATCGCAGGGCACACAGAGACAAACAACCATTCGCACTCGCACCTAGGGACAATTTGGAGTGCTCAATCGGCCTACCAAGCATGTTTTTGGGATGTGGGGGGGAAACCGGAGTGCCCGGAGAAAACCCACGCGGCCCGGGGAGAACATGCAAACTCCACAGAGGGAGGGCCGGAGGTGGAATCGAACCCACACCCTCCTAACTGTGAGGCGGACGTGCTACCCAGTGTGCTACCCAGTGCGCCACCGAGCCATGCTGAACATTTCATTGATTATAATTGTAATACCGAACTTGACTTTTTTTTTATTTGCCTTAGGAGAGCAAGAAAACAGGACAATTTTGTCCTTGTAGTTATGTTATCAGTCATTTATAAAATAAAGGTGTTCAATTTTACTCAAGAAATTGATCAGTAATCTCTTTTTTCAGAAATGTGTTAAACTTTAAACATTGCAGACAACCATCCACAAAAGAAGCCGTCACGGTGTGATTTCATGTTTTTATAATTACGGAATAACACGAAGTGAATCCGCGAGAGTACCCATGGCTCGCAATCGCACTAACCCTGTGTGCGACTACCAAATACGTCAATTAATGACAATATATTATAACAACAAGTTACCTTTTCTTCTGGTAATTGACTTTCTTTAAGCTTCTCACACAGAAGACAGCGACGGATACCTTTGCAAGCACAAAAAGCGACACTATCCGGAATCATCGTCGTACCTGTATCTTCTTCGTCAGGGGCGCGTCGCTCTAAGCAAAGACGACTCCTGTCATCTAGCGGCTAGTTGGGGAACTATTTTAAGACGACGTTCGACGACTACTCGCGTCTGAATGTCACTACATAACTACTCTACATAAAGGAAATGAAGTAACATGTTTAAGCTACGTGATGCAATTTAGATACGAAAAGCCCATTCTGTTATTTTGGCCAATTGAAAAAAATAAAACGTCTGTTAAGCCGCGCCCACCGGAAATACGTCTTACCACGGGGAAGTTTTGTTGTGCTGTGGGGTCCATGTGCTGTTTGCATATCCAGTAAGTACATTTTGAGGCTTGCGTTGCATAGTTTTTGATTCTAAGTGCAAATTTATGCAAAAGGTGACTCATCTTAAATTGACGCGGAGAACTTGCCTTAATGTGTTCCCTATTATCTAGCGGCTCGTTCATGACGCTCACAAACTGTTGATTGTTCAATTTGACCTCAAGCTTTCCATGACTTTTCTCCAGAGAAACAATGGTGACAATAACAGAGAAGCTTCTACTGGAGAAAGGCTCGCCAAAAACGAAGAGACTCACGGCGATCAAGACACTCAAGTAGACACATTATTTTATACTTTTACACCCCCCCCCACATACACACACCACATACACACACACACACACACACACACACTCACACACACACACCTTACACACGCACGCGCGCGAGAGAGAAAAGTGTTAAGGGTGTATTCAGACCGGAAAAGTCCTTTAGTCTGCTTGTTTGGTCCGGACCAAAAGCGGACTTAATTTTTTTCTTTTGGTGCGGTTCCTATTCAGACTGTACATTTTGCAAGCGAAGTATATTTCGCTTGTGATGATCTGCGCTCCCATTGGACAGCAATGACCAGAGCGGCACACAAAGCACATACCCGGAAATGGAGGAAAACATACGAGTCCTACGCGCTGCATTCCTGCTCTGCATATTTGTGCTGTTGGCACGGATCTACGCTGTTTGTATTCACACCTGAAGCAAACCGCACCAGAGTTGACCACTTTACAAAGTGGGTCTCGGTTCGGTTATTTAATCCGCACCAGGATTTGTTTGCGTGTATTCACACCTGCATAAAAGGTCCAGACAAGCGTTAGAATCTAAACCTGGTCCTTTTAAAGGGGACCAAACAGTCAGGTCTGAATACACCCTAAGTTTTGAGCTCCTTTGCAGTCTCTCCAAGCTCGGACTGACATGTCCAGACTTGCCGGTCAAGCTGCTGTCCCGTCTTTGGTCCTTGGAGCGCTGGGATCTTTCTGGGAACAAATTGCAAGAGTTCCCCAAAAGCTTAGAGCTACCCGAGCTGCGCTTCTTGGACCTCAGCGACAACCAGATGGAGGACGTCACCTCTTTGGCGTCTCTGCGCAGCCTGGAGGAGGTCAAGATGGAGGACAACCTTTATATTACCGTAAGAGGAACAAAAGAATCGCTTGATGGAATGCTCATGAAGGTGTCATAGTTTGCCATATGAGCGCATAACCAACAATTCCTATTGAATCGACATGGGAAAGGAATGGTGTCGGAATATAATTTCATACTTTACGCACTATCATGACACTTTCTATGTTTGTAATGTTTACTTCTGCAGGTGAGTGACAATTACAAGCTAATGACGCTGCTGCCCAAATTGCGGAGTTACAACGGTAAAGACATCACCAGTACCGCCAACCACGTGCGCTTCGTGTTCACCGAGAACCTGAGAACCAGGGTACGGAAACTAGCGTCAACTCGAGCGTTCCTCCGCTTCAAGAGGTCCGCTGACAACCTGTCTCTTAGATCAATGCCTTGTGGCGGAGGAGTTACAACCATCCAGACCCTCTTGCGCCTGAGAAAACGGCCGTTCTGGAGGAGGACTTTGTTAACGCGGCGCAGAAGCAGGTCAAATATGGACCCAGTTCAGTCAGCGACTTCACAAAATGGAAGGTGAAGCTCTTTTGTCATTGGTTCGGGGGAACTGTGATGAATGAGATGAACATTTTGAACATACTCTTCAGCATTGTCACGATGACTTGATTGTCGTGCTATACCGCAGCTCGTCACCAGAGGGTGCACTAGTACTTGTGCCAGAGTCCTCCAGGAACTGCCACCTCATGTCTTTCATTGTGTGACCGCCAGGTAGAAATCATGGCCAGGGAGCATCTGCGATCCCTCACGGAACCCGAGGAGGACGTGTCGAACAAGACCAATGTAAATTGAAGTACATTTGAACTTTGCCTTATTCGTCAAGCCATGCTCTTGAGTGAAGGGCTGTTGCCCGTTTTCATGGAAATGGTCAGACTTGTCATTGATGCTGTCGGCACACTTCTCGTTCGGGAGGTTCCGATCCCCGCAAAAAGGAAGCGGGCCCCGGTGCTGATGGATGACGATTTGCGACTGACTCCTCGCAAGAGGGCGCAATCGGATCCCTCCTTGGCTGAAGACGACCTCGAAAAACGCACGATAGGCGGCGCGGGAGCTACCTTTGCATTGACGCCTTCGCGCGCCCGTGCCAGGGGAAAGGCCGCCGGTGAGGGAACCGCCAAGAGTGGAGTGAAGGAGAAGACGAGGGATGAGGCCACGAAGAGCATTAACAAGATGCAGGTACTCGAGGTTTCTCTTGCCTTTTGTCCTCCCTCCTCAATGACTACGGCGAATGGCTCAGTGGCGGTCCCGTTGCGCAGCCGGTGTGCCTGCAGCCTCTTCATGTCCTGCAATGCCACAGCAAGGAGGACAACCCGCAAGACTTCTCCACTCAGCTTTGGGACTGCGCCTTCCAACCTCAGCCTGACTTCTCTGGTACTTCTATGGCTCACTTGTCTGACATGTCGTGACCTGTTGCCATGACAACCTTGTGCATGTTCGTTTTGCACAGGAAGTCGCTTGGTTGCCACGTGCGGTGGAGAGTCTCTGTGCGTGATCGAGTGTGAGACCGGTGCAGTGATGAAGAAATACAGAGTGGCCGGGGAGGTCGGTCTAACGGCGCACTTGCTCACCCGGTTACGAATCGAGCCGAGGCTAGGAGTGGCAGTTTGCCCGTGTTCAACTTGTGGGCTGTGCCTTTTTTAAAAAAAACTTTTTTTTTTTATAAACAATACTTGAAGACACGTGACGGATGTCATCGCAGGAGTTCTTCTCGCTAGCCTGGTCCACGGTGCTGATGTCCCGAGGGGGTGGAGCCTTGGCACAGCCCGTCAGCATCCTGGCGGCAGGCGGAAAGCGAGGACTGGTCAAGCTGATCCACCCCCGCTGCAACGTGGCCTACGGCGAGTTACGGGTGAGCCGCAAGGCCTTGTCCGTCCTCCGCTTCGACCCCCGGCAGGGCAACTTCCTCTTCAGTAAGTGTTGCCTTGGCGTTACTGAATGACTGCTCTTTGAGAAGGCGATTCTGAGGGCGGCTCTTTTACTTTCCGAAACACTCTCGTAGCGGGCTGTTACGACAACAGGATCGTGCTGTGGGACATCGGGGGGCTCGACAGCGAGTACAAGTTTAAAGCGCTGTGAGTACTGTCCAAAGACGGACGCCGATTGCAAAGTAAAGTGGTGGGCAACTGAGCACTCTACCGTGTCTCGCCCTCCACCATGTCTCGCCCTCCTTTGGCATGCGTGCGGCCTCCAGGCAGCTGCTGGCGTTGGAGAGTGTCTCCACGCCGCTGCACATCTGCCTGCCGCCCAGTGGACCCGACGCACAACTGCTGGCGGCGTGCGAGGACGGCCTGCATCTCTACGACGCCATGCCGGCTCCCGCCAAGAGGTCGGTGAGATCGCTTTGACCGCCCTGAGTGACCTGCCCCATCGTCACCGCTGTCCGCTTGGTTTGCCAAGGTCTGACGGAGTGGAGATCACCTTCCCTATTTATGAGAAGGAAGACATAGAGCACAACTACCGCACCGTGGATGGCATCGCTTTCCTTGCCGGCGACGTCGTAGGTGAGAGGACGCTCGTCAGCCGCATTGCATTTTCTACATGAGTTAACGCTGACCTTGCGGTGGCGCTCAGCCTCCAAGAACTTCACGCACGACTGCATCTATTTATGGAGCTGGAGCCAGACGCGATCTCAGCGGCCCGACGAGAGCGGGCGCGTGCGTGCTGTGGTACTAGCCAAGCTGCGCTGGGCCCAAACGGAGATTCCTTATCTGGCGCTCAACACCTGTCCCGGTAGGATTCATGGCCCTCAGTCGGATGCTTGTTGTTCTTTGCTCCAGGCGACTTAACCGCCCGTCTGCCTTTAGGTCGATCGTACGTCGTGTGCGGCGACCACGAAGGCAAGCTGTGGACGTATCACGTGGCTGATGTCGAGAAGGAGCATTTCCACGGCGAGGAGCCCGTGGAGCCCACTGAGGTGAGCTCGGGAAGCGCGGGGGTGGAGAATGAAATAACCTAGTGGCTTTCGTTGAGCCTCCGCCTTCCCGTTCAGGTGCTTCGGTGGCCCGCCCCTGTACGCGAGGGTCTCTGTTGGGGGGAGGGCCCCTCCATCAACAGCGTGGCCATGGACCCAGACCTCTGGTACCTGGTGGCCCTCAGCGACAAGAATGTGGTGACGGTGTGGAAGAGGGCGGCCTGAGCAATGGCACACAACCTTTGACGACTTTGTGCGAGTGACCGCTGCTGTTCTTTGGCTTGAGTTCCTAAATGAAAGAGGTCAGTAATGACACATAACACTACGCTACTGCAGTTTGCAAACATGCAGACCGCCTCTGCAAGCAAGCACACATTTTACTCATTGTATTTTCCCCCCTACTTCCTTCCTCATAATCTGACCACAAGATCCTTTTTGACGTTGACTGTAAATTTTGTCCGTGGCGCAACATTAAAGAGGAACCGATGATTGTGTGATGCATTGTTTTGACATTTGGTCCCTGTCCTTTTCCAGAAACTATGCGCCAAGTCAGCATAACATGTAAACATTTTAAAAAGTGTTGTGCTTCTTTTTGCCTCAGTTAACTGCAATGACCTGGCATTTTGTCTGTGTGATTAAACTGGGAATCATTGTCTCATTTTGGATTAGAGTCAAAGAGCTCAATACGTTTCTGTGGAATGTCTTTCCATTGTCCGTTCCACCTTACAGCTGAGGCAGCAGCGTTTTTCCTTAAGTTTGCCATTTGGCTGATAAAGTACTCTGGGGGCTGATCAAATTTATGAAAATATATAATTGAAGGATGGAATTACTTGCATTTGTGGCTGAAGATGTTTCTCTAAGATCTTATTTGTTTCAAATTCCCCTCACTGTCCATTCTAATCTCCAAGTGTTTCATATCTTCTTGAAATAATTTGCACTGTACTGCAAGTACCAGCGAGCTCGTCCTTCTTCTTTGTTTGCGTGAGGGTGCGTGGGACGTAAGCTCCGCCTCCAACGTCCGTACGTGCCTCTGATTGGTCCCGCGGTTTACGAGTAAATTCTGTCCCCTCCCTCTCCTGGTCCTCCCCAACCCCCTTCAAGCCGCCACCCCAAGCCCTCTTCATCGGCCTCCCAAATTCCCAATCTCATTCGACTCGAGGCCAACTTCGCTCACTGCGGTGCCGTTCTCGGTACTGCAACACAACCTTTGCGCACAGTGGCCGTCGCGACCTCTAATGGCCTCTTAGCGGGCCGGGCCGGGCCGAGCCGACCCCTCACTCCCTCTCCGTTCGGGAACAGCGCCGCCTGGGACTCGCCGCGAAGATGCTGAGCGGCGCCGCCAGCCGGGCCAGGCCGAGGCTGGGCAACCTCTTCCTCGCGCCCACGACCACGATGGCACCGCTAGCACCACTAGCGTCGCCGTCGGTGTCAAACGCGGTCGGCCGCCGGCTGAGGTCCACGTCCTCCCTGCAGGGCTTCTCTGAACTGGCCCGAGAGCGCTCCAAGACGGTGACGTCGTTTTACAACCAGTCGGCCATCGACGTCTCCGCGGAGAAGGTGAGGATGATGTGATGACTTTCAGACTAGCAACGGTAGCTTCGACGCTAATGGCTAGCTGGAAGTCAGCTGCGTGCGCTGACGGCCGTTCCCGATGACTTTCTGACGTTTTTCAACGCAAGGGGCCGCAGAACCGCTCGACGAATGACGCCCAACATTCATCCACAGCTCGAAATTTGCACACGTGCGACCCCCGAGTAATGTCATCTTTTGGTTCATGCGGGATTTCAAACGCTAATCAACGCCGTGTGTAATGGTGGGCTGATACTAGGGTTTGCACATTAAACGACGCAATGTTTTTTGTCAACTGTAAAGTTTTGGTTGAATAAGTCTGACAACGTGGGATGATGACGCGCACGGGTCGCTTTCAGCGTGGGCGATTTTTGTTCCAGGCGCAGAACACAGCAGCGCTACTTTCGATTTCAAAGGTTTACAATTTCCCGCAGAGGCCGCAGCAAAGCACTATTTTGGTCAAAATGTAACCCAACAATCTCAGGGCATCGTTCATTGGCCACAAGTTGCAACAAAATGGTGGCAAAGTACTACCTTGGTCTAAAGGGAGCTCCAACTGCATTCAACAATGTTGCAAAATAGTGATCTTGGTCTCAAATTTAGACTGTAAATGAAACTCATTAATTCCCCCCAATGTAGTTCCTTGGAACCAAGGTGCTACAAAATTGTGGCACGCCAAAATGAAGTTCCCTGTTTACTTTGACGTTCTTGGCAGTTCTTGGCCCTGGGATGCCAAGAAGTGGAGGAAAAGCTCGTTTTTAGGTTAAATAATTCACATTCCACTTCAGCATGATTTCTGATAATAATTCAGGATTATTGCAAAATGGCAGCAATGCATTACTTTTGTTCAAGTGAAGTGCCACAATTCACGCCATTATACTTTCTCTGTACCAAGGTGGCACAAAAAAGCACCATCAAAATGACACCAAAGTAATACTTTTGGTGCATTAGCCTGAGAACAAAGCGGCAACGAGTTATGAGTTCCCGAAAATATCAAATATATTGATCGTATTGTGGCTTGCGTAGCCAACACTGCTGATGTGATGCCATGCTGATTGGCGGATATGTCGCGCAGGCCTCGGTGCGACTCACTTTAGCCACTTTGCTGTATGCCGGAAAGTCACCAGACGGACACCACATCCTGGTAGGCGCTGCACCCCGTACGTCCACACACCCATCCGTCCACAAGCCCGTTCGTCTCACCAAATGTTTTGTGTGCTTTGCCAGAGCAGTGCCAAGTACCTGCACAAGGAGCTCCCAGTGCGCATCGCCCACCGCATCAAGGGCTTTCGCAGCCTGCCCTTCATCGTGGGCTGCAATCCCACCATCCTGCAAGTGGTAAGAGGACGCGCTGTCTCTATTTGCTTTTTGGACACAAAAGTTGGGAAGGAGACAGATAATAGATAAAAGATTATATTCTTATAATATTATAATATAATAATCTTGCCACACGCGTTCCCACCATTGAGTCGCTCATAAGCGACATGCGGCCTCAGTCTCTTTTGTTTTGGCTTTTCTTTTGAGGGGGGTGAACTTTGCCCCACATTCTTCCTTCCCGCATTGCGCAGAACACTTCTCGCCCGCCTCCCGCCGACCCAACTTGGTTTCTCGGTTCTGATTCGTCCCGTGGTCTAAGAGGAGGGAACTTGCTCCAACTTTTGTCGCATGGAAAATGTGTTAAAGGTCCTGCGAGGCCCAGCGAGGGGCGTCCTGCTGGCAACGCTGAAGCCCCTTTATACCCCCCCCTCTCTTTCTCGTTGCAGCACGAGCTCTACATTCGAGCATACCACATGCTCAGCGACTTCCCCCCTGTGAGTAAGACACACAAGCGCAAACACGCCACGAGTTCAGCTCAAGTTCAAGCTCCTCATGGGATGCGGGCACCTGCCTGCCTACCGTGCCCCTTTGTCAAAACGAAGGCCACTTTGGTGCCACTAGGGAACAGTCGCATTGGAGCACCACGAACGTCGTCGTCGCCTGGTGTTTCCAGCTCTGTTCCCGGCAGCAGCTTTGTTCTGCCGTTACGCAAAGTCTGACATTTTCAGGCTCTTAGTTCTCCGCTCTCTCGACTTGATGCGGGAGTACGAGAAAGCGCGGAGCCGCGAGCATGATCCCAAAATGAGGAGCATGCACGTGAACGTGCGCGGGCGTTGCAGATTGCCAACCAGGAGGCGGAGGCGGGCTTCTGCAAGCTGGTGCAGCAGTTGCTGGACGACCACAAGGATGTGGTCACCATGCTGGCTCAGGGCTTCAGGGAGTGCCGCAAGCACGTGCGAGTGAGCCTCAGCCGGCCGGCGCCTTCGCACCTTTTGCTGCCTTTTCACCCGGCCGTCTTTTATTCTCGCTCATCCCAGGACGAGACCATTCTCCGCGCTTTCCTGGACACCACGCTGTGCTCTCGTCTGGGAATACGAATGTTAGCCACTCACCATCTGGCCCTGCACCAAGATAACGTACGTCAGTTTGCCCAAGGAATCGCCACCCGCTGCATTCTGAACCAGAACGCAAACAAATGTGCTGCTTTGACTTTTCATCGACATGCTGATTCCTCACAAATAACAAATGCGCCCGCCGATCTAACGATTTCCTTTGTGGCGATTGCAGCCTGACTTTGTGGGCATCATCTGCAGGCGTTTATCCCCCAAGAAGATCATTGAGAAGTGGGTGGACTTTGCCAGGTGAGCGCCTCCCTTTGATTGCCGGCGCTTTGTTTTGGCGCGTGTCCACGCCGTGTGTACGTTGACTTGAGAGGGCGCGGGCCAAGCGGCTCCTCACACGGATGCGTGCACTCAGGCGTCTGTGCGAGCATCAGTACGGCAACGCTCCCCTAGTGCGCATCAACGGCCACGTGGCGGCGCGCTTCCCCTTCATCCCGCTGCCGCTCGACTACATCCTGCCTGAGCTGCTCAAGAACGCCATGAGGTACGCGCGCGGGCGGCGAGACGCACAGAGGCCATCTGTCTCACGTGGCCGGCGTCGCCATCAGGGCCACCATGGAGAGCCACTTGGACACGCCCTACAACGTCCCCGACGTGGTGGTCACCATCGCCAACAACGACACCGACTTCGTCATCAGGTAAGTGGCCGGGGGCTGCATCGCCGGGACCCGAGATGTAACCTTATCTGTCCCTCCTGCCCGCGCACAGGATTGCGGACCGCGGTGGCGGCATCCCGCACAACATCATTGACAAGGTGACAGATTATCACTTCAGCACGGCTGAGGAGAGTGCGCAGGACCCTCGCATGAACAACCTGTTCAACAACATCACCAACAGCGGCAACCAGTCCGGACCCATGCACGGGTAGCCCTTTTGCTTCATTGAGTAGGGGGCGAGGCGTTCTACAGTGTGTCTTTTTTTTTTCTTTTTCTTCTTCTTCTCAGTTTCGGTTTCGGGCTTCCGACGTCACGGGCGTACGCTGAATATCTTGGGGGCTCGCTGTCCATCCAGTCCATGCAGGGCATCGGCACCGACCTCTACTTGCGTCTGCGCCACATCGACGGCAAGGGCGAAAGCTTTCGAGTGTGATCCCTCCCACCGCGCCTTTGCCATTTCTGCAAAATTTTCCCTTCTTTATTGGTATCCACCTTCCTCAAATTGGCCGTAGACGGATTATAAGCTATGTTAGCTCTTGAGTTGAGGACTTGACTCTTGCTTTTTGTAGCCTGTTTTTGGATTAGTTTGTTGAGACAAAAACTGTGCATGATGGCCATGGTGGCAAAAAAAAGTTACAAGTAATAGACACTCCAGCAAACAAGAACGTTTCAGGAAGATGAAGGATCAATGGAGCTGCCATTAAAAAAAAGCTTTTTTTGTCCACAAGATTTTTTTGTGGTGGTGGCACAACCATTTGCCTTTTTCATCGCGCCCATTTTTGTTGTTTGTTGCTATTGTCCCTATCTTTACTATAGTTTGGCTTTTTGCTGCGTTTGCGTTGCACAACCGCAGAAGTATTTTCAGCTTACATTTGTTTCGTTATAAGCAAAGGAGTTTGAATAATTTTGTCGTACAAGGATGTGTCTGACTAATTGTTGCTTCCATGCAGCACACAATGTCAACAAAAGCACATATCCACATTTTCCCCTTTTTTTGCATTCGCATAGACGTGTATTTTGCTGACCCCTTTAGCCTTTGAAAAAAGATGGCGTCAATCTGCCTTAAGGAGGTCTCATGCAGGTGGACAATCTTTCACGGTTTGTTGAATTAAGCTGTTAGTTTAATTATGCAGCTAAATGACGTGTCGCATTCGTCAACATAGTTACGCTAACATGTGCTCAACGCCACTTTTAAGTGACTGAGCTGGTGAGTGACATTGTTTAAGGTTTGAGGCGATCTCGTGTGTAAATATGTAGTCGGAGTGCATGTGAGAAGTCAACTCACAATGTTGGAGACAGGTGTGCCATCTGCTGGTTGAAAGATGAAACACCAGCTGACTGGAAAAAAAAAACATTTGGAGGCGCATCCGTTTAGTTGTGGTCTGACTTTAGTTCTTAAGTCTGATTGTTCAACTTTGTGTACATTTTGCCCTATGGTGAAATACTGACAGAAAAAGAAGCATTTCGCTCTGATTCCTGACCATTTTACAGGGATGAGAATCTTCCGCGCAGTTCCGTGTTTTTTTCCGTCGGCAGTATCATTTTCGTGAATCGTGTAGATCCGTTGACAAAATTGTTTTTATATTGGGGGGCGGCTGTCAGCAGTATTGCGACAACAGCCGCCTTATTTTCGGCAGCATTTTGGCGCTACTTTTGTCACATCATTTGCCTAATTAGCAAAAGTTTTAGCCAGTATGGCGAAAGTTTTAGAGAAAAAAGTCGAGGATCGTGTCAGGGAAATAGACAAGTCGAACGGTATCAAGAACTGCTTCAGATGGGCATATCTCGAGAGCAGCGTCATCGTACAACTCGTAACACAAAGACGCTCTTAAAGCAATGCGACAGTGAGCGCGCTGCGGTTGCGCGATCAGACTAAATTAAGCTCCCTGCGCACTTTGGTCCACTTGAATTTTGGAAAGTACATCAGGAGTTTAAAAATATTTTCTAAATTTCAGCGAAGGCTCTGTCGCAATAATGCAATCAGCGCGGTGCAGTTGCGCGGTCGGCGACGCGCTGCAGTTGCGCGATCGGACAAAAATGCGCAAATGAAAAAATGCTTAAACAAAAAGTCTTGGAACGGATTAAAAGAAATTCCATTATTTATAATAGGAAAAATAGATTCGGAATTCGACCGATTCATTTGTCGAACCGCCTTCTGGAACGGATTGTGGTCGAAAACCGAGGCTTGACTGTATTATATTCACCTTGGTAGCCCACCAAGCAGGAATTTTTTTTAACAAAACTGTTGAAATTGAGTGATGAAATTAATGGTTTTGGGGTTGCTATACTGCCAAAATCCAGGAGTTTCCAGGAAGCTTTTCCCCCTGGCCCCCAACGAGGGCCTGTGGGCCCTGTGGCCCCCAATAGCAGCCCCTGGCCCCCTGCGGCAAGTGCCCCCCCAGTGGGGCATGCGGCCCCCAGACCCCGGCTACTTTTCAGTGGTTTATTTCATTTACCGTTCTCATCCCTGATTTTAGTTACTATTTTACTGACCTATTCTCCACATTAAACATTTTTATTGTTTGGACCTTAAAGTCCCAATGATCGTCGTCACACACACATCTGGGTGTGGTGAAATTTGTCCTTTGCATTTAACCCATCCCCGTGTGATTTTGATCCATCCCCTGGGGGAGAGGCTAGCAGTGAGCAGCAGGGGTGCCGCGCTCGGGAATCATTTGGTGATTTAACCCCCCAATTCCAACCCTTAATGCTGAGTGCCAAGCAGGGAGGCAATGGGTCCCATTTTTATAGTCTTTGGTATGACCCGGCCGGGGTTTGAACCCACAACCTTCCAGTCTTAGGGCGGACACTACCACTAGGCCACTTGTTGGCATTCTTAAATGTGTTGACAGAGCTCGGCGCCTTATAAGTAAAATGTATTATTATTATTACGCGCGAACCCGAGTGGGCAGAACTTCCGGTAATAGACAAACGGTCTAAGCCCCCATTGGTTCAACAGGTTCGGTTTCACCGGGCGTTTTGATCGGTTTTCTGCACTTCCCCTTACAAAGCGATCGTAAGCCGTCATGCATTGAAAATTGGCGCTTGCACTAACAAGCACAAGTTTAAGCTGGAACGAGAAGAGTATTAGTTTTAACTGTCTTTGCCAGGCAACGGAAGTGCTCGTTGGAAGCCTCAGAGTCCAGCTTTGACCCAGTAATGAGGAACACAGAAGAATTCGTGTGGGAGTCGTTTGAAGAAAAAAAAAAAAGACACCTGCATGTTGCGCATGTGCTTCTTTGCATTTCGTGGACCAAGCACGATCCAAGTCTCCCATTGAACTTTGTGCAAATATGCTTGCTTTACACCTCCGTCGAAGACTCTCCCTCCCATTTTGAGAACGGTGAGTCCTGGACATCGACTGACTCTTTCTCTGTCTTCCTGGGGGTCTGTTCAGGTAGTGTGGCAAATTTGAACAGGTTGCCTCCTTCCCAGCCCAAGTTACAGGGGGGGAACAAATCCTAACAGCGGCCCTGTGAGAGTGTTAAATGCTGACACTACAGCAATGTAAAAAGTGTTCATTTAAGAAAAAGCCACGCACGTTTTGTGATGAAATCATTCATAACGAGAATGATTTGAGTGAATTGATTTGAATGAATGATTGAGACAGAATTTCAGTTCTGAACGCTCCTTTTGTCCCAAGCAAAGTGACAGGTGGTGGGGAATAAAAATTGTAACAGGTAGTGTGGCAAATTTGAACAGGTTGCCTCCTTCCCAGCCCAAGTTACAGGGGGGGGGGGGACAAATCCTAACAGCGGCCCTGTGAGAATGTGTGTTCCCCTCCCACTTTGAGAACGGTGAGTCCTGGACATCGACTGGCTTCTTTTCGGTCTTCCTCTGGGTTTGTTCAGGTAGTGTGGCAAATTTGAACAGGTTGCCTCCTTCCCAGCCCAAGTTACAGGAGAGGAACAAATCCTCACAGCGGCCCAGTGAGAATTTGTGCCCCCATCCCACTTTGAGAACGGTGAGTCCTGGACATCGACTGACTTCTTCTCTGTCTTCCTGGGGGTCTGTTCAGGTAGTGTGGCAAATTTGAACAGGTTGCCTTCTTCACAGACCAAGTTAAAGGGGGTGGGGGACAAATCCTCACAGTGGCCCTGTGAGAATTTGTGGCCCCCTACCCATTTTGAGAATGGTGAGTCCTGGACATCGACTCTTTCTCGGTCTTCCTGGGGGTCTGTTCAGGTAGTGTGGCAAATTTGATTAATTAATGATAAATAAATAAATACATAATTTGTTAGTTTAGTTTAATAGTTTGAATTCAAGACAATCTTGTTTGACCAAAGGAAGGACAACGAAATTATTTGTTTATTTATTTGTTTTTTTATCTACTATCCATTATTGTAAGGTTATCACTGCACAAATCATTTATTTAGTTTTTCTTCTCCGTTATTAAGTTAGTACTGCACAATGCATTATATATATATATATATATATATATATAGATTCTTCTTCTTGGTATGGCGCCGTGAGTGGCTGCCTCCCAGCAGTGTTCTCTCTTTTCCTCTTTATTTCCTTCTTTTCTCCTTTTTCTTTGTCTTTTTGTCCATTCGGCGATGCTGGTGCCTTCTACCGCACCTCGGTATCTCTTCGGATCGGATATTTTTTCTTTTATTTTTTTTCTTCCTGGGACCGGGATCATCGGTCGAGACCGGCGTAACTCTACGACGGCTTCCTGCTTATCCGGCCAGTGATGACCGGGTCCCTCGCCTTGGCCTTGCAGCCGCAACCCCTGTGGGCACGCTCCCTCGTGCTCGTCGGAACCAACGACTTTCGCCATGCTAGCCCCGTGGTGACCATCTGCACGTGCACCCGACTGGGTGCCCAGGACGCTGCTCACACGTTTGCCTGCTTTGTGATGTTTTTCACCGATTCACGACCACGGTCCATTGGGTGCCGTTGAACTGGACTGCCCTTACACCTGTCTATGGACCCCGTGGAGGCTATTTTGTGTGTTTTGGGGTGTTCTCTTGTATTGAGGGGTGCTGGTTGGCCGCTGTTACTTTTTTTCCTTTGTCTTTTAGCTTTGTTTTGCTTTGATGGCTTTTATCTTGAGCACTTTCTAACTTTCGTTGTGGCGCCGTTGTGTGGCAGCCTTATGAGAGCCTATTGAGTTGCGCTCATGCCATCTGTGTGTCTTTTGTATACCCACTCTGTGGTATGTGTTGCGGCTCCGAGTCACGACGAGGGGCAAGTTTTGGTTTCCAAGGGTCTTTTTATTCCTCCTCAACTTCTCTATCATACAGAACCGCCTTTCTCACATCTCCACACATCACTTTATCTCTCTTTTTTCCTCCCCCACCTAACTGATCGCGGTGGTGCCTTTTTGGGCAGTCGGAGAAATCAATTGTTAACAAGAAACCATGACAATTGTGAACACACAGAAAGATAATAAATAACTGGAACATCACTCAAATATTGGTGATCCCGTTGAGAGTCTCACACCCTCCCCCACTTAAAAAAGAAAATGTCATCTTGACCTAACACTCACATCAAGGTAACCAATTTACAGACCGAATAGCACGGAATAGACCGGTAAACCGGTTTGAAGCAATTTTTTATTTTTTTTGCCCACATACCCCGACCACTATACATTACAGTTGTGTATACTCCTGAAAAATTCAGTGTAAGCATTCAACCCCCCAACATTTTCAATAACCAATTACATACAAGACCTGCATACACATGTGGCATTTGTCCATGTTCATGTTACAACAATGTTTTTCCGGTTCCTACATCTTCAGAGTTGGCTGTACTTGCCACCTTACGTCAATGAACGTCGAAATACATTGGTGGTATAGTTCAAATAAACAGCCAACGATGACGTCACAAATCATGTATACAAATATAAGCATTCAACACCAAGGTCGCCAGAAACCCCTAACATCTAAACATTTAGTAGCTACTGTCCTCTCTGTGACAGTCGGTTGACCCAGCGTATTGTAAGTCAAAATTTGTGGCTTCCGTCTTTCCCTTTTTGAGTACCACCTTCTCTGCTCTGCTGCTCTTGCGTCTTCGGAATCCGGCTCATCGGATATATCACCTGCATCTGCAGTGTACTCAACTTCCCTAACAGATGGAGAAGGGACTAGCTCGACCCGTTCCTCCTCCTCAGCTTGTTTGGAACGCTCTTCCTGCACGGAAGCATCTCTCGGGATCTGCGGGACAAATTCTACTGCAGTGGGGTCCAGCAAACGCAGGCCGTGCGGCTCATGGATAGACCATGTGGCAGCATCCAATAAGTCCTCATCTGGATCCACCTCACTTTCCACCTGCTGCATCTGTTGTGCCTTTGTTCTCCCATTTTCATCAAAATGTATTTTTTTCTTTTTTCTTTTCCACCATCTTATTTTCCTGTGGAGTTAGTGGAAGGAAGTCACAAGGCAATAACAAATTCCTGTGTAAGATCCTTGTTCTGCCTGTGCCATTTTCTGGCTCCAACTCGAAAACTGGACTGTCCTCGCCCTTTTGGTGTTTGATGACGTAAATCTTGTCTTCCCAATATGAGCGGATCTTTCCCGGACCTCCCTTTTCAACGACATTTCTGACAAGAACAAGGCTGCCCACCTGAAGTGGTGGACCATAGATTTTCCTGTCGTACTGTCTTTTACCTCTATCGGCTGATTTAACTGCATTCCTGGAGGCGATGTTGTAAGCCTCAATCATCCTGCTCCTCCATTTTCCAACATAATCTTGGTAGGAGCCTGGGCTTTCTTCCTGCTCAATGCCGAATAGAAGGTCTACCGGAAGCCTTGGTAATCTACCAAAAAGTAAGAAGAATGGTGAATAACCAGTGGCCTCATTAGCAGTACAGTTGTAGGCATGTACTACTTTGGGAAGGTGTGTTTTCCAGTCCAATTTTTGCTCTTCGGTAAGGGTTCTCAGCATAGAGAGGAGAGTCCTATTGAATCGTTCTGTTTGCCCATTCCCTTGAGGATGATATGGAGTTGTGTGAGATCCCTTTACACCGGACAACTCCTTCAGGTGACTTAACAGCTTGTTTTCAAATTCTCTCCCTAAATCGTGGTGGAGCTTTTCTGGGAAACCAAATCGAAGGCAAAAGTCATTGAACAATCTTTCTGCCACAGTCTTTGCTGATTTGTTGGTCGTTGCATATGCCTGTGCAAAGCGTGTATAAGAATAGAATAGAATAGATCTTTATTTGTCATTGTCACATGTACAACGAAATTTAAAAAGTGCCAACCGATCCGCGCATGCGATAAAAAATAAATAGAATAAAAAGATTAAAAAAACAAGCTAAAAACCCACAGAAGAACATACACAGACATAATCATTTACGTTTAGCTGCATTCAATGTGACTACCACTGTAGGGTAAAAACTGTTGCCGAATCTGCTAGTCCTCGACCTAATTAATCTGTAGCGTCTGCCTGATGGCAACAGTTCGAAAAGGGAGTGGCCAGGGTGGGAAGTGTCCTTCAGAATGTTCTGTGTTTTTTTGAGACAGCGGGTTCTGTGTAGGTCTTCCAGTGTGGGGAGAGGGCAGCCAATGATCTTCTGTGCTGTGTTGATGACCCCTTGGAGCTTTTTCCTCTGAGCAGCAGTGCAGCTGGAGTACCAAACACATAGACAGTACGTTAAAGTGCTTTCTATGGAGCAGCGATAGAAGGACACCAGCAGTCTCTGTGTAATGCTGTGCCTCCTCAGCACCCTTAAAAAGTAGAGTCTCTGCTGGGCCTTTTTAAGCAGCTCAGAGGTGTTCACGCCCCAGGTGAAGTCCTCCTCGATGTGGACTCCCAGGTAGCGGAAGGACACCCTCTTCACACAGACCCCGTCGATGATAAGTGGTGGAATGTCCGTTTTTATTTTTCCTCCTAAAATCAATGACCAGTTCTTGGGTTTTAGCCGTGTTTAGGAGCAGATTGTTCTCTCCGCACCACTCCGATAGCTGGACCACTTCGTCCCTGTAGGCAGACTCATCCCCCTTTGAGATGAGCCCCACCACGGTTGTGTCATCCGCAAATTTCACGATGGTGTTGCTGCGGTGGGCGGGGGTGCATGCATGTGTGTAGAGCGTGTAAAGCAGTGGGCTCAGTAGGCAGCCCTGTGGGGAGCCGGTACCAAGACTGAGAGGTGTGGATGTATGACGGCCCACTTTCACCCTCTGGCTGCGACCCGTCAGGAAGCTCTTAATCCACCTGCAAGTATTATGTGGAAGTCCCAGGCCCTCCAGTATGTCCACCAGTCTGTGGGGGAGGATGGTGTTAAAAGCAGAGCTAAAGTCCACGAAGAGCATCCGCACATAGCTCCCCGGCTGCTCCAGGTGGGACAGTGCAGCGTGGAGGGCTGTAGCTACTGTGTCCTCTGTGGATCTATTTGCCCTGTAGGCAAACTGGTGGGGGTCAAAACCTCTGAACAGGAGTGCTGTGATGTGACCCCGTACCAGCTTTTCAAAGCACTTCATGACCACCGGGGTGAGTGCGACAGGCCGGTAGTCATTGAGGCTGGTGATGTGGCGTTTCTTGGGCAGGGGGACTATAGTGGAGGATTTTAAACAGGATGGGACGGTGGACTCGGTAAGGGACTGGTTGAAAATCTTTGTGAAGACTCCAGCCAGCTGATCTGCGCAGTCCTTCAGGACACGCCCAGTGACGCCGTCAGGACCCGCAGCCTTCCTCGAGTTGATGGTCCGCAGCGTGCGCCTCACCTCGTGCTCCTTCACTGTGAGGGTGAAGCTGCTGCGGTCTGTGGGATGTGATGTGGCCGCTTCAGGTGGCTCGGACTCGAACCGGGCAAAGAAGGTATTGAGGACCTCTGCCAGTGAGGCGTCCCCTTCAGCAACTCCGATGGTGGTTCTGTAGTTGGTGAGATGCTGGATTCCCTGCCACACCTGCTTGCTGTTGTTGCTGTCCAGTTGGTCCTCAATCCTCTTCTTGTAGGCAAGCTGGGCCTCTCTGATGCCTCTCCTTAGGTTGGCTCTGGCTGTGCTGTAGAGAGCCCCGTCCTCAGACCTGAGGGACAGGGCGGTGTCCCTCTCCTCCAGCAGCCGAAGGACCTCCCGGGTCATCCAGGGCTTCTGGTTGGGGTATATCCGTATAGGTTTGTCCACTGTGACGGTGTCTGTGCAGTGCTTGATATAACACAGAACACTGTCTGTGAACACGTTCAAGTCCCGGTGTTCGAAGATGTCCCAGTTAGTCCTGTCGAAGCAGTCCTGCAACTGCTGAGAGGCGTCATCAGGCCAGGTTTTAACAGTTTTAGTGATGATAGGAGCTGATTTCCTGATGGTGGTATATGCCGGGATTAATAGCAGTGACATATGGTCAGACTGGCCCAGGTGAGGTAGCTGTTTTGCCCTGTAGCCTAGCTTGATGTTGGAGTAGACCTTGTCCAGAGTGTTAACTCCTCTAGTGGCACATTTAACATGCTGATGGAAACTAGGGAGTGCTGCTTTCAAATCTACATGATTAAAGTCCCCTGCCATGATGTGGACTGCGTCAGGATATCTGCTCAGCTGGCTGCTAATACTGCCATGTAATAGTCCAATAGCTAGCTTAGCATTAGCCTCCGGAGGTATGTAAACAACAGTCGTCATGACTACGGTAAATTCACGAGGGAGGTAAAAGGGCCTGCATTTAATAGTCACGTACTCCAGGTCCGGGCAGCAGTGACTGTCTACAGTCACCATATTAGTACACCAGTTGTTATTGACGTACATACAGAGCCCCCCCCCCCTTGCTCTTGCCGGAGTTCTCAGTCCTGTCATGACGCTGTGTGGTGTATCCTGCTAGCTCGATAGCAGAGTCCGGTATGAGTGGATGAAGCCAGGTTTCGGTGATCAGTACCATGCAGCAGTCCTTCACGGTCTGGTTCGCAGACATCTGTAGCCTTAGTTCATCCATTTTGTTAGCAAGAGACCTGGCGTTGGTAAGAAACAGGCTAGGGAGCGGTGGTTTGAACGGCTGCTTCCGTAGCCTGGTTAGCGCGCCGGCCCTGCAGCCTTGTTTTTGCCTCCTCTCTCTGCGCTGCCTTCGCTTCCTCCCAGCGGGGATGGTGATCCAAGGGGAGCCGGGGCGCCTGATGATATCCTCCGGTATGTTTTTCGAGCGGTGAAACTCCGCTGCGACACTCAACTCGCAGCAAACACCTATCCTGAGGAGCTCCTGCCGGTTGTAGGTGGTGTATGATCGACATACAGTGGCTACAAACACTAACAAAAAACAAACAATGCGTAGATCGGGAGAGCACTGAGCCGCTGCAACTGCGTGCGCCGCCATCTTCCATCTCGCCGCCATCTTCCAACCGAGTCGTATAATGGTCCATGACCACTAGAATATACTCGCAACCACCCTTACATTGTTCCAGATGGAGAAAATCAACTGACACTAGCTGAAAGGGGTGAGTGGTTACGATCTTCTGCATCGGTGCACGCGCTTGCCTGTTTGGTTTTCTCTTCTTCAGACACTCGCATACATTCATGACAAAGTGTTCAATGTCTCTTTGCATTTTGGGCCAATAAAAACGGTCCCTTACCAACTTTAGTGTTCTCTCTGAGCCTAAGTGGCCCATTTGTTTGTGCAGTTCATCCAATACAAGGGGGTGGTATATCGAAGGGAGAAGCAATTGTTTTTTGGTTGCAGTTACCCTGAACAAGGTCCCATCCTCCCTGATCTTGAGCTTGTCCCACTCTCTGGCCAATGCCTTTACCTCTGCACTCTCAGCTTTCAGCTCATATGCTAACGGTCTCCTTTTTTTCTGCAAGTGACTATATATTTGACCTATTAGAGCATCCTGCCGCTGAGTAGCGCAAATCTCTTCTCTGGTCAATGGCTGAACAGTATGTAGCAGTCCCTCAGCTCCTGTTTGCTGCTGAAGCACATCTAAGGAAATTGCGCTGAAGATAGGAGTTTGTTCAGCTTGCTGTGCCAATATGCCCTGTCGGGTGGCTGTTACAACATCCTGGTTGACAGACTGTGTACAATGACTCATATAGTCCTCAAAGTCAATGGCCATCCTCGATAACCCATCTGCATTCGTTTTGCCAGGTCTGTATTTTATGGTAAAATTGAAATCTGCCAATTCTGCTACCCACCGCTGACCAGAAGCATTCAATTTGGCCGTTGTTAATACATAGGTGAGCGGATTATTGTCTGTGTAGACCACAAAAGATGGTGCGTGTAACAAGTAATCTCTAAAGCGCTCACAGATGGCCCACTTCAGTGCCAGAAACTCCAATTTACCCGCATGCATGTGGTAATTTTTCTCCGGTGGTGTTAAGGTTCTGGATCCATAAGCGATAACTCTTAATCTTCCATTGCTTCGCTGATAGAGCACGGCTCCCAACCCTGCTTGAGAGGCATCCGTGTGTAGCACAAACGGATGATTCAAGTCTGGGTAATTTAGGATAGGAGGACTAGACAGTTTGTCAACCAGATAACACAGAGCCTGATGGTGAGTGTCTGTCCATGTAATCGAGACAGAGGATGACAACTATCCTCGACTGTGTTTGTTTTTCCCCTTTCCTCTTTCCTTCTGCCGCTTTGGGTTTTGGGGCACATTGGAAGTGGTTGATGGCGCTGCTAGGAGTTCGTACAAAGGTTTGGCAATGCGTGAAAAGTCTTCTATATATGGCCTGTAGTAGGAGAGAAAGCCCAAAATTTGCCTCACCTCGCCCACATTACAGGGCTGCCTATCTTTTAGTGCCATCACGGGAGCAATTTCTGCTGGATCCATACTATGACCTTCTTTCGACACAATCCTGCCCAAAAACCTGACTTTAGGCTTGAAAAGTTCACATTTCCTAGCACTTAGTTTGACACCATGCTTCTGGTACCGTTGCAAAACTGCCCTCACGTGTTCAACATGGTCCTGAAACGACTTACTGTGAACTAAGTTGTCATCAAGGTAGGGTAGGCAAATATCATCTCGCAACCCCCACAGACATTCCTCCATGCTTCTCTGGAATTCGGCCGGGGCAGAACTAAGGCCAAATGGGATCCGTACCCACTGGTACAGACCTCAAGGCGTGATGAATGCTGTGAGTGGCTGACTTTCTTCATCCAAGAACCCTTGGTGATATGCTTTCCCTTGATCAAGCACTGTAAACCATGAACTACCCGTCAAGGTATCAAGCATGTCTTGTATTCTGGGAATAGGGTGTCTGTCCGGTACTGACTTGCGATTAAGTTCGCGGTAGTCTACACAGAGTCTAAGCTCTCCCGATTTCTTTCTTACACACACTATTGGTGAAGAGTACGGTGACTTGGATTTCATGACCCAACCCCGGTTGATTAAATCTTGCAGATAAGCTTTTACCTCCTGGTGTAGGGGTTTTGGCACACTAATGTATGTTTTCTGGACCGGGGTATGGTCATGAAGGGAAATATGCATGCGGAGAGTCGGAATGCTGCCAACATCATTTTCATCTCGAGCAAAGGCCTTGCACTCTTCGCGGAGCATTTTCCTCACTACCTGTTGCTGCTCATTAGTTAGATGGTCTAGCATTAACGGAGGGTCCCAACTTTCACTCGCGTTACGGGGAGAAGATGATGAACTTTTGAGGTCTGCCTCGTTGTTGGAATAATTTAAGTGAAGCCTTGGCCTGCCAGACCTGGAGGCCTTGTCTTTACATTTTATGACTTTCCTTTAATCTAGGTTTTTCCTCTTTAGTGACAGGGATGTCTTTTGATCCCTGTCAGCCATCTGTCTCCTTCCTGTCCTTTTGTTATGTGTGTTTTTGTTCCTGTAAGAGGCCTTCACTAACAATGAGCAGAGCTTATTTGCATCGGCGAAATGTTCTTATTTGGTCCAAAGGAACTTCATACCTTTTATCTAACTGTAGGTTTGGTTCATAGATTGTTGTTGGTCAGAACTGTTTTTCTTTGTTAAGTGTTGTATACAGTTTGAAGTACCGTTTTTTTCCGTGTATAATACGCCCCCATGTATAATACGCACCCTAACAATGGCATGTTGATGCTGGAAAAAAGCCTGTACCCATGTATAATACGCACCCAATTTTTTTTTTTTTTTTAAATTTATTATTTCTTTTCTTTTTTTTTTTAAGTCCCAATGATCGTCACACACGCAGGGAGGCAATGGGTCCCATTTTTATAGTCTTTGGTATGGTCTTAACTAGGCTGGATGTATTTTTTTTGTTGGCGTTGATTTCTCCGACTGCCCATAAAGGCACCACCGCGATCAGATGAAAAGAGAGGAAAGTGACGTGCGGACATGTGAAAAAGGCGGCTCTGTATGGGAGAGACGTTGAAGAGGAATAATAACACCCTTGGAAACCAAAACTTGCCCCTCGTCGTGACTCGGAGCCGCAACAAATGTTTCGGATTTGTGTAGGGTACATTGTGACAGCAAACGAGCAGGTGATCGAGCAAGCGTCTGATACGAGAGCATTGCGTTCGTATGGAGCGTGTTTGAAGTGAACAGCAGAGACGAAAGGAACAAGGCAAAGTGTTGTGAAATAAAATATTACCTGTAATACGCATTTTGTTATTTGCTGATTGTATTAAGCTATCACATTCATTGTCAGTCAAGAAGAGAAGAGGACTATTATCCCTTCTTTGACGAAATGACCAGAGCACAGTACAAACACACTATTGTTCTTTCGGTATTTATTCAACCCACATTCTTTCACAACATGACAAGAAGAGAACAATACATAAATCAATACTCGTACCAGTACCATGATTTTCTTAAAAAAAAAAAAAAATAAATAAATAAATAAAACATTTTTTTTTAAAAAATTTAAAAAAAATTGTACCCATGTATAATGCGCACCCCAGATTTTAGGACAATAAATTAGTTAAATTTTGCGTATTATACACGGAAAAAAACGGTAGTTGCATACTACAAGTTATCCCATATTTACTCAATGTTTGTTTAAGGAACTGCACACCAGTTACCTTACATTTACTTAATGTGTGTTGAAGGGTTTAGGTTTAGGACAAGTTACGTATTATTATTGTGTGTTAATTTACCAAGTAGTTAAATTTAGCAAAGGGTTAGGGGCATTGTTCCACAGGAACCACAGGAAAGCGTCAATTCAAGTTATCTGATCCCACTCGAGGACGAGTCAGTCAACCATGAAGGACAGCTGGTGAGGAAGGAGGACAAAGTCTGCGGGGGTCACGGGCCGACAATGAAGTGCTAATTCACACCACACTACATTCCTTAGCTAATAAGCGTTGCTACAGACACTATCTCCCCTCCCTTTAGTGTAGCAACGCCTCTGTAACCAGGGCAACCAAAACATTAAATAGAGGAGCACGTGAAGTGAGAACTCAGAATTGATGGAGATTGTAACTGAGTTTGCTCTCTATCGTTCTCCTCGCGAGTAAACCTGTTCTGGTTCTTTTCTCCTCTTCCTTCCAGCGTGTGGTTTAATGTCTGATGGTATTTAGACCTAACACTCGTTTTCATCCATTTTTGGCTTGCTCGCAAGCGGTAGGGCTGCTGGATATATATCCTTGACCCCTTCAACATGTCCCAAATTAATACGTGGATACAGAGTGATATTATGACTCGAGGTATTAGTGATGGGTACTGGGACCGTGGTTGAGTTGCCTCTCTTTGCCTTAAACAGTACTTCTTGTATAAACAATCCTTCAGGCAAACTCTGGTTGGACTCTGGGCAAAACAGCATAGCAATGTCTTCATCAACCTGTATATGCGTGCGACAGCGAACAGTGGTAGTTTCATTTGGACCTAAGACAATTTTACTTCTTCCCGTTTTAACCGGAATCTCCTCGTTGACTGCGTGGTGTGTATGCAGCAAATGGATAACAGTCTTAGCGGAGACCATGTCCATGTCAAAAGCATCACTCACAATGTTAGCTGTACATTCACTCTCGTTTGAGCCTTGTTTCACGTGCTCATTAATGACTTCCTCGATCACATTGAACCCTATGATAGGGCTCTGAGCCACATTGTGGTCGCTGGACACGAGGACAGGCACTAACAAGCCAGAACTTGAAGCTTCTGTGCCCGTTATTTTAAACTCAACAGGAACCCACCCAATAAATTGTATTTTAGTCTGATTTGCGGCCAGTCCATTTAGAGGTTCTGGTCCCAATAGTTCCTCAATCCCTCGAATTGTGGTATAAGGCAAGTGCTCCTTTCTCCATTTATCATTTATCACCGTAGCTTGTGCGCCTGTATCCCACAGGGCTGTAACTGGTACATTATCAAAAGTACACTTGACCATCCTACGTCTACCAATTAATTTGACAAGTTTTCTCCCTTGCTTATTTGGAAAAATATCAAGTTTACCCATGTGTGATGACCACCCTTTTTCTCGCTTCTCACTCAAATGGTGATCCACCATTCTTACCGCGGTGCAGATGTGTTTGTGTTCCGGCTAGTGTTGAGTCTGACAGGCTTTGGAACAGTACGAGGCAGATGAGCAGCTTGCGCAGGTCTGGAGCTGCGTGTCACCTTGTTCCTCTCGTCGACAATGGTGGCAGTAGCGGGACTCCTGATGAGTTGGCTGGGTCACTGCTGGTCCCATGACAGCGGCCCTCTGGCGTTTCCCTGACGTAGAGGTGGAGCTCGGCATCCTCTGGATATGTGACCCGCCTGGCCACACTTGAAGCAGTGGTTGCAATTGTCTCCCTCGCCGTTGTCCTGGCAGGTTCTGCAGCCTCTCCTCCTTTGGGTGTTGTATGTTGGTTTCCTGGCGGGCTGGAACTTGCCGGCATTCAAGGAATTAAGCACCATTTGTTTCATCTCTGCAACTTCAGTTTTCAATTCAGCGACCATGGCCTGTACTTCCGGTGGAGGTGCAGCCATCTTGACTTTCTCCTTCACTACTGCTGTGTCCTGGGATGGAGTTGTGTGCACGCCGCCCTGCCGTTCATCCGAAGTTTGCAGCTCATTAATTCTAGGTTGCTTGATGCCGCTCCTCCTTAGCTTGTTTAGCCGCTCGGCTTCAAGGTTAGCTGCCTCATTGAGCCTTTCGATCAGTCTTTCATCTGTTACCTCCAAATTATCAAGAAGTGGTTTCATCTGGAATTTAATGTTGTCATTCAGTAGTCCTGTGCCCACTGATCTCAAAAATTTCTTCTTGACCAAGTCTGCATTGTAGTGTACAGCTGGTTCTCCTTTGGATGCATATAGGAGCCGATCTTTGAGCTCAATGGCCCTGAATAGAAAGTCCTTTGAGCTCAATGGCCCTGAATAGAAAGTCCTGGGGCGATTCTTTGGGCTCCTGGGAAAGGTTGATCAATTTTTGATACAAGTCGGATGTATCATCTTCTCTATAATGTCCTCTTAGTATTGTTTTTAACTGAGAAAGGGTTATATCAGTCTTTAGTTCAAGCATGTCTCTGAGTTTAAGCCCTGGGCAAATAGCTCTTATAACCGCTTCAATCACTTCTGATTCGCTGTGGCCTTTACGAAGTCCGTGTTCCATTTGATGGAGCAAGTTGGTATAGGACAGCCTTTCACGCTGCCCGCCTTCACCTATTTGGCCACAGATGCGAAACTCCCTGCGAATAGTCACCTCCGATATTTTGGCAGGTGATGGGCTTTGGCTCACGGCTGGTGATATGTCCACCATTTTAAGTTTCTCCTGCAATGCTTGTATCTCTACCCGCAGCTCCTCGTAGTTGCGCGTCGCATCAGTGGGGCGGTAAAAAGTGCTCCTCTCGCGAGCGTCACCTTCCCACACAGTGTCTTTAATAAACAGCAGCAATTCATCAATGAATTGGACTACTTCCACTGACTTGTGACTTTGCTCAACTTCATCAATTTTGTTTTCAATGAGTTTCATCAAGTCTCGTCGGCTCAACTTCTTGATGGCTTCCTCGTTCTCGCCAGTATCGTCGACATTGGAGCCCTTTAGAAAGTTACATACCCCCACTAGTTGATCCCTTTTTAGCCTACACAGCGTGGTAGTAACTTGGTCTCTTAACTGTTCTTGTTCCATCCTCGGCACTCACGAGGTAATCCGTTTGTCAGGAAGATCCCGGTTCGTTGTTGGAGCAGGGGGGGATTCGTTGGTAGCGATGCGCTAACGTTAACCGCTAACGATGTACCCACTCAGAGCTCTCGCTGATCTCGAACAAAAAAAAACCCGTCTCCTGGCTGGCTCGCCAAAATATGTTGCGGCTCCGAGTCACGACGAGGGGCAAGTTTTGCTTTCCAAGGGTCTTTTTATTCCTCCTCAACTTCTCTATCATACAGAACCGCCTTTCTCACATCTCCACACATCACTTTGTTATCTCTCTTTTTTCCTCCCCCACCTAACTGATCGCGGTGGTGCCTTTTTGGGCAGTTGGAGAAATCAACGTTAACAAGAAACCATGACAATTGTGAACACACAGAAAGATAATAAATAACTGGAACATCACTCAAATATTGGTGATCCCGTTGAGAGTTTCACATATGGATACTGCTGGGGCCTGAATTTCCCCACCCCTGGGGATCAATAAATATTCAATCAATCAATCAATTATAACATACATCAAAAATTATAACTTTAAACTTTATTAAGAAAAAAAAAGATTTTCTTTTAAAAAATAATAAAATAAAATAATACAAATTTTAATAAAAAAAAAAAGCAAAATGGTCTTCAAGCAAGCTTCAAATATTTAGCATTTAATTTCTGTACATGTACACAAAAAAGAGCCTTCGGTTGGAGGCTCCCCGACACATACAAGATGGAACCACCTGCAACACTCGTCACACTGAATCTGGTAAACAAAGAAAAAAGCAAGATCATACAATGCAGCACATTTACAATAATTTACAACGAATGTGTAATTCAATATATTTCTTAATCATCACATGCATTAGTTAACAAGACCTGACATAATTACCCATCTGTTGTCTGTGTCATGTGTAGCTTCCCCACAAACAAAGCACAAGTCAGATAAATCATCTGTGAAAACAAAGACAGAAGAATTGCTATAGTACTTCCCTGTGTAAAACTTAACTGAGTTGTATATAGCATTGATAGCACAGTCAGGACCATTCTTTGGGTGGCAATAACATCTCTTGGGTGCATATTACTTACCAGTCTCTAATAGAAGTGTGGTGGCAATTTGCAGCCTGTACCTATTTACATCATGTGCCTTTGCTTCATAGTGAGGTGTGTTATATATATATTGCTTCCAACATTTTATAAGTCGATTATTTGTCTTATAGAGTAATTACTCTAAAACTTAAGTTTCTGACGTTAGTGTAGAAATTAGCAGGTTCTGCAATGTGAATTTTTGGTGCGTCTCTGGATCTAATTTGCTTGATTTATGTACGTTGTGTATCTTACCCTCAACGTCGTAAAAAGAAGCTTTTCTTCTCAATACGTACTTCTCCTTCTTCGTAATACCATTTGGGTATTCTTGTTTTGTTTTGTAGGCAATAATTTGTTGGTAAATAGTTGGGTCCATTGTGCGGCAGCGTATTGTTGTCAGAAAACAATGGCGAAATGACACGAAGTGCGCACTTACAAGGTGGGGTAAAATGGGTGCTTTGGTGACAAGTTTGAATTCAAGACAATATTGTTTGACCAACAAAGGAAAGAAAACATTATCTATTTGTTTATTTATTTAACATCCAATATTGTATAGTTATCAGTGCACAAATCATTTATTTACATATACACCGTTTTAAATGGGGGGGAACATATTCTCACAGGGCACCCGTAAGGATGTGTTCCCCCCCTGTAATTTGGCCTAGGAATGAGGGAACCTGTTCAAATTTGCTACACTACCTGAACTGACCCCCAGGAAGACAGAAAAAAACCCCGCTGGAGTCCAGCACTCACCGTTCTCAAAATAAGGGGGGGGAACATATCCTCACGGGGCAGCCGTGAGGATGTGTTCCCCCCCTGTAATTTGGCCTAGGAATAAAGGAACCTGTTCAAATTTGCCACACTACCTGAACTGACTCCCAGGAAGACAGAAAAAAAACAGGAGTCCAGCACTCACCGTTCTGAAAATAAGGGGGGGGGGGGAACATATCCTCACGGGGCTCCCGTGAGGATGTGTTCCCCCCTGTAATTTGGCCTAGGAATGAGGGATTCTGTTCAAATTTGCCACACAACCTGAACAGACCCCCGGGAAGATAGAAAAAAAGCCAGTCGATGTCCAGGACTCACCGTTCTCAAAATTGGAGGGGGGCACAAATTTTCACGGCTTGACAATTTTTATAGAGTTCCTGTTACAATTTTTATCCCCCCTCCCCACCACCTGTCACTTTCCTTGGGACAAAAGGAGCCTTCGGAACTGAAATTTCTTCTCAATTATTCATTCAAATCAATTCACTCATCATTCTCGTTATGAAAGATTTGATCATAAAACGTGCGTGGCTTTTTCTTCAATGAACGTTTGACATTGCTATAGTGTCAGCTTTTAATTATATGGCGCTGTCATTTTAAAGCAAATCAATAAATGCAACAATATTAATTTGCTTTGAAAATACCTGAGTCATAAAATGGATGGATGAATGATAATCACAATTAAGTAGAAAGTCTCCTTTGTAATATATACTCCTTGTAGCATGTAACGGTACCCAAAAAGAGGAGTTTCTTTGCATCGAGGTTTATGCAAAGAGCTCACGTAATTATATTGTTGCTTTTTGGTGAAGTGAATGAGTGTTCCGTCTGTACGACTGGCCTTTGAATGCACCCCGCTTCAATGGCAGAACGCGGATGAATTTAAAGACATCAAATGAGAATAATCCTTTATAAAAATTAAAATTGACTGACGCAAACGTGAGTTCATGTTTTTATTGAAAACAACACAGTGCTGACGCCGTACGACATCGGTTTTTCGCTTTCCAAATAAGGCGTGCGCGCACCCGCGGCAGGGGGAACAAAATCTCACGGGGGAACCAAATCGAGCACAACACCGTAACCTTTAAACACTCAACTTTATTACAGCTTCTTAATCGCAACTCCGTAGTTGTATTCTCGCACTCCACTCTCGCTTCCTGGTCCGTACTCTCGTCACGTGACCCGCTTGACCGGGCATAACAATATGCCACACAAGCGTGTACGGTTTGAAATGTGCACAACCTCAAACCCCTGCGTCAGGCACAAAGGCCCCCAAAAGGACACAAATAATATCAAAGACTATAAACAGATTATTTTGTTCAGACAATACAAATTTTAGATGTTACCTGCTGACAGTTTCGACTGCTACTCCAGTCTTCTTGAGAGGTAACATCTAAAAACTTTTATTGTCTGAAAAAAAGAATCTGTTTATAGTATTACGAAGACATGACGAATCTCATCGAAATAATATCAAAGACTGTCTAAAGGTGCTTAATGAATGTGGAGAGAAGATTCCCAGGTTCGTATCACACTACTTGGATGTACTACCACCTGTTGGATTTGGCAGCACGGATGCGTCAGGTCTACTCAGCCAACTGGAGCAGTTGAGCAGAGAAATCTCAAGTCTGAGAGCAACGAGTGTGAATGAAAATCTTGGTGTGACTACTGCGGTTTTGATTTGCCAGTTGACAGCTATTGAGAGCCGCTGTGGTCCACTTGATCAGACGGGCAGAGCGGTTGCACCTGCGCAGGCGGAAACACCAGCGGTGCCAACACCCAAGCCCCAGGGTGAGGGTAAGGACACGCTGCCCGGTTCGTAGCATGGAGCACTGTTATGACGAAAGCTGATTGAAGGCGCTCGAGGCCTTCAAATGCAGCCACGCAGCTCGACGGCGGAGGAGTGGATGCTCATCCCAAAAAAGAGCACCGACGAAATGTTGGAATAATTGGCACAGGAGTAGAAGACCACAACCCTGTGATCAGAACCAAACTGGTGAGTGTGTTTGCCCTCTGTTCTCTCCTGAGTTTGATACTGACACACTATCCTCTGATCTGAGACATGTGACATGTCAGAAAATTTACTCCAATCGCAACAGATTTAGCTCACAGCAGAGTGCAATGAAGTGTCTCTGAAATGTACGATCCACAACTACAGCCAGCGGGGACCTACGTCCGTCGTTATTTTGAGGCTCGTAAATCCATAGCTAACATGGATAGTGTTCTGCACCTGTGCATGGGTCAATGCGGCCATAAATAAATGAACATCAATGAAGCTGTTTGCGTTCAATATTAGCACAGGAGAAAAAGACTTCAGGTGAACATGAAACACGATGTTTTTTTGGGGGGGGGTTTAATCGGGCGTGAAAACAAAAGGTGCAGCACATAAGGAAAGGAGGAGAGTGTTTAATTCAACGTAGATACAAGTAAAATAAATTAGACATGTTGAAATAGAGACGTGAATAAACTGAACAGTTGAGATGTTTGGAATGTGATACTGGCAACAAAGTCAGTAAAATGACATTTTAAAGAGCTAAAGTTACATTCAGATGCTCTCGGGAGGTTTTGGTTATCATTTGTATCAAATAAAAACAAGCTGAAGCTTCTTAGGAAAGAGTTAGTGTAAACAGAAGCAGAGGTGTCAAATCCAGGTCCAGAAAGTTGACACCATGCCACAGTTTGGCTCTTTTCAACCGAGCTTGCTCGGTGGAATAGAAACATCTGTGGCTAAAGCCAAATTTAGGCAGGGTCTCAACTTTCGGAACTTGGATTAGACACCTCTGAAGGGGATAATGTGATAACCACAGTAACATCTTCAGAGTTCAAGACAGCATTTTGGAACAAAAAAGTAGCTAGCTGACTAACCTTAATGCCACTTGGAACCTCAGGGGCTCCGATTAAACTGACGAGGCAAAACGAGCCAAGCAAGTTGACATGTTTCTAACTAGCTAAGAAAGCATTGTCGTTGGAGCTAATGTAGTTGGAGTCTAAGTAGGCATCTTCAAGCTGACAAAGTCTGTGAACTTTTGGTGTCAACTTAGATAGCTAAGAATGCCAGCATTGTCTTTGATTGGCATCATGCCTAGCTTGAGTAGCTTGCTTTGCTGAATAAAGACATTTATGTTGTCTTTGTGAGGAAGGAAGGAAGTCTGCACAGTGACTGTTTTCATAGCTAGCTAGTCGAGTTGCTGTCCTCTTAGTAGCTAGCTAAGCAGTCGTCACCAATTTAACAAGATGAGATAGCAACCCTTGTGAGGATAAGTGCTTCAGAAAATGGATGGATGGACTTAGCAACTCTGTAGAGAGCAAAGTGAGTTCATTGTTGTTTTAGCTAGCTCAGGAAGATGGTGTCTTATTAGCTAGCCACCATGCTGCAGTCTTCTTAGCTTGCCAGGGAAGTTGTGTCATCTTTGCACTTGTGGCTGGTTAAGATTCCCATACTCTAACTTCTATAAGTTAGCATTGCCTTAGCTACGCCTTCTTTTGGTATTGATCCTTCCATGTGAATCAGATTGAAGAGTTTGTCGTTTCAACCACCCTCAGACGGCTTTGTTGACGATAAAAGCATCGAAAGGTGGGGCGGGGACGACTGATGTAAAAACAGTGTCACTGACCAAACTTGGCTCATTAAGACTCTCACATGGTTAAATCATCTTCACCTGTGCGGTGAAGGAATCACATTCATTGAAGAGAAACTGTTGGCTTTTTTTTTTTAGCATTTACATGCAAACATACAAGAAAAAAAGTAACATTTGTATACACACACAGGCCACATCATTAGGAAGACCAGCATAATCGCATTGGGGGCATCTTTCTGGAAAAAAAACGTAATAAAAGCACCCATTTCCGTTGTAGAAAAGCCTCCATTTAACAACGACCATTCATTTTTGCAAAGGCAGTACAGTCAAACCTTTGTTTTTCGAACGTCCCGGTTCTCGAACAAATCGGAATTCGAACGAAAAATTCGAGATTTGTTTTGCTTCGGTTGTCGAACAAAAATTCGGAGGTCGAACCTCGCGAGATGAGCCGAGAAGACCCGAGAAAACCCGACCGCGCGGCCAGGATGTCGACTGACTCCGTTCGTTGTTATTGTAGTTTCGTTACTTTGAGGATTGTATTAACCCCGAATCATTGATTGATTGATTGAATATTTATTGATCCCCAGGGGTGGGGAAATTCAGGCCCCAGCAGTATCCATACCACAGAGTGGGTATACAAAAGACACACAGATGGCATGAGCGCAACTCAATAGGCTCTCACAAGGCTGCCACACAACGGCGCCACAAAGAAAGTCAGAAAGTGCACAAGATAAAAGCCATCCAAGCAAAAACAAAGCTAAAAGACAAAGGAAAAAAAGTAACAGCGGCCAACCAGCACCCCTCAATACAAGAGAACACCCCAAAACACACAAAATAGCCTCCACGGGGTCCATAGACAGGTGTAAGGGCAGTCCAGTTCAACGGCGCCCAATGGACCGTGGTCGTGAATCGGTGAAAAACATCACAAAGCAGGCAAACGTGTGAGCAGCGTCCTGGGCACCCAGTCGGGTGCACGTGCAGATGGTCGTCACGGGGCTAGCATGGCGAAAGTCGTTGGTTCCGACGAGCACGAGGGAGCGGATTCCCCACAGGGGTCGCGGCTGCAAGGCCAAGGCGAGGGACCCGGTCATCACTGGCCGGATAAGCAGGAAGCCGTCGTAGAGTTACGCCGGCCTCGACCGATGATCCCGGTCCCACGAAGAAAAAAATTAATAAAAAACATCCGATCCGAAGAGATACCGAGGTGCGGTAGAAGGCACCAGCATCGCCGAATGGACAAAAAGACAAAGAAAAAGGAGAAAAGAAGGAAATAAAGAGGAAAAGAGAGAACACTGCTGGGAGGCAGCCACTTACGGCGCCATACCGGGGAAAAAAAATAATAAATGCCTCCAAAGAAAGCAAGTGGGAGCAGTAAAGCCATCCTAAAACACAAAGACGCTCTTAAAGCAATGCGACAGTGAGCGCCCGGCGCGCTGCGGTTGTGCGATCGGACCAAATTAAGCTCCCTGCGCACTGAGGTCCACTTAGATTTTGGAAAGTACATCAGGACTTTAAAAATATTTTCTAAATTTTAGCGACAGCTCTGTCACAATAATGCGACCAGCGTGGTGCAGTTGCGCGGTTGGCGGCGCGCTACGGTTGCGCGTTCGGAGGCGCGCTGCAGTTGCGCGTTCGGAGGTGCGCTGCAGTTGCGCGATCGGACAAAAATACGCAAATGAAAAAATGCTTAAAAAAGGCGGTATTTTTGTCTTGGAACGGATTAAAGTTTTTCCATTATTTGTAATGGGAAAATAGATTCGGAATTCGAACGATTCACTTCTCGAACCGCCTTCTGGAACTGATTGCAGTCGAAAACCGAGGTTTGACTGTATTGCGAAATATGTGACCAGTGAATGGATACAACAAAACATGCCAATTTTTATGCTCGTATTTGTTTTGAATTGCATCAACAGCGAGATTGTGGAGAGGGTCCACGACATCAGATTCCTGGGAGTCCAGATCTCTGATGACCTCTCCTGGACACGCAACACCTCAGCTGTCATCAAGAAGGCAAGAATGGTTCCTCCTATGGGAGCCTGCTGACGTCCTGCCTCACCACCTGGTACGGGAGCTGCACTGCTGCAGATAGAGGGAGGCTACAGAGGACAGTCAAAGCAGCGCAAAGGCTCATCGGCTGCCCTCTCCCCTCCCTGACGGACATATACAACAACTGGTGCGTCAGCAGAGCTCACAACATCATCAAAGACAACACACATCCCGCCTCCCTGCTGTTTAAACTGCTTCCTTTGGGGAGGCGCTACAGAGGCATTCGAACAAGGACTACCAGACTGAAAAAGTTTCTTCCCAAGAGCCATCACCGCTCTGAACTCTGAGAAAACAACACCAGCTATAATACAACACCGACACTCCTTTAAAAACTACGTGCAATAACTATTTACTATTTATTATTTACTTTCTGTACAAACCTCATTCATGTTAATACATATACCCACATTGAACATACTGTAAATAAGATTTTTTAACCTTCATTCTTAGACTAATAGCTATACTGTAAATAAGATCTTTCACTTTTATTCTCGACTTCCTTTTATACTTTTTTAAATTTTGTATGTTTGCATTAGGAAGGGAGCAGCTATCCGAATTTTGTTGTACAACTAAGTTGTAAAATGACAATAAAGGGCGTTCTATTCTAAATGTCATGCGTCATGTTGACTAACCCTCGTTGGGGGCTCTGGAACCGGTTTTCATTTCTTCTGAAAAGAGTTTTGCGTTTGGCCCACAATCAAACACATTTGAGTGCTCATCACATTGATGAAGTTCAGTCCATTGAACAGGGTTCACAGTTGCTCCAAGTTTTGCGGCGGACCATGGCCGAAACACAAAAGCATGAACACTGCTCACAATAGGGGGATGTGCGCTTTTCATTAGATGGATTGGACGAGGTGCAGCATGTGAAACCATGGCAATAACCACACAGCACAAACAACATCCTAACCCTTTTCCTGGGAAAACATTCGACGTGACCCCCTGCGCAGACAAACTGGCCGCCTAAATTGTACCGGTAGAAAAGGCTGCTCTGAATTGTCTCGCTAGTGAGGACAAAGACACGAACGGCACCAGTAAAAGGAACTCAAACCGGAGCTGAAGCTGCAAAGTGAACGTGCAAGATCCAAAATGGATGCCTTTGGCACAAAATGGAGGCCCAAAGCACAGAAAGTCAACATTTTCAAATAAAGAGACAGAGAAGGAAGCCACCTGGCGGCCCTGTTTCCAAATGGGCGAGGACCCCGCCTCCGTCACACGCCCCGGTCACACGACCTGCAGCGCCCTCTCGTGGCCGTCCAGCTGCACCTTGATCTTGTGCAGCTCCTCGATCTCCTGGTGGTGGCGCTCCGTCTTGTGGCGCACCAACGAGCGGTAGAAGTGAACAGTGAAGACCACAAAGATGACGCCCACAGGCACCATGATGACGGTAGACGCCAGCGCCGCCAGCCAGCCGCTATCCCGTGCGGCAGTCTCGGCGGCGGCCGATGCAGCGCCTCCCGAGTCCACAGGCAGGAACTTGATCCAGCAGAGGAGCACCACCTCGGCCAGGAAGAGCAGGATGCCCAGTGCGGTGGAGAAGCCCCACGCCAGCTCGATGTAGTAGTGCATGCGCTCATGCGGCGACTCGCTGACAGAGTTGAGGTTGTGGATGTTGCTGACCGCCTCCACGTTGGGCAGAATGCACGTGCTGATGAGCAGCGCAAACAGGTGCACGGCCACCAGCACCGTGGTGCACACGCTGAACGCCACCAGTAGCACGCGCGGGTAACTGTACTGCATCTCGAGTTGCACTTCCACCATGGCCACCTTGCACCGCAACACACATACTCATTGTGGGTTGGAACTATATAAGAGGCACACTCCTTTTTCCTTGTAATTGCGCATGCCAATAAATAGGGACACCGATTGACAGCGAAAATAGCGAGGGTGGTGGTGTGAATAGCCAAATGCAAGTGCAAAAATGCCGAGATCCACTCGTAGGTAAAGTCTTGTGACAAGATAATTGAAGGAAACTGACCATCGCAAAGCCTGAAAGGAGCGCTGAGGTCCTGCTGGAGGCCTTAAGCTTCGCCCTGCTCAGGTAGAGCTTCCTCCAGGAGAGGGCCTGCACCGAATGGTGGTTAGAGCTGACGAGCTCCAGGTAGCTACGCCGCACCCAGTCCCTGTAGTCCATGCCACTGCCGCCTCCACCATCTGGGGCCTGCTCTGACATGCCCGGGGCCGGTGAGCCCCTGGGCACGTTGAGCTCTCTGCTCATACTGCCTGATTGGTACGTACAACGGAAGAATGTCTTGACATTGTATTACAATGCAGTAGCGTAGTATGCCTGAGTGTTCATCAAAAACAAGACTGTGAGCCACTAACATTATGCACAACTTGATTATGAACACTGCGCTTACACGTTGACACGTTGAGGTTAAACAACAATGATTCCATTCAAATCTCAAGCAAGGAAATGTCAAATAACAAATGTGGCCAACATGTTTACAGTTATCAAAGCAAATTTAGTGAACTTAAAAGTTAAATACACGAGAAGTTTACATTTGCAAACCACTGTAGTTAACTAATATCAATCATAAATATTGACTAACTCTATTACGTCAGGTAGCGATAGACGACGTACAAAAATCGAGTTGCGCTATTGCCAGGGGAAGGCAACGCCGTCGTAAACGGATATTTAAAACTGTACTAAGTAAAAGTGGGATCCGTTTACACACCTTGGCTAACGTCAGACTCCTTTATTCATAAGCACTTCCAACATGATACGGAGCGAAAACGTTGCACTCAAACTCGGATTAAGCTTTAAAAACAACGCAAAACTCGGGAGAAAAATCTCATAGACTTGCTAGCTAGCCAAGTTATTGGCCTAGCTCCAATCCAATCGAATTTCCTTGAGTGTGAGACTGTAAAATGTGATTTTGTTGGACTCACCTGGGCGTCAAAGTGGTTTGACAGTAGCGAGTGGCCGAGAGTGTAATTACAAGATTAGCTTCCACAGTACAAACTCGCACAGTCCTACGTTTACAAACGTTCGGAGTGGGAAACAGCTTCCGGGTTTCATTTACACTTGCTTGACGACTTACGACTTCTCGACTTCCGCCGCGACAAGCTCTGCGAGTATGAGTTTTGTTTCGTTTTTCAATGGGGAAAATGTAGAAAGTTTAAATTATTCATATCGGCCCCGTCCAAACACACACACAGCCACACACACACACACACACACACACACACACACACACACACACACACACACACACACACACACACACACACACACACACACCCCTACGGTCTACAATGACGTGTACACCGAGTAGTGCACGAAGTGTTTGAAAGCGCCGTGTAAAACCCTGCGAGAACTTTTATTATATTTGCTAATCTTGCAAACTTAGGAACTTACTCGCTTGTATTGGGTATATTTTTAAATATATATTTTTTCTTATTTCCTTTTTATTACGATGTTTTGTTCGTTGATTTTATTTATTTATTCCAATTTACTTTTTGGGGTTTGGGATATTTGTTGGTTCACTATGTGCATTGTGCCTCTCTCATTCATCGTGCCATGTTTGTGACTACGTTTGACAGTGTGACCACTCGAGCACATTTAATGCACTTGAATCCTAGGAACCATCGGATGTTCAATGACTGAATGGACTGATTGTCCTACAGTGATTGTCCTACAGTTACGATACATTTGGACAAGACTCCAATAAATTGAGACAGGGCACAAAGTTATAAACTGCTCTATTCTTTTTTTTATAAAACTGCTCCATGGCCCTATAATTAAATTGGCTGCCACGAAATACAATCTACATGGAGCAAGTCGAATCTTCCTCCATATCACGAGCGCTCGAAGGATGAATTCTTGTACTAGTGTAGGAAAGCACCGTACCAAGGTTGACACGCAGAGAAAGAATGGATTGAGGCAGCTACTTGAGGTGAGCGATAGGATACGACGACCAGCCGCCGAGCTCTCGCGAGATTCGGCGAGACTATAAGTTAAGGGAACATGGCGTCGTCTAATTTGCTGAAGGTAGGATCCCCAGTCCAATTTAATCAATTCCCGCTTATCGGCCGCCGAAGCGCCTGTCACCTGCGAGCCGTCGCGTCTCCACGAGAGTCTCCCGCTTCCGGAAGACCCCCGTCTGCCTACCCCCGCCGGTGTTTTCCGCATTGACGCCGGCGCGGGGAGCATTTAACTTGGCTAGCCTTAGCTCCCTGCCGGAGGTTTAGCTCAATGGCAAAGCTACCACATTAGCCTCTTAAATGAGGAAAGTGGGGACAGCGGCACACGCGAAGGGCGGATGGAAGATAGGAAGGCCTGGCCGTGAGGGGTCCTTGGAAGGCGGTGGGACGTGTTTTTGTTTGCACAATCCCACGCAGGAGCCGCGATATCTTCTGTCAAGTCAGTCAGGCGCTCGCACACACACACACACACACACACGCACACATCAATCTGCAGCTGACTGGCTGGCCCCCTTCAAGCGCACCTTAGGCTGCCGAAAGGCAACTGGCGGGGGTATTTTCTGCACACTGAGCCGCAACTAGGCCCCCCTCACTGGCGTCAAACGCAGCCTGACGGTCACCTATTTGTCTTAGTTTTTCTATCAATAATCATGCATATGGACAGGCTGCATAGGTACTCCTTGACAGGTGGTTGCCGAGTACTCAAGGCGCAGTACTGGAGGTATAGAAACCACGGTTCAAGATTTGTAACATGTATTTTTGTCCCTTGCAGAACAAAGGCTCCCTTCAGTTTGAGGATAAATGGGCCCTAATGCGTCCCATCGTACTAAAACTGTTACGGCAAGAGTCGGTCACCAAGCAGCAGTGGTTCGACCTTTTCTCGTGAGTTTGACCAAAAAAAAAAAGTTAATTCTAAAGGGAAACTTTGTTTAGGCGATGTCTTCTTCTCGTGCAGAGATGTCCACGCCGTGTGCCTGTGGGATGACAAAGGTCCCGCTAAGATCCACCAGGCCCTTAAAGAGGACATCCTCGACTTTATCAAACAAGCACAAGCGGTAAGGCTGAGACTAGAATGGAAAATTTGAACAATATAGCGGCTTCTCACATTTCATTTTCATGCGATAGCATCTTCTCACATTTCATTTTCATGCGAAATAAATGTTTATTTTTATTGATGCCTTCCCTCTGCATGCTAAGACACTGGCATATTTCCCACTCTGCCGTAACTGCCATCTTCAAATGGAAAAACATTGTAAAAAGCATCACGTCAGCAGAGGCGATCCAAAAGGCGACCGCTGCTCTCTCAATAACGCCTCTTTTGAAGGAAAACTAAGCCACGGTTTGCCACTGTTGTCTCAAAGCGGGTGCTGAGTCACCAGGATGACACAGCACTGCTGAAGGCCTACATTGTGGAGTGGCGCAAGTTCTTCACGCAGTGCGACATCTTGCCCAAGCCCTTCTGCCAGCTGGAGATCACCTTGATGGGCAAGCAGGGCACCACCAAGAAGTCCAATGTGGAGGACAGCATCGTGCGAAAGGCGAGTAGCCGAACGGCGCGGGAACACGAACTCTGCTAACGACCGCCACTGGTCTCCACAGCTGATGCTGGACACGTGGAACGAGTCCATCTTCTCCAACATCAAGAGCAGGCTACAAGATAGCGCAATGAAGCTGGTCCATGCTGAACGGCTGGGGGAAGCCTTCGATTCTCAGTTGGTCATCGGAGTACGAGAGTCCTACGGTAAGCAACGGTCCACCAACAGCGGTGAAACCGCCTGGCGCCGGTAGATATCGTGTGAGGCGCGCCTCCCTAAGTGAAGTTATTTCCACACGCGCAGTTCTGAGGCGTATGGTGAACAAACAGGGGGAGGCCTGTATTTTTGTCAATTGGTCTGCTGTGCACAGATGTGCGTGTTGCAGTAACGACACCTTTACGCACAGTCAATATATCTGCTGCAACTGATTTACTCGGGTCATTTTATTTGACGTTCCTTCCTCCCTTTGTTCCCGCAGTGAACTTGTGCTCAAACCCCGACGACAAGCTGCAGATCTACAGGGACAACTTTGAAAAAGCCTACATGGATTCCACCGAGCGCTTCTACAGAACGCAGGCGCCCGCTTACCTCCAGCAAAACGGCGTCCAGAACTACATGAAATACGTGAGGCCGAGTCACGATTGCGCCGCTGCCGGCAATCAGAATCTAAGCCACCTACGTGCTCGACTAGGCTGATTCCAAGTTGAGGGAAGAAGAAAAACGTGCACTTCGCTACCTGGAGACAAGGCGTGACTGCAACTCTGTACAAGCGGTGAGTGAGCGCACCGCAAGCTCTCCTTTTTCTTTGGAATGTTCTCACGCGACGGGCTTTTGGCCAGCCCCCGTTGCAAAGCGACGGAGGCGCGCACGATAGACGACATCTGGCTGCGGCCGGGCTGGGCATGACTGAGCCTTCACGTTAGCCAAGCTCAGCCCCCGGGGCAGAGCAATCCAATTTTGCTTGAGCTATCTCCTGCGACTGCTCTGCTCTCCAGCTGATGGAGTGCTGCGTCAATGCCCTTGTAACGGCCTTCAAGGAGACCATCTTGGCAGAGTGTCCCGGCATGATCAAGAGGAATGAAACAGACAGTGAGTGCCCAGTTGACTTTGGGGCAGGGACACAGCTGTGAGCAGAACCTTCATGCGCCGGTTTTGCCGCCGCAGAGCTGCACTTGATGTTCTCGCTGATGGACAAAGTGCCAAACGGAATCGAGCCCATGCTTAAGGACCTGGAGGAACACATCGTGAGCGCTGGCCTCGCCGACATGGTGGCCTCCGCCGAGACCATCACCTCGGTGAGTGCCGCAAAGGACCTCGCTTTAAAATGACAGAAGAGGCAGCTTTGGGATGGGTGGATTTTTGCTCTCACCCTTTCAGGACGGGTATTTGCTCTTTTGTTGCAGGACTCGGAGAAGTACGTGGAGCAGCTGCTCACGTTGTTCAACCGCTTCAGTCGGCTTGTGAAAGAGGCCTTCCAGGACGACCCTCGGTTCCTCACCGCCAGAGACAAAGTGAGCACGGGTCCTCATTGTCGCTGGCGCTGTTCCCTTTTGTTTTTTCTCAACTTTTTCTCACCTCTCGGCAGGCCTACAAAGCCGTTGTCAACGATGCCACCATCTTTAAATTAGAACTTCCTATGAAACAGAAAGGGTAAGACCTTGTGAGATAGCCCCACCCCAAACACTGTCTCACGACTTTCTGCGCCTGTAGCGCGGGCTTGAAAACACAACCTGAGTCCAAGTGTCCAGAGCTGCTGGCCAACTACTGCGACATGCTGCTCAGGAAGACGCCGCTCAGCAAGAAGCTCACGTCCGAGGAGATTGAGGCCAAGCTCAAGGAAGTGGTGAGCGTGTGTGTGTGTTTTTTAGTTTTTTGTTTTGCTCTGCCTGTAGGTGCACACAAATGACCTACTCTCTTAAATATTAGGTCCACGTGACACAATAGGTAGCTTATTGCATCATGTCTTTCTATTGCAGTCTGGAAAGGCATATTGTGCAAAGACACTTTTTGGTTTGGTGTGTACCTAATCAAAGTGAATGGCGATTCCTTCATGTCTCGTTGTCTCGTAGCTGTTGGTTCTGAAATACGTCCAGAACAAAGACGTGTTCATGCGCTACCACAAGGCCCACCTGACGCGCCGCCTCATCCTGGACATCTCGGCCGACAGCGAAATCGAGGAGAACATGGTGGAGTGGCTCAGGGTGAGATGAAGTGAAAAAAGTTGCCTCAAAAATTGGAACCTGGACAAACATCACCGAGGTTTGGCTGTCATTAATCCCAAACAGGAAGTGGGGATGCCGGCGGACTATGTCAACAAGCTGGCCAGGATGTTTCAGGACATTAAAGTGTCTGAGGACCTCAACCAGTCTTTCAAAGAAATGCACAAACACAACAAGCTGGCTCTCCCAGGTAAAAGACAGCGACACATCGTCGCTTTCCTCTTCCTGTAGGTCAGCGGTGGCCAACCCGCGGCTCGCGAGCCGCATGCGGCTCTTTGGCTGGTTTCATGCGGCTCTTCAGGAGATTTCACATGACAAGCGTCAAAATGCTTGGCTGGCGCTGCCATTTATCCCCCCTAGGTGGCGCGCTGACCAGTTGAATCGGTTTGAGTTGAAAAGAAGAAGAAGAATGACGTACTCTAAATGATGACAAATGCGCGCGATCATTTGAGTTGTAAATAATTTGTTTCAAGTTCGCTCTCAAAATGGCAGGGAAAAAAGCACAGCCAAACGAAAATATGAAGAACACAGGACGTTTTTAACAGAGTGGGAGAGTTTATATTTTTTTGTTGAACGTAATGGCAAACCATTCTGCCTTATATGTCAGGCATCATTAGCGCATTTCAAAGCTTCAAATCTTCAGCGTCACTTCAGCTCAGTCCATCCTAATATCGACCAGGAATTTCCAAATGGGACTGAACTTCGCAAGCACAGGTTGGTCACTTTGAAAAGTCAGGCAGAAAAGCAGATGCAGTTTTTCCAAAAATTTACAAACCACTCAGAGACCGTAACGCTTGTGTGTGTGGGGGGGGGGATGATGTGGCTCTTTGCGATGACACAGTAAAAAATGTGGCTCTTAGTCTCTGACTGGTTGGCCACCCCTGCTGTAGGTGGTGGGAGAACGCCGTTTTACGTGGCGGCTTAAAATGCGCTAAGCAAGCGGCCTCTGTGTTTCTTTAGCCGACTCTGTCAACATCAAGATCCTGAACGCCGGCGCGTGGTCACGCAGCAGCGAGAAGGTGTTTGTCTCGCTGCCCACGGAGCTGGAGGACTTGATCCCAGAGGTGGAGGACTTCTACAAGAAGAACCACAGTGGACGCAAATTACATTGGCATCACCTCATGTCCAATGGCATTGTGGGAGTCGCGCGCACGCAGATCTCACCCAATCGCACCGAACCCAGCCAGCGCTGATATCTGCCCTTCCCACAGATCACCTTCAAGAACGAGGTGGGCCAGTACGACCTGGAGGTGACGACCTTCCAGCTGGCCGTGCTCTTCGCCTGGAACCAGAGGCCCAGGGAAAGGATCAGCTTCGAGAACCTCAAGCTCGCCACCGAGCTACCCGATGCTGAGCTGCGACGCACTCTCTGGGTGAAAAGCACACAGAGAGGGATTGAAAAGACAGTTGAAACCGTCGTCATTATGGGACTCCTTCTGTGCACTTCTCACGCTCGGCGTGTCCCCCTCCCCCCTCTGTTGCAGTCCTTGGTGGCGTTCCCCAAGCTGAAGCGGCAAGTGCTGTCGTACGACCCAGCGGTGTCGTCGCCCAAAGACTTTGCTGAAGGAACGTTGTTCTACATCAATCAAGAGTTTTCACTCATGTAAGCAAAAGTCTTGAGTTCCTCCAATACCAGTCCCGTCTCGATGAGATACGTTCTCCATCGATCGAGACCGATATGCGCCGCAGTTGGATACCTCGCTTTGTCTCTGGGCCCATATGAAGTGCTTATTTCTCTTTGGATTTTTGTGTGTGCCACGTAGGACGATGAAATGCAATGTTAAATGTCGCAACATCCGTGTGGATTCATTGGCGCCTTTTTTTTTTTTTTTTTGTCTGCATATCTTTTCAGAAAAAATTCCAAAGTCCAGAAGCGGGGAAAGATCAACCTGATCGGTCGACTGCAGCTCACTACGGAGAGAATGCGAGAGGAGGAGAACGAGGGCATCGTGCAGCTCCGGATACTCAGAACCCAGGTTCGTCGCCGCTGTCGTCCTGCTGTATAGAGCTAGCGGTCGTGCATTCCCTTTTCCAAACAGATTCTCCAAGTGTTGAGTGTGAACAATTTGCCAAAACCATCTTATTGCCATTATTTAATTATTTCAGTATTAAGATGATGATGAATTAAGCGATTACCGTGTTTTTCCATGCAAAATGCGCCCCCGTGCATAATACGCACCCTAGAAATGGCATGTCGATGCTGGAAAAAAGCCTGTACCCATGTATAATACGCACCCAAATTTTGACTCTTACTTAAGTCCGTAAACGTAAAATTATTTCAGAAAAAAGATAATCTTTGGGAACAACCGGATGTTATTCAGTATCACTGCGCATGCCTAGCAAACTCGATAGCGAAGAAATGTTTCGGATTTGTGTAGGGTACCTTGTGACAGCAAACGAGCAGGTGATCGAGCAAGCGTCTGATACGAGAGCATTGTGTTCGTATGGAGCGTGTTTGAAGTGAACAGCAGAGAAGAAAGGAACAAGGCAAAGTGTTGTTAAATAAAATATTACCTGTAATACGCATTTTGTTATTTGCTGATTGAAACTGCTAATTAAACTGTGAATTGAAACTAATAGGTAGAGAACTGAACTCTCGCTCTTTATATAGCTGACGTGTCTTGCGCATCCGTTCTGCGCATACTGTCATGGCGGCCTCCGTATGATATCCGGTCTGCGATGGAGATTAAAGAACAAACAATATTTGACAATAACACACCATCAAGGATTGCACCATTGCATCAAACGATGTGTCGTCAATTATGAATTTTACTGACTAAGTGTGTTGGGCAGGATGGCTGAATGCGATGCACGATTGACAACAAACAAGAAGAAAGGTGTGATTTCAAGTTTTATTTCGAGGGAGATTTTCTTCAAAAATTGTTGTACCCATGCATAATGCGCACCCCAGATTTTAGGACAATAAATTAGTTAAATTTTGCGCATTATGCATGGGCAAACACGGTACTCCTCCCATGTATTTTGGAACACATTTTTTTACATCGTTTTTACTCCGATACTTCCTGTGATTTTTTTTTCTTTGCGTATAGAATCACTCCTTGCTCTTAATGCCATCCCATTTTCTTTTGCACACAGGAGGCCATCATCCAGATCATGAAAATGAGGAAACGCATCAACAATGCACAGCTGCAGACAGAGCTCGTGGAGATCTTAAAGAACATGTTTTTACCACAGAAGAAGATGATCAAGGAGCAGATCGAGTGGCTTATCGACCACAAGTACATCAAGCGGGACGAGGCCGACATAAACACCTTCATCTACATGGCATAGCACGACGCTTTGGACAACCCCCCGCCCCCCCTCCACCCCCACCCCCACTCAAAGGGGCCTGACGGACGCTCGACCACTTCTCGGCCCGCTCTGCCCCCGTCGCACCATTTCCCACTCCCCCGTGCTCTATTTAAAATGAAATCCTGTGCAGGGAGGCATGAATCAAAAGACTACTTCAAAACACTTCCTGCCTTAAGGTTGCATCAAGAAGAAAAGCAAAGCCTGCCCCTCATGGTTTTCACTGTTTTTATTTGGGAGGCTGCCATTCATGTTTTGTTTCACCCCTTCCGAAACGCTGCGACGGCGTGCCGGCTAGCTCACGCCTACCCGACGCTTGTGGAATCCTACAGACAAACGCTGCGGGATGTGGGGGAGGAAACACACAATTTGTCTTTGCCTGTGCGAGCAAAGCCTCCAGCTAGTCGCTTTAAGGCACTGTGGGACTTGGGCTTAGTTTGTGTTGTTCTTGTGAGAGTAAGTATCACTTAATCAGGAATTCCTTTTTTTGCGTACAGTGCCAGATCGACACGGGACCGCCTTTACCCCACCCACCCCACCCACCCCCAGAATTGAAATTTCGGTTTTCTGAGGGGGATAAAGGAAGAAGTGGGATGGACGTTTTGGATTGCGAAATGTCCTCAGGGTCAACGAAGGGCGGTGTTGAAGGTTTAAACCGGGTCAGAAACCCGAGTCAGTATTATCAAAAGCTTTTCAGCAGTGTGTACCGCGAGATGTGAATAAATAAAATAAACAGCACCTTAACATGAAAGATTTGCCGACGCGCCTCTTTGTGCTGCCTTAACTACATAGTTTGTTAATTCTGACCTTTAAAGCTTGCGTATCACGGTAATAAATTCTACTGTTTTACATTTTACTCATTCAGTTGTGGTCTATATGAAGTGGAACAGCGATGCTTCTGTCTGAATTCTTTGTTTTGATAGCATCACAGGTTTTCTACTTGTTCTGAGGTGCGGCTCAGAGCAAGCCGTTTTGGTGCAGTCTCTTTAAATGCAAATGAGATGCTTCATACCCCACTCCATCCTGGCCGCAAGATGTGCGCCTCCCTTTCCAGTTGACATATTTGTCGTTTTTTAGTCGAGGTAGCTGTCAGGTCTAAGCACCATCAGGCATTCGTTTACCCACTGAAACAGAGGAGAAGACAACGAGTAATTGCTTTACTCGCGAGGAGAACTAACAGAGAGCGTTTCAGTCACATTCTCCATCAATTCTGAAAACTCCCTGTTTTCCTCCTCTTTTTAATCTGTTGAGAAGCAGGTTACATGGGCGTTGCGACACTAAAGGGTAAGGGAAATTAAGTCAGTAGCAACGCTGTTCAGGTAACACTGCAATAAATGGATTATTGTTCAAGCAGATTGGGGCCTTTTCACTCCGTGACCCCGACAGTTGGGATCTGGTTCCTGTGTCGTTCCTCCTTCGCAGGTTGACATCTCCTCAGCTGTGGTTAGTGAGATATCTCGAAGCTGCTAAGTGCCGTTTTCCTGTGGAACAATGCAACTAGACTGTCTATTGCTAAGTTTATTTTCTTGCCAAACTAACACAAAACAGTAATATTGAGTAAATATGGGATAACTCATACAATTACTTCAACAGATTGAAGTATTGCTATAATACCTGCCTAATAAAGAAAGATAGGCCCGGGCAACAATAATCTATGCGCGGAAGGGAGGTATCGGATAAGAGCCAAAAGTGTAGCTTTGTTGGAGCAAGGGGGTTCTACTCGTAAATTGAGGCCCTCTGCCAGGGGCGGCCAGTTCTCCACTATACAATTATTTCAACAGTCGCGTCTACTTGCGCCACAAACGTTTTGATTGAGTAAAAGATGTAAATGGCAGAAGACTTGTCCATAACGCGTAACAAATCCCCTCACAATATTTATGAAAACGTCTTGTAAACAAGCACTGCAGTCAAGTTACGAAGTAAGCTAGGACTAGCGTTAGCGAGAAGCTAACGAATGCATTTAACACAATTATTAAAGTGAAATACAGTGTATTATTTTTGTCATCTCAAGCTTACCGCTTTACTGTGTCTGTCATTTCCATAGATTGAAGGAAGTTAACCATCAACGAAACAAAGTCTTTCGGCAAATCCTTCTCTAGACTGACAAAATATTTCTGAAACACTTGTCCTCGAACAAGCAGGACTTTGCCAACAGACGTGGGAACACTGCTTAAAAAATTAAATTTGACCAGGCGCTTCTTTGAGGATCTGATGTTGGGGGACGGTGCAATGATTTGTGTGGATCGATGCATCCAATAACGGAAAATTTTGATCTCTCCACTTCGGCATCCTTGAGTTATTTCGGATTACAAAAGTCTCTCCGAGTAATAAAGATGGCGGATTTGCGAAACCGTGTGGCAGCACCCTTACCTTGTTTGATTCGTCCCACGCCAACGGATGTGATGTAATAGATAGGGGTGTAACGATTCATCGATACACATCGATTAATCTATATAATGCTCTACGATTTATTGGCATCGATGCTAAACGTAAACATCGATTTATATCGCCGTGTTTGACCTCGGACATTAGACGCGACTTTATTTTGAAATCCAGTTCATTGTTGCTTGCTTCCTCTTTCCGGGAGCAGTACGCGGCGTGCTGTGTTGTGAGCAGAGCAGGCACGTGAAAGGGGAGCCGACAACTACGCGGCTCCTGGGCTGGTGCTATGGCTAGTGTCCAAGAAGACGAGGAAATTCGCTCCCCTTTGGGCTTCAAGTCATTCGTTTGGAAGCACTTTGGATTCCAAAGAAAAGATGGCTCAACGGACAACTAAAATGATTGTAAATAAATAGTTCAGTAATGCACTTTAAAGTTAATGGTATTACAAAAAAAGAAAGAATATTCATTTTTCTTTACTTATATGAGAAAAAATATAGGAATTCGATAAAGTTCAGTGTTAAAATAAGCACTTTGTATACTACAATACTCTTGTAATTTCCTAAATAAAGAGTTTGCAGTACCTTGTTGATTTTGCGTATGAATTGTTATAAATCAGGATATTGTTCTATATTTTTTATTTTAAAAAAATAAAATAAAAATAAAAATATCGATCGTGGAGCACTATATCGTGATGTATCGTGAATGAATCACAGCAGGCTTTAGATACCGGCAACAATCGTATCGTGATCCTTTGTATCGATATGATATCGTATCGTGGAAAAACCCGCGATTTACACCCCTAGTAATAGATAATACGTAATAGAAAACGGAGAAAACTGAACGGAGTAAAAAATAGCCCCCAAACAGATCATAAAAGTATCGCGGCAGCACCTCGAGGGATAGATTGCACTTTTCTACACTCTTGGAGAGTCCTAATACACAAGAAAATGAAAATAAAAGCAAGAAAAGTGGATTTACCATGAGACGTCTCCGTGGATGCTTCAGACCCCACCCCCAGAATTTTTTTTTATTTTTTTATATATATATAAGTTTTAGGCGGCTCGGTGGGGCACTGGGTAGCACGTCCGCCTCACAGTTAGGAGGGTGCGGGTTCGATTCCACCTCCGGCCCTCCCTGTGTGGAGTTTGCATGTTCTCCCCGGGCCCGCGTGGGTTTTCTCCGGGCACTCCGGTTTCCTCCCACATCCCAAAAACATGCTTGGTAGGCCGATTGAAGACTCCAAATTGTCCCTAGGTGTGAGTGCGAGTGCAAATGGTTGTTTGTCTCTGTGTGCCCTGCGATCGGCTGGCAACCGGTTCAGGGTGTCCCCCGCCTACTGCCCGTTGACGGCTGGGATAGGCTCCAGCACTCCCGCGACCCCCGTGGGGACTAAGCGGTTCAGAAAATGGATGGATGGATGGATGGATATATATATAAGTTTTGTCCTGTTTCCAGGACATTCCATTTATCTGGTGAATCGCGGAAGCCAGAAGGGGGCGTCAGAGCAAAGCTTTAAAATTATTCCGCACATTTGATGGCTGTTTCTTGCGGACAAGTAGGCAGGGAAAGCAGAGTAGCAGTTTACGGAAAGAAAGAAGCGATTGTGAAAGAAGAAAAGGCAAGTCTGGCGTGGAAGGAAGACATAAAAGCAAATTTGGCAAAGGAAGAAAGGATGAATGCATGAATAAAAAGGACGTCTGAGGGCAGGAAAAACGGTACGAACGGGGTCAGGAAGGCAGAGATGCAGATTGACATATTCTTTCTTTTCTAATATAGACAGAAGGCAGCTAAGGAAACTGGCCCGACTTTAATTAGACGGCTCGTTTATTAATCACAGTATATTGCATCCTCTTATTTGTGTCAAAAGAGCCTAGGGATTTGAGCAGGCCGCTCGGCTCTGCGCATGACCAGTCTGTCTGCTTTCCCTCAACAGACGACTTCCTGGAGGTTGCTTTCAAAATACATTCAAAACGATTTTTAATGAAAATGGGTTTATTTGTTATTTAAGTCACAAACCGGCACATGTGAGAATCGAACTCACGGTACCTGCACACAAGACAGGCGAGTGTACCATTACACCATCAGCCAAAACCTAATAAGGTGAGAGTATAATACCAATTTTAACTGCTTCGTGACTGTCAGTATTAGAAAATATACGAGGGGTTGACGAATGAGCTTTCTCTTATTCAGTGGAACAAAGCATCGAGTGTTGTCGATAAGTATTTTTAATGGAGACGTTAGCTCAGCAAGCTAGCTCTGAAGTTTGCCATTTCGGGATAAGGCTGACCTTATAAAATGTTTTTTCGGTGTTCATAATTATTTTTCACTTGAATAATATACATGATTTCTTTAAAGCATCTTAAAATATTGTACAATGTTTCATTATTTGAGAACCCAGTAAACGTCCGATGTCACCGCGGAGTGATACACGCCAGCTTGACTCTTGCTTTTGGCGGAGGAGGCGGAGGAGGAGAGCGGTGCTCCGGCGGAGGAGAGGACCAGACAGGGAGCGAGGCGAGGAACCCGGCCAGCCCACCTCCCCCGCCCCCGCAGAGAGCTAGTGTCGGACCCGCTGGACTCCCCACCGCCCCCTAACCCCCGGAGGAGGACCCGAGAGAGAGAGCGAGAGAGAGAGAGAGAGAGGGAACCGCGTTGCCACGGGAGAGGCCTCTGTGCAGGTAACCGGGCGCTCGACGTCGCGCGCCGCCGGGGGCGCAGGTGCTCGTGGGGGGCGGCGACGGTGGGGCGGCTCTGAAAATCGCAGGAGAACCACGATGCTATTACTTACTCACTGCTTCATTTTTTCTACTTACAAATCATAGGATACAGAAACACACCACTAAAGCATCCTTTCATATGTACAATGTGCATGATATAGCAGAATATATGTAATAGGAGCACTATGCTATTGTTTCAATTCGATTTTTTTCCTCCAGCACTGACTCAAAGAAAATAAGGAGAAAAGTATCACTACTTGACAGGATTATTATAGACATCCAATAATCCAGTGTTTTCCAATCTTTACTGGGGCAAAGCACATGCTTTACATGAGCGAAAATCTCACCGCACACCAACAAGCAAAAATGCCACCGAATTAGCGCTACCGTGGTTTTAACCTCGCCTTCATTCTTTCCTGAAATTCTTACCCAATTTGCTTGATTGGGCACCATCTTGTGAGATCATGCCCAGAGGAATCTTGTTAAAGTGAGGATTTTCTTCTTTCATTCAAGAATTTGTGTGATCTTTTGGAGCTATCTTCCTCCGTGGTCCACAAGTAATGAATTAGTTATCCCGCGAAGTAAGTGCATCGTTGTGCACAGCACAGAGAGCTGGGAAGACAGACAAGACACATTAAGTGCATGCATAGACACAGCAGCACGGAGAACAAGCTGGCATTTATTTGGCTGCGGATAGATTTATTGTTTTGTTTATTTTTAAAAAGGAGAACATTTGAGTTTTTTATCAGGAAAATAAAGCTAAAGATGTTTGTAATCTTACAGGTAGAACAGACTGGAACATCGGAGGTATATTTGGGGTTAACCAGAAGCACTTTAATTGTATGCCGAGACTGACGAATCATGAGTGGGTAATTCTGAACGTAACCACACCCCAAGTTGCAAGAGGGTGTGCACACTTATCTCAGCTCTCTGTTTTTCCTATATTGTTTTATATAGTTGACTTTAATGGTGGAAAAAGTTTTGAAATAATTGATTTTGGTCTCACTTGGGCTGGAGTGTGTAGACTTTCTCTGCTCTTTATGTGGGCAGAACGGTTTGAAGCGTAACTTTATTTGCCCCACTGGAGTGTGATTTGTCGCTTCCGCCGCCTCTGTTTTAAACAGCCGAGGTGTCTTTATCGGCCTTCATTATGAAAATATCAATCTTAAATGGCCCCAAAGTTTAATGGCTTCCTCTTTGTCCCACGCATCATTGACTATCTACTGACTATCGACCGGTTCATTTAAAAGTTTCGATTTATTTATTTTAATTTTAATCATCGTCTCTTTCATTATTTAACAATTGCTCAACTAAGAGCTTTTTTTTACACAGAGATCCAAAACGAGGAGTTTAAAGGCATAATATAATAAACATACATTTTCCGGCCAAAATACATTTGTGTTCTTTGAAATGACAGCCTAGTATTACGCTGTGTTTTGAAGTAGAGTGTTTTGCCGATATGAGTTGAAAGCCAAGCAAATTTCATTTGCAAAAATGCTGCTAATGCTGCTCACACTATTAACACGGCTTGATATTGTGAGGATTCTAAGGCCTCCTCTGGTAATCAACCAGATGGGTTTCCGCCGGGGTTAATTTGGCTTCAGAACGAACAGGCGATCACCAAGGAGCCAGGCAATGTCGGAGCCAAGCCTGCATTTGAGCCAGCAGCGGGAGACGTTGGTGCCGCAGAGGGCGGGAGGAGATGGGAAGCCTGGGATAGCCCGTCGCTGCCGCCGCCACAGCCGCCGCCACAGCCGCCGCCACAGCCGCCGCCACAGCCTCTGCCACAGCCTCTGCCACAGCCTCTGCCACAGCCTCTGCCACAGCCTCTGCCACAGCCTCTGCCACAGCCTCTGCCACAGCCTCTGCCACAGCCTCTGCCTCCTCACTCAGTTGCAGGGTAGATGAGGTCTGATGTGTTGGAACACACTCTCTCTCTCTCTCTTTCTCTCTCTCTCTCTCTCTCTCTCTCTCTCTCTCTCTCTCTCTCTCTCTCTCTCTCTCTCTCTCTCTCTCTCTCTCTCTCTCTCTCTCTGTGTCTTTGGTGCATTACTGCTCCTTCTTCACAGCTACAAGTTTAATCAGTCTGACAGTGGAAGCAGACTCAATCAGTCAGCCACCCCCCCCCCCCCCCCCCCAAACAGCAGCGCACACTCAGAGGCCAGCCGCAATGTCACACTGCCTACCTGACAGCTGCGCGCGCTCTTGATTTGACGCTTGTCGTTATAATCACCCTTCCCAGCAAGGAAAATTGCTGTTACGTCCAGTTTGTTTGGTTGTCACGACTCCTCTCAAAAGCATCAGCGGATATGTCCATGGTAACGGTTTGACGGCCCCCCCTCTCAGTGTCTCTGAAGTTTAGGTCCATCCAAGTGCGAGGAAAGAATGACCCCCCCCTGGATAGTACATCATCTATACTGTAGTGTCTCTTCATTAAACTTACAGTATAAGATGATATCCTATTACTGCAAGTCTCCCGCATGAGTTGTCCTCAAATGTGATAGGCAGATGCTTTGTGTCGATGGATATAAATTCTTTTTTTGTTGTTGTCTTATTTGTAATTCATGTCATTAGAATTCATTGAGTGTTCATTTTGTGGATCCAATGGAAAAAAATCCTTAATTCCAGGCAAAACACATTGGTCCAAGAGTTGATTTTTGGACTGTGTTTGTGGAGTTTGCACATTTAGAAATCCAGCCTCACTCATATCAATCTGATACGTCGACGCTAGCGCCAGGTATGACATCAGTATTGAAATTTACAAGATTGACCAGTGGCATTTGCCAGAGACAAATTAGGGTAAATGGTAGAGAGCGCTGTCCAGTGGCACGGTTATCTATCAAGACGGCTCCATTTGAGAGCGACCCGGCCCCGTTATCAATCGATGTCTTCCTCTCTGCATAACTGTGATAATTAGACGGATTAATCATTGGGAATCCAGAAGAATCAGGTGCACTCACAACAGGACCTTTAGTTCCCGCCGAGATGGCTAACGATGAAGGTGTCAGTCAAGCGAGGAGTGGGTGGTGGGTGGGACTAGGAAAACAGAAGAAATAATTTAATAACACTTTGCGCTCATTTTCTCAGGTGACCAATCTACTTGCGCTTGTGGACTTTGTCCCTGCTGTGCCATAGGAATATGGGAAGCCCGGGCTTTCTGATAAGCGGAAGAAGTTGGATGGACGGATGGTCGCTTTTTTAAAATGTCCTCTCCTGCGCCGCAGGCATGTTTGCGTCGGTGAAGGCCTTCGAGGGGCAGCAGTACTCCACCATGAAGAGGCAGTGCCTGCAGAGTGGCCTGCTCTTCGAGGACCCCTGCTTCCCCGCCGTCGACGACTCGCTCTTCTACCTGGGCAACAGGATCGGACGCGTGGTGTGGAAAAGACCGCGAGTGAGTCGCTCCAAACAAACCTGCAAATGCGTCAGAACAAGCACACATGCGTTTCTCCGAGTACACGGGTAAAATTGGAGAAAATAAGCACACACGTTAGCTTAGCCTGTGTCTTCGCCGGATGTTGCAGTATTGCGCTTGACTCCCCGATGAGCATAAAGGGTAATCGTCCAAGCACACTGATGTGGTTGCGGATGGAGTAGCCTCTTTTTGCAGCGGCGGCACGCATTGCCATGGAAACTGGGTGACAGAGATGATATGTTTCGCTCTGCGCAGACGTCAGTCACGCGCACTGAACGCCGTGAGAGGAGAAAAGCATGGAGGAACCGAACTGGGCACGCTGTAGCATTTCGACACGATTAAATGACGCGCATTTGATTTTGTCTCGGTCTTTACATGCCTAGATAAACACGATTCCCTCTATTCATTCCTTGGCCTAAGTAGATAACGACTGCACTCCCGCAAGAAGGTTAGACTAATGTACCTTTTAATAACAAAGCCCGAATGAGCACTACCGCCAGAGCAATAATGGACATTTACCACACAAGTTCACCCCCAGCGTACATTAGTTCCACAGGAAGCATTAAGCGGGTTTCCCCGTCTTCCTCCTAATGGCCACCGAAAGCTCGCCGCCATGGGGAAAGTGCACAATCATCAAGTTTAACAGCAAACCACTGACATGTAGCCGCCCAGAGAGAAGCAAATGTTCCAGACATTGAAAGTGTAGGGGGGGGGGTCATTTTTGTGGGGGGGAAAAGTATTTTTCTCTTGCCAAAGTCCCGGTGGCGGCATCAAGCGTAGGCACTTATAAAACGGTTCCTCATCCAGAGCCGTCTCACTGAGCTGCCACTTGACCGTTTTTCCTCGTTCAATTTGTTGAAAACATTGCGCCCCGACACGCGTCTGCTTGGCTCCAGTATGCCGTCTCCGTTCCGCCCTCGCCCTCATCGAGGAGAGTCACGACAGGACACACTCAGGTCATTCCTGTTGCCATGCGGGCATATTTACCAAGTGTTTGCAATACGGTGGGCACTTTGTCTGCAGGGTTGATGGATGGATGCATGGTGCCGACTGCAGAGCGGGCCAGCGAGCGGGTAAATCATTAGATGGCGCACGGCCGCGGCATCGGCATAACTTTCCCGTCTGCGGAGGCTGCGTTGCCATCAATACTCTTTTAATACTCTCCTGCCTGAGATGACCCCCTTCATCCGGTCGGGAAGAGCCACTCTCTTTGTTTCCGCCACGCCGCGACAGTTGATGCCGCCGTGGACCGAAACCTTAGCTGTTCTACAAACAGTCATCGCCGGGTCGTGCAACGTCGGCGATGAGGCGCCATTCTGACATCATAAATAAGCTACATTCTGTATTGCCTCTGCTGAGTCATCCTTGTTTTTAATGCATTTGTACAAAAAAGTGCAACATGGACAAAAAAGGGAGGCGGGCGGCGGCTCGTCTCTCTGTAAACAGTGAGGTTCCGAGCCCAACTTGCACAATGCAAGTGTGAGAGAGAAAACACTGCAGCAGCTAATTGAGCGCCACATTGTTAGTTGTAACCAAAGACCGCACAGAGGCCCCAAATGGACCTGGACACGTGCGCTTGCTCGCTGGCTAAATGTGATTTCTCAAATGCATTGAAGGTCTCCTCCACGTCAGCAGAAGACGCATGCGTTGGTCTGGCCTGCCTTTGTTAACAACCACCCACTCCCTCTATGTGAAGTGGCATGGGACCAAAAGTGATTCCTTCCGCTGTATATACACAGTTTGCTCGCCACACATTTTGCACACATGCAAGCCTGAGATGACACAAGACAGCACCAAAGTCTAAGAGAAAGATAGTGAAAAAATCAGCCCTCAGGGAGGAGCTTGCATTAGCCCGGCCTGTTTTTTTCAAAATCCAATCACGTCTGTCTTTGAATGTTGCCAATGAACGAGCCCTTTCTTTTTTACACACGCATGCAGGAGCTGTGCGAGGATCCTCACCTGTTTGTGGACGGCATCAGCGCTCACGACCTCCACCAGGGGCAGCTAGGCAATTGCTGGTTTGTGGCGGCCTGCTCCAGTTTAGCCTCCAGAGAGTCACTATGGCAAAAGGTGAGCAGCGCTCGCCTTGCGTTGTTTGCCCGCCTGCCCGCCCACTACGCTAAACGGCTAGTATTGACTTTTTAACATTTGGGGGACCAATCAAGCAGTTAGCAAAATTTTTGATAGCGGATGTCAAATGGCCATCTTGGCCTACTCACTCGAACCCAGCCTTTTTTCATCCACGCCACACCTTTTTATTGGAAAAAATCTTGAGGCACTCCACCAACAAAAATCTGTTGTGTTACACCAGCTTCTATATTAAAATGAGTTACCGTATTTATTCTAATTATCGCCCATATTCTAATAATCGCCCAGTGTGTGTTAGCGATGACATAAATAAAAAACATTGATACCTCTAATTATCGCCCATGCTGCTAAAAATTCCCCACAAAACCTACGTTTTCCTCCGCGACCGCATGCCGACGTCATTGCGCAAGTTTAAATATGACTGATTTGACAGCACGTCGAATGTCCCTTTTAGATTGGTTTTCTCCATAAACTATGATACAATTACACTCGTCACTCCGCTACAATATCGTTATCGGGGCATGCGCTCGAACAAGACTATCGCGATAACATGACGTGCGCAACATGTGATGTGCGACAGTAACGTGTCGCATCGATGGATAATCCCCCACCCCCCCTGTTGGACATAAACCTTCTCTAATTATCGCCCTGGGTATTACAATGAAAGACATTGTGAACGCTATAAAAACAAAGTCCTATTCCTATATATGTATATACAGTATATGGAAAGAGTGGAATAATTGAATAGAAACAAATAAATGTATATCTTTTAAATATATATATATATTTTTTTTTTTATAAAAGTGACAGTTTTTTAAAAAGGGTTTAGACAGTGTAAGGAATAAACTATTGAAAGTGATTGTGATTAGAATCCAAAAGAATCAACATGACTTTGTTGACTGTTTTAGACTAGCTCAATAAATATTGCGACAATAAGAAAAAAGTCACGTTTAAAGACGCTCTGCTGTTCTGGCAGCATGCTGAGTGGTGATCACAGTCAAGGTCAACTTGACTGTGTATTCATGTTGGTGAAAATGAACAATCCAGGTTCTCCGGTTGAACTACATTCTGGGATTTCCGTCATTCCACAAACGCACCACGGCCGTCAGAGCATCACTGTTATCAAAAGCACAAAGCCGCAAACTGAATATGTGCCGATTCAGCACAATCAGACCGACACAACATGAAATCTCAAGATTGTCTGATTAGCTATGCATGCGCAATTAGCAAGTGGCTGACCAGGCCTTGCGCTAACTGACCAGTGGTTTGGAGATCCTTTTTACAATGCGCTCCGTAATTATTATTGGACAATTTCCCACGGCACACCAGTGTTCCGCGGCACAGTGGTTGGGAAACAGTGCACCAGATAGAACATGTGAAGATGACTTCTTCGCTGTGAAGAAATTCTTTGTCGAGCAGATGAGCCGTCAATTTTAAGCCGGCCAGCCGGGTGCTTTGTGGAACCAGATCCTGAAAAAATCCCAGTCATTCAAAGTATTGCACTCTTTTTGAATCCGCAAATCCACAATTGCGTTATCCGGTGGTTCTGAAACTTTTTGCACCAGCTTAGAAGAAGCGCTCATACGGACACAGACGAGATTCCTAAAAAGTCAGTTGAATGAGTAAGCCTTTGCAGCATTATGCACAGTCTGCTTAATGATGGGAGAATCGATTTGAAAAAACAACTTTGACTTAGATTCACAGACGGTGACGGAGTGAACTACGTATTTCCAGCTACCCGGGTAGAAATGCAAGCGTTAAGCGAGGCTTCACAGAAGCATTCAGCTGCCAGCCGTGAAGGCGATGGAGCAGTCCACCGCGTCGGGGCAGCAGCCCTCCCCAAAGGCAAACAGGAAGTATATGACCTTCCTCACCTTGGCCAGCTCAGTGATGCGCTCGCCCAACTCGCACACGTTCGCCTCGTAGCACTCGGTGCCCGTCTGGCGGGGGTTGCCCACCACGCTCCAGAAGACCGCCGGCGGCTCCAGGAGCTGCGGGGTCATTAGGTGGGTTAGGTCCGGCGTCCACAGCTGCGACGTGGCCGTAATGGCCAGGCGACCTGGCCTGGCCAAACGCACTGTCCAATGGGAGAAGCGCAGCGACTGCTGGGCAAAGTCCAGGCGGTACACGGCCTCGTCGGGCCGCAGCAGGCGCTCACCGTCCTGACGTTTCTGCCCACGCTGCTGCAGGGACTGGACCCGCAGGCGCATCACCTCGCTCAGCTGTGGGTCCGGGCCGAAGCGCAGCTCCAGGGTGTTGGCCATGAACGCCAAAAGAGAGGAGTGGCTCATTGTGCATCGTGTGGTGCCGCGTCTTAACTGCCAAAGACACCTGGAAACAAGCGCTCGTGACATTTGGCTTTCGTCCTCAAGGGGGTGCCGCTTGCCTCAGTTTGCTCGTTCGTTGCTTGGAATACGTGGAACCCGTGCGGGAATCCACCCCGCAGGCGTCCTCTGGCGACGTTTGCGCGTGTGGCATTGCTGGCTTTTGTTTTTGCTTTCTTTTGTTTTTGTCATGAGTTACTCTGTTAACGATTGCAAAGGATCGTTGGCGGTAAGACCTGAAAATCCATCTAAGAGGCTGCTCGACACTTCTGTTTGGTGTATCAAGGGATTCTTGGAGCAAGGGTGGGAGGGAGGCCTTTTTCTCTGTGCCTGAGAGACAGCGTAAATTAGAGGGAAATCTTCGTTCTCATTTCCTTTGGATAGGAGAACAGCGGCTTCATGGTTGTAGTTACTTTACGCATCATTGACTCCCACGCCGTTCCAGCCGGATTTCGGAGTGACGACGGCGGGGGCAATAAAGCCTTGACGTGATTGGCCATCGACGAGTTTGGCTAAGCAACTCCCCGCCCCGCTTCCTTTTCAGGTGATTCCCGACTGGAAGGAGCAGGAGTGGGACACGGAGAAGCCCGACTCGTACGGCGGCATTTTCCACTTCCGGTTCTGGCGCTTCGGCGAGTGGGTGGATGTGGTGATCGACGACCGACTGCCCACCGTCGAAAACCAGCTGGTCTACTGTCATTCCAACGACAGCAACGAGTTCTGGAGCGCCTTGGTGGAGAAGGCATACGCCAAGTTAGTTCCCCCAGCTGAGTTACGGCGAGTTTATGAAGTAAGCGCGGACGAGCCATAAGCTCGTTTGTTCGTGAGAGTAAGTGAGAGCATTTGTTAGCCGCTCAGCTCGTTGCCACTCATTCGTTAGTTCCAGGACAGGCCTGACGGACTTGTTTTTCTCTCTCAGGGTTTACGGCTGCTACGAGGCTCTGGACGGCGGCAACACGGCGGACGCACTGGTGGACTTCACGGGGGGGGTCTCGGAGCCCGTGGACCTGCTGGAGGCCCAAATGGCAATGGACGAGGCGGCCCGCAATCAGTTGTTTGAACGAGTCCTCAAAGTGCACAACCGAGATGGCCTTATTAGCTGCTCCATTAGGGTAAGCGTACTCTGCTTTTTGCAACAAAACTTGCTGAATGCCAAACATCTCCATCCGATACAAACATCTCAATCGGTCAGTATTAGGAGGCTCAAGCTCATGCACGAGTCCAAGCACAGTAGGTAACGAAAAGAAAGGAAAAAGGAGGTGTCGAAGAAGTCATCCCTGAGGCACCCCTGTCAGTCAAGGAGCACGGATTGCAAAGGAAAAGGAGATGTCCAAGAAGTCATCCCTGAGGCACCCCCCGTCAGTCAAGGAGCACAGATCGCAAGGAAAAAGGAGGTGTCCAAGTAGTCATCCCTGAGGAACCCCCCACCAGTCAAGGAGCACAGATCGCTTCTTTTGGACTTCCCTGGATGTGTCTGATTATGCACATTTGCTTTCCCAGGCAACCACGGTGGAGGACATGGAGGCGCGGCTGGACTGCGGCCTCGTCAAAGGCCACGCCTACGCTGTGACCGACGTCCGCAAAGTGCGCCTGGGCCACGGGCTGCTGGCGTATTTCAAGTCGGAGAAGCTCCATATGATTCGCATGAGGAACCCGTGGGGAGAGAAGGAGTGGAGCGGCCCGTGGAGTGACAGGTTCCCCTGCTTGTCACCCACATTCCGCACAATCACCCTTGATGCTTAGCGAAGGCGCTCAAACATTGGCATGATGCCAGAAGGTGCACTCGACCCAACATTTTTTTGTTCCTCCTCCGTCGCTGTTGCAGTTCGAAGGAGTGGAACAAGGTGAGCAAGAGCGAAAGGGAGAAACTCGGCGTCACCGTGCAGGACGACGGCGAGTTCTGGTGAGGAAAACAAATGTCCAACACATCAAATCAACATTTCTGTAAATATCGGAAGCTAAAGCCATGTGTAGTGGGTGTCAAAAGTCTTTTTCATAGAAAGAATGAAAAATTGAACAGGGCTTCTGACAATTTCTGTGACATGCTCTCCATTCTAATGATCCTGAATGTTTTGACGTTTCCCCTCTGGGCTCTCTCCAGGATGACCTTTGACGACTTCTGCCAGTACTTCACCGACCTCATCCTGTGCCGCCTCATCAACACGTCGTACCTGAGCATCCACAAGACGTGGGAGGAGGAGGTGATGCGGGGTTCCTGGCTCCACCGCCAGGACCCCCTGCGTAACCGCTCGGGCGGCTGCATCAATCACAAGGCCACCTTCCTCCAGAACCCTCAGGTGCAATGCCATGTTTCACCAACATTCGTTGAAGGCACAGCGCTTTTGACGTCGCCTCCCTTCTCCCTCTAGTACGTGTTTGACGTGAAGAAGGTGGAGGACGAGGTGTTGATCTGCTTGCAGCAGAAGGAGAAGAGAGCCACGCCCAAAGAAGGCAAGGGGGAGAACCTCGCCATCGGCTTTGATATCCACCAGGTAAAGAAAAGTAACAAAGCGGACCCAGAAAATCCATTTTCTGGCGCTCCTCTGGGGCCGGGTCGCGGGAGCAGCCGCTCGGGCTTCAGCGGGCAAGATCGGACTTCCCTCTCCCCGCCATGTAAGCCAGCCGCGAGCATCCTCCCTTCTGACGTGCGCTTTGCTTTCTCAGGTGGAGCTGAACCGCAAGTACCGCATGCACTCGAGCCAGCAGAAGGTGGCCGGCTCCATCTACATCAACTCGCGCTGCGTCTTTCTCAGGAAGGAGCTGAAGGAGGGCCGCTATGTCATCATCCCCACCACCTTTGACCCGGGCCAGCGGGGAGACTTTCTGCTCCGCGTCTTCACCGACGTGCCTTCGGACTGCAAGTAGTGGACTTTCCCTTCTTCTCAATTAAGTCAGAGATAATATGGATGACATCATCATATATTTTCAATCAAATTTCATGACTCCATTGTAAAATGGGTGGCTCCACGTTGAGTTTGAACCTCCAATATTTTACTTTTCTTTGCCTTCTTTCTCGTGCTGGCAAAAGTCCGGCAGTAAGCGCAGAGCCGGAAATACAACTTGACGTGGCTAAAATGACTTTTGGAACGCAAATGTCAAATTTCCTTCCTCAAGACTCAGGTGTGAGCACTCTTAGCTTAGAGTGCCCTCTGGCGGCCCTCCGCGGAATGACACGCGCGTTCCCTTCTCTTCCGCTGACTCGCTTCAGAGAGCTGAGTCTGGACGAGCCTCCTCAAACGTGCTGGACGGGCATGTGCGGCTACCCGCAGCTGGTCACTCAGGTCCACGTTCTCAACGCCGAGGGTCTGCAGGGACAGGATTCCAACGGAGGTCATTGAAATGATTTCAAATTGAGCACTAGAACGAGCCAAACTCTGACGACCGCCGTGAAATTTGTACCTCGGTCATTTACATATATAAGATTCGATAAGATAAGAATCTAGAATGTCGTCACTTCTAGCCCTGGACCCGTACGTGATCATCACCTGCGAAGGCGAAAGGGTCCGCTCGCCGGTTCACAAGGACACCCGCTGCCCCAATTTTGATGTCAAGGCTCTGTTCTACCGCAAGAAGCCCAAAGAGGGAGTCCACATCGAGGTGAGGGCCACCCGCTTTGGTACTTTGGCTGAGTCCGAGCCCTTCAAATGTCATTTGGTTGTTTTCACTCGGTGCTCTCTTTCGTCCGACGTCGCAACCCGACGGATTGGCCTGCTAGACATCCGAATGGCGAGCTAGCTGGAGAGATAGCAAAGTCCCCTTGCAAAAGGGCAAATGTGCCCAGAGTCACGTTTGGCCACGTCTGGATGAGTTGTCCTGGTGGCTGTTTCTTTTTCAAGCTGCAATTCTTCCTAAGCTTCCTCTTTTCTTCTTTTTGCTTCCTGCCTGCCTCCCTCTCCCTCTCTCTCTTTGGGGTCAGATCTACAACAAGAACATGATCGTGGACACCTTCCTGGGTCAGGTGGTGATGTTGAGCGATCCCAACGAGCGTCAGGAGCAGCACACGCTGCACCTCCGCGACAAAGGCAGTCGGCAGGACAGCGACTTGCCCGGCACGCTCACCGTGCGCCTCATCACCTCCACCACACTCACCAACATCTGACCGCCCCCCCCTTCACAAATGTCATATTTATTCCGACTTTTTTGGCCAGTTCGTTCCCTCCTTATTTCTTTCACACACCCCGCCCCCGCAAGGGTTTTTTCTTTTCTTGTTTCCCTCTGCATTTTTTATGTCTTTTTTCCTGCCAATTTCTTCAACCTTGACACTAACATTTGAATGGCCTTTATTTCCCTAAAGATCTTTCTTCAGTGTCATTGCCCGTGTTTTGTCGCTGGGAAAAGGCCAGCGAGGAGCACTTTGTCTCCCCTTTCTGTTGTTTTGCTTTTGATGGATGGATTTTGGTGTGAAGTGAACCCCGCACGAGATGCAAGCGTGATGCGTATGCAGACGTTTCTGCACTGGCGTGCCAACAATTCCAAGGGCTTTGCCTTGCCTTAAGGCTGCGTCTGTGTCTTTTACGCGGAGGAGCGGGAGAGGCGGGGGGGGGGCACGGCTTGGCTTTCGCCGCGTGTCACTTATCTTTCTCGGTGCTCTGGTGGCCGCCGTGTTGTCCCAAAAGGTCAGTCCCAAACCTTGGTGCATCTCCCCCGAAACAGGGACGACGCCCCGTCGAGCGTGTCGCTATGCTGACTTGACACCCTGTCTAAATCCCTGCGGAAGACACACTTTGACTGCCGGCCTCTCCCACCCGTTAATACCGATGATACATTTTGTATCCGTGGCTGCAGTCCAGTGTTTGGTGAGCAAGCGCCACCCGTCATCCCTGAAGCAAGCCAACAGCCTCGCTTTTCCCCTGTCTTCCTTCACTTTCAAACCAAGACACGTCTCTGCCAAACGCTATGGACGACCGCATGGCCCAGAAAGCCTTTTTGTCTTTTTTCCCAACCTGTGCTGCACATCTCTTCGGTCGTAGCTTAGCGGGCAGTGTCTAATCTTGGAGTCCCTCCCCCCCCCTTGTAAACAAGTGCTTTGCGGGACCAAGGAGCAGCCTGTCAGCCCCCGCTCCTTTGTGACCCTTTGCGGCTGCCACACGGGCTGCCACACGGGCCGCCCCCGAGCGGCGAACTTGGGGGCCCGAACCACCGCCCACCTGGTGCCGCTGCATCATCATAAAGGCAACATCACTGCCTGACACTGCGCGCGCACGCGCGCAAACTTGTACATCTGCTTCTGGGAGGAAAGACTTGAAAGCGACAGAGGGGCCCGCATTGGGATCGCACGCCTCGCACTCATGTCGCTTTTGTCGCACAGGAGGAGAAAACTTGCCAAACAAACGGTGCCATGGCGCGTTCAATTGCCTCTTTAAAAAAAAAAAAACCTTTGGAGTCATTCAAGGATTTTGCATTGAACACTCATTGATACTTTGTATTCTGTCTGATTTCTTGGGATGGGCCCTAAATTCAGCAATCGATTCATCGAGCGTGGATCATTTCAAGGGGCAAGAGGCTCTTTAGGCTTTCTTGCATTGAGAAACATCACTCATAATTTCCTAACTGGCCCTTTGAAATTGGTTGTCGTTTTTTTGCAGAAGATGTTTCAAGTCAACGCGCTCTAGTCTTCCTTTACTCTCGCCGTTCGGACGCACTAGTCAACTTTAGTCGGTTGTATCGGAGCTGCATCCAAGTTGAAGATGGCTCCGACCGAGATTTCTTTGAAAATGGCGTCCCTCCAATGTTTCAACCGCTATTTTGGTGCGCGCCTCAAGAGAATCAACAATTCATGCGTCACAACGGACGCGCTTAACAACCCGTCGACCGATCGAACAATTGCTCTGCCCATCCCGAATTCTCGACAAATAGAAAATGTGCGCGTTTCTTTTTACGTTGAATGTAAGAACAACTTTTCCATTTGGCTCCGATTGCATTTTAATCGAGCCGCCCGCCATTACTTGAAGTGTCGCACATATTTTCTCGCCGTGCAGCATCTTTACAAATGCACGACTCGCTTTTCCGCTCTGTCCGCAGCCTTGTACTGTAGCGTCGAGACCCTATCATGCTTTTTTTCTTCTTTTTATCTATGCGCTAATGCCAGTCGCCCATTATATCAGAGCGCTAGATGGATGCCGGGTGCGGAGCGCGAGCTGCTGTTTTTAGGCGCTGGACGAAAAATGAGAGTCTTCTGGCGGCCAACGTTCTGAGGCTGAAGTGTGATTGGTGCCAAAAAAGTGTTCTCGAAGACACTCGGCTTAGTTTTTTGCCAAATAATTTCCATAATACAAAAACACAAAAAAATATGTTCAAGCTTGCGGTGCGACCGCCTATCACACGGCCACAACGCTTGGCTGTCTTCAATGTTGTTCGCGACTTGCTTTACGGATTGACCGAAATGTTAGTGGGATTCACGTATGTGCTATTTCACAGTATTTGTCGAGGTTTTGCTTTCGTGTATCATTTGTTTGGATGCCACATGCCAATTTTACAGCATTGCGCGTGGTAGTGATTTCACTGTCATGTATAAAACACCGTTGGGACTTTGACCTACGTATACATCTTGACCGAGACTTTTTATACGTGAATGCCATTGCATGTAGCAAAAGCGGCTTTGAATTCATAGCAAAAAATCTATATTTATATTTTGGGACTGTTGAAGAAAAAACGAGAGAGAGAAAAAAAGCTACCTGGCAGCGCGCTATTTCTACTTTGATGAACCCATGCAGCGGGCTTGCGTCGTACTCACGCATGCATCCAGACAGACGATAGACTGTTTCAATCAAATGTTATTCTCTTAAAAGCGTTCTCCAAAGAAATCCCCATTTTATGGCTGGAAAGTACAACTTCTTGTAAAATGCCGACTTGATTCTCTGCAAACGTTTACTCTGTGATCATCCGCTGACTTGACAAGAGGACGTGATTGGCTCGCTCGCTGTTTGGCTGTTCTTACAACTTCTTGTAAAATGCCGACTTGATTCTTTGCAAACGTTTACTCGGTGATCGTCCGCTGACTTGACAAGGGGACGTGACTGGCTCGCTTGCTGTTTGGCTGTTCATACAACTTGAAAACAGCGGCCACGTTGCACATCGTTGCACGAAAACAAACAACACTGGCCGATGACGTCATCGCGTCGGCTTTTCTCGCCGCGGCCGTGACGTTCTTGTACTTTTCTTCTCGAAAACTGGAATATTTTCCTGCATGGTGACACTTTTATGAATATTTTATAGCCTTGTTGATTTTATATGGCTACAGTACGTACATATATCCAGCAAGTATATCAAGATGTATACAGTATATCTCTGGAACTATAGCCGCTCTTTGCGCTAAAGCTGAGTGCGATTGGCTGTGGAGCTTTCGAGGTGGTGGCTGAGGGAAGTTGCTGGCTGAGCGACACGGACGTGACATATTTTTGTTTTACCGGAATCAAGACATGCAAAGAAAAATGCAAATAATTAAATGAGTTCAAGTTTTCAGAACTCCATTGTTTGTTTGTGTTTATGTTTACATTTGCAAACATGCTCGAAGCGTGCTGTTGATGCTTTATGATCGGCATCCAGTGGCAGCTGCACGCTATTACAAAGCACTTCCTAAGTGACTCCCATTTTGTGGCTGGCTACTTTGGAACCCAGACACACAACCCAAGCTTAATTTTGCATCGTGTGCGCTTAACAATGTTGTCACCGCCTCCTCCTGTTCCATCTACAGACTCCACCCAGCACCCTCCTAATCAGGATCAGCGGCCATGAATGGTTCAACGAGAATGCGGAGGACTCTTTTGCCGGCCCGCGCCACAAAACCCTTGAAAGAACCCCTTATCGGACCCACCACAGATTGAGGATTGAACGCAAGGCACAAAGCATTTGGCCTCTTCCAACACCATCTTGTCAACGCAAGGTCCTGAAAGGCGCAAAGCATTGTGCCTCTTCCACCATCTTGTAAACTGGGCCCATCCTTGTGGCGATCACCGGAGGAGACTACAGGAGGGGTCTTCCTATTGAGAGGTTAGTTGAGATGATGGTGCTAGGGCGGGTCACAAACAGAGGCCTTTTGCTCACCCGCCACCGGGCCGCGTCGACTCGCCGGCCTCGCTGGCCCCAGCTTTAGGCCAAAGCCTCTTATCCTGGCTGTGTTCTCATTGGCCAGCTTCACTAAACTGCATGGACACTGCCGGGAGAACTTAAAAGATTGTGTCTCTGTGTTTGTTTTTCTTCAGAGGCACTCATGTTGGACAATCTTGAACACGCTCGGTTGACAATGACAATGGTTTGCGCTTCCTACCATGTGAGTTGCACCTCTTCCGCTATCATTCGCTGTGGTTGGAGTCCAAACTGGCTTGATTGGGGGTGCAAGTGATCGAACGGTCAGTCTTCCTAGTGACTGCTCAGTCGAGAAAACTATGCTGGCTGCCAAAGTGGCAGGATTAGCTCCAGGAATCCAATAAGCCCACGGAGGCAGCCCCCACCCGGCTTATTTAACCGTGCCCGTTTTTCCCTCCACTTCCTAGTCACGTTCAAAATGTCAGGTTTGCTTTCTTGAAAATCATCAATGTTAATCTAAGCGCACTTTGCAGGGTCCGCCCGCGTGACGCCCAGAGTGTCGTCGACAGTCAGCCATGGTCATTTTGCAACAGGTACGTCGGCACAGAAAAGGCGAGAGGGGGGTGAGGAGTAGAGGATGCCGTCTGTGTATTTCCACAAAAAACACGGAATGGATATTTTGAGTGGCGCCTTGAAATATTTGGGACCCGCTTCCAGGGTGACTATGTGTGGTTGGACCTCAAAACGGGCCGGGAGTTTGACGTTCCTGTGGGGGCGGTGGTCAAACTGTGTGACTCGGGTGAGATCCAAGTCGTGGATGATGAAGGCCGGGTGAGTTGCGGCACACTGAGCGAGCGCTTGAAATGTATGCTGTTTTTGAGTGACGTAGCTTGCAGCTAGTGCGGCCTCGTAATGCCACATGATCAACTCTGCCGCCGTCAGTGCTTTGCTGCCTAGCAGTTGTCTTGCAACTTTTGAGCATTTTATTTTTGTTTTTTGGTGACTGACGAGTAACACCACCTTTGTGCCCGCCCGTCCACTTCCAGGAACACCGGATCTCGCCTCAGAACGCTGGCCACATCAAGCCAATGCACCCCACCTCCATCCAGGGTGTGGAGGACATGATCCGACTAGGAGACCTCAACGAAGCCGGCATCCTGCGCAACCTTCTGATCCGCTACAACGAGCGCGTCATCTATGTCAGTAACGGCGCGGCGCCTTATGACCTTGCTGGCTCTTAGCCGCCCGACTCCATTGGCTGCGGCCGCCAGCCTGACTCTTAAGCTCTTACTTCTCTTAAGCTGTTTGCGCTGGCTCAAAAATAGCAACTGCCATCACGACACATACTACCTGCTTATTATTGGCACAGCCAGCGGAGTCCTTTACCACCAAGCTTGCACTATATTGCTATTGATGTCAGCCTGTTTCCAAGTTATTGGTGTCATGTCTCTCCTGGTTGTTGTGTCTGTGTGTGTGTTTTTTTCCCTCCGTGTAGACAAATTGTGGCGGAAGGGTAAGTGTGATGGAGCATGGCGCGCGTACACGAATGTACATTTTGACCAGCTGCTCCTCCTTGTGCTAACGCCGCCATTATCTCAAGCGGATGGCAAAGAAAAGTTTGATTTCCCTGCAGCCGAATCACGCACATTCAATTGTTGGCTTTGCAAACCACTTTGTGCCACTTAAAAGATTTTTAGGCCGTAGATATGGCTAGCCGCTGGAATCGATTCACGTCACACTACGACGACCCGCCTTATGATTTTTCTGATTGAAATGTGTCTCATGTATTGCCGGAAAAGATATTTTGCTGCCCATTGAAGTGTTTTCCTCGCCTCTGGGGATGCGCGCTGTATGTGTCCTGTCTGGGAATTGCCAAGGCATGGCATTTGTAAGCAGCTGTTCCCATGTTACCCTTGGCTTGGCAGACGTACACGGGTTCCATCCTGGTGGCCGTCAATCCCTACCAACTGCTTCCCATATACACACCCGACCAGATCCGCCTGTACACCAACAAGAAGATCGGCGAGATGCCACCGCACATTTTCGCCATCGCTGACAACTGCTATTTCAACATGCAGCGCAACAACAAGGACCAGTGCTGCATCATCAGGTGCCAAGTTTCAGCCCTGGGTTGCCATGGAAATCCAATTTGCTTCCAAATCATCAACTTAACAATGCTCATTTGTGGAAAAAGGCCAACCGAGTTAATCACAAATCCTATGAAATCATAGAAACAAAGTTCAAAAGTGGACCAAAGTCTGATCTTTTTCTCCCGGTGGCAGCGGCGAGTCCGGAGCTGGCAAGACTGAGAGCACCAAGTTGATTCTTCAGTTTCTGGCGGCCATCAGCGGTCAGCACTCCTGGATCGAGCAGCAGGTTTTGGAGGCCACGCCCATCCTGGAAGGCAAGGAGACCGATTGGTTTGTGCTCTCACTTTTGAGGGCGTGGTCCCGTGTCACCAGCCAGTCGGGCTTGGGATCTCAAAACGAGGCACTGTCTGAGTGTCTTGTCTTCTGATTTTGATTCTGGACAGAATTGAGGAAGACTTGAATGTGGTTGCCCATCGTTTTGTTTTGGGGTTTTGTTTTTGCATTCAGCCTTCGGTAACGCCAAGACCATTCGCAATGACAACTCCAGCCGCTTCGGGAAGTACATCGACATCCACTTCAATCAGCGAGGGGCCATCGAAGGTGCCAAGATAGAACAGTACCTGCTGGAGAAGTCCCGTGTGTGTCGACAGGTGGGGGGGCTGGGGGGGTTGACATGACATGACAAATCATTTGAGTCATCTCGGTCACAAATTTCAGTTGTTTTATTTGCAATTTTTTTATTTGATTGAATTACTTTTTTTCAGCCCAGGTTGATACGGTCAGTGCATTTGCATGCAGGGTGGAACTAACTGGGCTGGTGTCTTTTTGGTCCCTCTCTAGGCTTCAGATGAGAGGAACTATCATATTTTCTACTGCATGTTAAAGGGCATGCTCCCGGAGATGAAAGCCAAACTGGGCCTGGGTCAGGCCACAGATTACTGCTACCTCACCATGGTATGGTAGCAGAGCAATCCGCGGGTGGAAACGTCCGCTCTGACAAAAAGGTGCCACCTCACAGGGTCACTGCACCGAGTGCGACGGCCGCGATGACCTGACCGACTACTCGGGCATCCTGGCAGCGATGAAAGTGCTCATGTTCACTGAGACGGAGACCTGGGAGATTTCCAAGCTGCTGGCCGCCATCTTGCACATGGGCAACCTGACATTTGAGGGCAAGTCACCGTACTGATAAACCGCTCTTGCACCTCGGGGGTTACGGTTAGGAGAGAAAGTGAATTCTCGAGACCAAGTCACTGCGGAGACGCGAGATGGTGGCCACGACGCCATTTGGATTTTGGATTTTCTGCCGTTTGCATCTAGCTCGCACCTACGACAATTTGGACGCCTGCGTGGTGGTCAGATCCCCTGACCTGCTCACGGCCGCTTCTCTCATGGAGGTGCGCAAGTCCCTGGCAAAATGCGACGCCGAGTTGCGAGAAAGACGAAGCCGTCTTGATTTGCCGTGTCCCCTAGGTGGAGCCCAAGGATGTCATGGTGTGTTTGACCACTCGAACCCTCATCACGCGTGGAGAAAGTGTGGTTACGCCTCTCAGTGTGGGACAAGGCCTGGATGTGCGCGACGCCTTTGTCAAGGTTTGGACCTGGACCTGCGCCAACTAGAAAAGTGGCACTTGAGCACCATCCGCTAAATGTTTAAAGCAGGGGTCACCAACCTTTCTTAAACCGAGAGCTACTTCCTGGGTACTGATTAAGGCAGGGGTCTCAAACTCCAGTCCTCGGGGGCCGTATTCCTACATGTTTTCCAAGTTTCCCTCGTTAAACACACCTGATTCAAATGATCAGTTCATCCTCACGTTCTGCAGGAGCCTGATAATTGAATCAGGTGTGTTTAACGAGGGAAACTTGGAAAACATGTAGGAATGCGGCCCCCGAGGACTGGAGTTTGAGACCCCTGGATTAAGGCAAAGGGCTACCAGTTTGACACACACTTCTGAAATAGCCAATTTGTTCAATTTGGCTTTCACTATGTGTTATTATTGTCATTTCCAGTTCACATGTAAGTGTGATTTTAACAAGGATAGCAAAACTACAGTCAAACCTTGGTTTTTGACCACAATCCGTTCCAGAAGGCGGTTCGAGAAGCGAATCGGTCGAATTCCGAAACTATTTTTCCCATTACAAATAACATTTTTAATCTGTCTCAAGACAAAAAAACCCCGCCTTTTTTAAGCATTTTTTCAACTGCACCGCGCTGGTCGCGTTATTGTGACAGAGCCGTCGCTAAAATTTAGAAAATATTCTTAAAATTAAATTAAATAATTTAAGTGGACCTCAGTGCGCAGGGAGCTTAATTTGGTCCGATCACGCAACCGCAGCGCGCCGGGCGCTCACTGTCCCATTGCTTTAAGACCGTCTTTGTGTTTTAGGATGGCTTTACTGCTCCCACTTGCTTTCTTTGGAGGCATGATTAGGGGTTAATACAATCCTCAAAGTAACGGAAATACAATAACAACGGAGTCAGTTGGCATCCGGGCCGCGCGGTCGGGTTTTCTCGGGTCCTCCCGGCTCATCTCGCAAGGTTCGAACTCCAAATTTTGTTCAACAACCGAAGCAAAAAAATCTTTTTTGTTCGAATTCCGATTTGTTTGAGAACCAGGACGTTCGAAAACCTAGGTTTGACTGTAAAATAAATAGATGCAGCTCACTGACAAGTGCCGCTATTTGAGCTAATTTTAGAACAGTCCTGCGGGCGACTCATGCGGTCCTCACGGGCGACCTGGTGCCCGCGGGCACCGTGTTGGTGACCCCTGGTTGAAAGAGTCATGTGATCCCCACACAAAATATTGATACTCTTAATACTCACTCATGACCTGGCCAAAGTCTGCAAATTGCACTTTTGTTTTTTTCTGTAGGGCATTTACGGCAGATTGTTTGTGTGGATTGTGGACAAGATCAACGGTGCCATCTACAGACCGCCGTCCTGCCACGACGACAACGTCACGCGCCGCTCTATCGGCTTGCTGGACATCTTTGGCTTTGAGAACTTTATCGTCAACAGGTTGGAGGCTGGGTTTTGCGTCAGGCATTTTCCCAGTCGCTCACGTCGCTTTTTTCCCACAGTTTCGAGCAGCTCTGCATCAACTTTGCCAACGAGAACCTGCAGCAGTTCTTTGTGCGCCACGTTTTCAAGCTGGAGCAGGAAGAATACAACCTCGAGGACATCAGCTGGAAGCACATTGAGTTCACAGACAACCAGGATGCGCTCGACATGATCGCCAACAAGCCCATGAACATCATCTCCCTCATCGACGAAGAGAGCAAGTTTCCCAAGGTTTGAGAAAAACACCAGAAAACAAAGCGCTGCCCTCTGATCTCATCTTTGTCATCCACCAGGGAACCGATGCCACCATGTTGTACAAGCTCAACTCGCAGCACAAGCTCAACTCCAACTACATCCCCCCGAAGAACAGCTACGAAAGCCGCTTCGGGATCCAACACTTTGCCGGCGTGGTGCATTACGAGACCAGAGGTCAGTTCAGTTACTCTTTTGCTTGGAGATAAGCGCATCTCTTGTAAAACGGGTGGGCTCGACCAAGCGGATGGAGAAGGCCGTAGCGCGGACGTGTGGGAGAGTCTCGTTCAAGCATTGTCTTTGTCGCGAGCCGCGCTTATGTAGCTCAGACCCAGCAACTGCTTCTGGTACGTCTCAAAGGCTTCCTGGAGAAAAACCGCGACAGCCTCCACACGGACATCATTCAGCTCGTCCACTCGTCCAAGAACAAGTTCATCAAGCAGATCTTCCAACCCGACGTGGCCATGGTGAGAGCAAAAGACAGGTTTTCAACAGTGCTCACATTCTCTTACCAAAGTTGCAAGCTAGTAGGAAGCCTGCCGTAAAGGTCTGAAGGGAAAGGCATCTAGGTCTCATGGAGGTTTGCTTTTGCTGTTGTCACTAATGCGCACTTCCTCCATCAATCTGCTCTTTCTTGGCCATCAGTTTCTGTGTGGCTATCAGCAGCCCAGCACACCTGCTCCAAAGGTAACCTTGGCTGTCGAGTGCCCCCCCTGTGCCGCAGTCCCCTGCATAGTAGCACCCTCTTCTTTATTTCACACAGGCACGTGCGGGAAGTCGCACTTTTTTTTTTAGATGCCAATTCTTAAAGATTTGTGCAGACGGAGCATGGCTAGAGCCCAACGTGATGTTTCCTTCGGCTGTTGTGTTATTTCCTGCGTCGCGAGTGGTGTATTTAGACGCTCCGCGTGCAGTCTTGTATCGCGCGACACTCCAGCACAAGGACGAGCAGAAGAAGTGCAAGCGTGCTCTGTTTTGCTCCCGTCCAGGGTGCCGAGACCAGGAAGCGCTCGCCCACGCTTAGCAGCCAGTTTAAGCGCTCGCTGGAGATGCTGATGCGCACACTGGGCGCATGTCAGCCCTTCTTCGTCCGCTGCATCAAACCCAACGAGCTGAAGAAAGCCATGGTGAGGCGCTCCCGTCTCGGCCGGAGACAAAAGCCGGCTGCTGTTGGCTGCCCGTGGCCTCCACTCGCCTTTGCCTTTCTGGCCTTTCAGTTGTTCGACCGAGAGCTGTGCATCAGGCAGCTGCGCTACTCGGGCATGATGGAGACCATCCGCATCAGACGAGCCGGTTATCCCATCCGATATTCATTTGCCGAGTTTGTGGACCGCTACCGAGTCCTCGTGCCCGGCGTCAAACTTGCCCACGTACAGGTGAGTTCTCTTTCCCCCTGTTCCTGCAGCTCCTTTGGAGGACCGACCGACCGTCTAGGTTTTTCTATCCAGGAAGACCTGCGAGGAACTTGCCGGCAGATCGTCCTGGCCACATTGGGAAGGCACGGAGACTGGCAGATTGGAAAAACCAAGATTTTCCTCAAGGTACCGAGCCGAGCGCCACAACGGGAGTCTGAAAGCTGCTTGTTGGCTGACAACGGGCATAGAATGTCATCGTTCTTTTCCATTTGAACAACGAAAGCAACATCTTGGCAAGCCACGCCTTTTTTTCAATGGCTCCATTTCCCGTCAGGACCACCACGACATGGAGCTGGAAATGGAGCGGGACAAGGGCATCACCGACAAGGTTGTCCTCATCCAGAAAGCGGTGCGCGGACTCAAGCAGAGGTCAGAGATGCTCCGGAAAGGCCTCCTCTTCTTATTCCGTTGGGCTCCACCTTGCGCTGTTTCTGGCATTGCTCCAGGACTAACTTCCTCCGCCTGAGGAGTGCTGTGACCGTCATCCAGAAGATGTGGCGAGGTTATCGCTGCAGGAACCACTACAACATTGTAAGTCGGACAAACCGGCAACCGCCTACTTCGACCCGTTCACACTCGGTTGTTACGTCGGTCCCTGGAGCACAAACGTGGGTGTCCTTCCGTGTGCCTCTTAGATGCGGCACGGCTTCCTGCGTCTGCAGGCTGTCTACCGGGCAAGGAAGTTCTACAGCAGCTACCGGGCCACCCGCCGGTGCGTGACCCTCATCCAGGCCCGCTGTAGAGGCTTCCTGGTCCGCCGGGCCTTCTGGCGCCGTCTCCAAGCCGTGTTGACCATCCAGGCCCATGCCAGGGGCATGATAGCCAGACGCCTGGGCCGCAGGCTCAGGGCGGAGGTAAAAAGGCCTTCTTTTGTCTACTACTGCTATTTGTGGCACCTGAGTGTGCCGCCCAGACCCGCTTACTACTGCTGAAGGGAGGGGGAGTGCGCCCCGACGCCTTACCGGCACTGCTTATTTGCGTCAAATACCTCATGCGTACCATTACCGTTGCAAACATTTGATGGACGAGACGAGGGATTGCCAGGCTTGTTTGCAAGCTTTTTTATCTGGAAAACAAAAGGTTGCCTTGATTGCCGTAACAGAAGAAGAATTTTGGGCTTTTCATTCAAAACAACCAAAATGTCTTTTTTTTTGCTGTGATGTGCCATTCATTGGCTTTTCATCTCCGCAACATTTAATTTTATGGATGAGTTGAGTCCGACCCCCACCAACGCCTTTCTCCCCTGTGATTGTTGCGCTAATGTGCTTGCATCACCTCAGACTCTTACTTGGTACCTTATGGTTTTACTGCCCGGCAACATTTTTTGTGTGCCGAGTTTATTTTCCCTTTGTTTCCTTTATGTGGCGTCAAAACGTATAAATGTCTAACGAAGCTAATAAATGGCATGTACTTTTGTGGTTCAAATGTCAGTTTCTTTTCGCGTCTGTCCCGAGTAGCTTTTACGTCGCTCGTCCTAAGAGAGACGCGTTGGCGATCCGGTTCCGAGGCGACGACCAGCGAGTCGCCGGGTGTGAGTTCCTCGTGTTGAGAATAGTTTCAACCCTCGCCGCACAGCTGCATCATCGCTTGGAGGCCGAGCGTCAGCGTCTGGCCGAGGAGGAGCGGCTCCGCGACCAGATGACGGCGAGGCGCGCCAAGGCCGAGGCGGAGCGCAATCACCGCCAGCGCCTGCTCCAGCTGACCCGCCAGTGCGAGGAGCGTGAGCGCCAAGAGCGGGAGGAGGCACGCAGGAAGAAGGAGCTGCTGGAGCAGATGGAGCGGGAGCGCGAGCAGCCCGTGGACCACTCGGACATGGTGGACCGCGTCTTCGGGTTCCTGGGCAACCCTGGACCGCTTCCCCACCAGGACGGGCAAGCCCCCGCCGGCTTTGAGGTACGAGGGGAGCAAAACACCTCAAAAAAAGCTGCGAGTTATCGCTGCGCCTGTGCCGCCTTTGCTCAGGACCTGGTGAACGTGTCCCGGGGCGACGAGGCCGCGGCCGATGTGGTGAACCAAACGCTTCCACTGCCGGATGAGGACGACGAGGATCTCTCAGAGTACAAGTTCTCAAAGTTCGCGGCAACGTATTTCCAAGGCGTCTCCACTCACACGTACATCAGACGGCCGCTGAAGCAGCCGCTGCTCTTTCACGAGGACGAAGGAGACCAACTGGTGAAGCCGCGCGCCGAGCCACGTCCGCACCTGCGCCACAGCCGCACCCGCGCCAACACAACATGCTGCGTCCGCTAGGCCGCCTTAGCAGTGTGGATCACCGTTCTGCGATTCATGGGCGATCTGCCCGAGCCCAAATGCCAGCTGGTCCTCAATGACGGCAGTGAGAAGATCCCCGTCATGACCAAGATCTACGAAACCCTCGGGAAGAGGACGTTCAAGAAGGAGCTGCAGGAGCTGCAGTTTGACGCAGAGGTTTACGAGCCACGCATACAAGTCGGAACTGCTGCCAGCCACATTTTCACAGAATTTTTGATTGTGTCTGCAGAACAGCTCCGTAGATACTCAGAAGAGGAACCGTATCCGACACAAACTTGTGTCTCTCACCCTGAAGAGAAAGTCCAAGATCACAGAAGAGGTGTGCGCACTGTGCAGGATTCCTTCATCCTTAAAGTGTGCCGATATGATCTCCCTAAAGAAACGGCCGGCTTGTGAAATACGGCAGGTGACCAGGCGCTTGACCGAGGGGGACCACGGCCTCCAGGGGAACAGCATGCTAGAGGAGCGGCCCACCTCCAACCTGGACAAACTTCACTTTATCATTGGCAACGGCATCCTCAGGCCCGCCCTCAGGTGAGCGCTCCCCTTCCACGTAGCCAGGCTGAAGCTCATTCTGGATGCGCTCCCCTCCAGAGATGAGATCTATTGTCAGATCTGCAAGCAGCTGACTCAGAATCCGTCCAAAAGCAGCCACGCCCGCGGCTGGATCCTCCTCTCTCTCTGTGTGGGCTGCTTTGCACCCTCAGAGAAGTTTGTCAAGGTGAGTCACTAGAAGCCCAAAACGTCTGATTCCGGTCCAGTACGTCTGGTCGTTGTCAGCAGTTCCTGAGCCGAGCCGTTGCTTTCTCCTTGTCAGTATTTGCGGACCTTCCTGGTCAACGGCCCGCCCGGCTATGCTCCGTATTGCGAGGAGCGACTGCGCAGAACGTTTGTCAACCGCACGCGGACGCAGCCGCCGTCCTGGTTGGAGTTACAGGTGAGCCGAGAGGCCTAAATCAAAGTTTCCCCCACGGCTCACCGTTTGTCACCTTTTGGCAGGCCACCAAATCAAAGAAGCCCATCATGCTGCCCGTAACGTTTATGGACGGAACCACCAAGACTCTGCTGGCCGACTCGGCCACCACGGCCGGCGAGCTGTGCGGCGCTCTGGCTGACAAGATCAACCTCACCGACCGCTTCGGGTTCTCGCTGTACATCGCTCTCTTCGACAAGGTATGTTGACGGCCACTGACAAGGAGCCCAAGCGGAAAAAGCACCCATCTGTGCTCAGGTGTCATCGCTGGGCAGCGGCAGCGACCACGTCATGGACGCCGTCTCCCAGTGCGAGCAGTACGCCAAGGAGCAGGGCGCTCAGGAGCGCAACGCCCCCTGGAGGCTGTTCTTCAGAAAGGAGATCTTCACGCCGTGGCACGACCCCACCGACGACGACGTGGCCACCAATCTCATTTATCAGCAGATCGTGCGAGGGGTGAAGTTCGGAGAGTATCGCTGCGAGAGGGTGAGCGACCGTTGCTCGCTCGCGTCCGGCCCTGGCTGCCATCCCGTGCCGATCCCCGTTGTCTTTGCCTCCAAGGAGGAGGACCTGGCCGAGCTCGCCTCTCAGCAGTATTACGTGGATTACGGCGTGGACATTCTGTATGATCGCCTCCTCAGCCTCATCCCCTCCTACATCCCAGACAGAGAGATCACCCCGGCCAAAACGGCCGAGAAGTGGGCTCAGCTCGTTGTCAGTGCCCACAAGAAGGTAGCGCTGCCAGGCCGAGCGGATCTTTCCTGGTCTTGGCTGTTAACTGCCGGTGTCCGTCCAGGGCCTGCACGACAAGAGAAGGTCGGGTATGCAGAAGGTCAAGGAGGATGTGGTATCTTTTGCTCGACTCAAGTGGCCTTTGCTGTTCTCACGCTTCTACGAGGCCTTCAAATTCTCAGGTGGGTCACGTCCAAGCACTCGCGGGTCGGGGCTCAAGAGGATTTCAAGTGGAGTCGTTTGCTTCTCGGCAGGGCCCAGTCTGCCCAAGAATGATGTGATCGTGGCGGTAAACTGGACCGGCGTTTACTTTGTCGACGAGCAGGAGCAGGTCCTGCTGGAGCTGTCTTTCCCGGAAATCATCGCTGTCTCCAGTAGCAGGTATCGCGCAAGGAAGCGCTCTCCCCAAGTGTCCTGCTTCAAAGCTTGCGCAAAACCTTTGCAGAGGAGGGAAACTCCAAGGCCAGAGTTTCACATTGGCCACCATCAAAGGAGACGAGTACACCTTCACGTCCAATAATGCCGAAGACATCAGAGACCTCGTCGTGGCCTTCCTCGAAGGTCTGAGGAAGCGCTCCAAGTTTGCGGTGGGACTAGTGAACTGTCCTGACCCGGGTGAGTGAGTGAGTGAGTGAGTGAGTGAGTGAGTGAGTGAGTGAGTGAGTGAGTGAGTGAGTGAGTGAGTGAGTGAGTGAGTGAGTGAGTGAGTGAGTGAGTGAGTGAGTGAGTGAGTGAGTGAGAGGGACAGACAGAGAGAGAGAGTCTGAGAGAGAGAGACAGAGAGAGAGAACCAAAGAAATGCTAGCTCTCCTGTCTTCGCCCTCCCAGCAGGCATAGAGTCCACATTCCTGAGTTTCTCCAAGGGGGATCTCATCATCCTGGACGAACACGACGGTGGTGAGCGCGTGATGAACTCTGGCTGGGCCCACGGCGTCAACGACAGGACCAAACAGCGAGGAGACTTTCCGGCTGACCGCGTCTACATTCTGCCCACTGTCACCAGACCTCAATATGACATTGTGGTGAGCGAGGCAAGGCAGGTTGGGTCGGGCCCCTACCCATGACTCCCTTGACTCTCTCCAAAGGCGCTGGTGACCATGACTCCGGATCAGCGCCGGGAATCGGTTACGTTGTCCCATATGGGCCTCGCCACCAGTGAGGATAAAAGCAAAGACTACACGCTGGAGGAGTTCTCCTACGATCACTTTAGGTTGTCGATGCTCCCCGTACATAGCGTGCTAGCCGAGACGTGGCTGCGTGCCATAACACAGCCGTCTGCACGCGGCCATGTCTCCAGACCTCCTCCAAAGAGTACTCTGAGCCGGGTAATGATCTCCAAGACTCGAGGGAAGGAACGTCTGTGGAGCTGCAGCCGGGAGCCTCTCAAGCAGCCTCTCCTCAAGAAGGTCTTGGCCCACGAGGAGCTTTCCCAGGAGGCGTGCCAGGCCTTCATGGATATCCTTCAACGGTGCAGCGCTAGCTAAGAGCCACAGCCTCTTCTGTGCTAGCGAGTTTGTCAATGCTGTCTGACTTGGTCCTCAGGGAGCAAAAAAGCAGAAGATTGTCCGCAATCCACCCTGCCAGCTTGTTGTTGCCGCCACCTTTAGTGTTTGTGACCTTGACAGCGGCCTTACCCATGATGAAGTACACGGGTGACTACCCTTCCAAACGAGCGCGCTCGCTCAACGAACTCACCGATCAGATCTTTGAGGGGGCGCTGAAGGCCGAGCCACTCAAAGATGAGATCTTCTGTCAAATTGTCAAACAGCTCAGCGACAATCACGTCAAGTGAGTTGGACCGACTCGGGGCTGCTCGTGCTCCTTGTGCAACGTCGTGTCGTCTCAGGTACAGCGAGGAGAAGGCATGGGAGCTGCTGTGGCTCTGCACGGGCTTGTTTCCTCCCAGCAACATCCTGCTGCCACACATCCAGAAGTTCCTCCAGGCCAAGAAGCACCACCCTCTGGCTCCAGACTGCATGCAGCGCTTGCAGAAAGCCCTCCGGTGCGTGCGCAAAGGCCGCCGCGCCTCCTCGTTGCCATCCGCTCTCCTCACGCACCTCGTCCTCTGCGCTAGGAACGGCTCAAGGAAATATCCTCCTCACTTGGTGGAGGTGGAAGCCATCCAGCACAAAACCACCCAGATCTTCCACAAAGTTTATTTCCCGGATGACTCGGACGAGGCAAGTGCTCCATTCCGGAACGCTTTGATGGCAAAAAAGTTTCTTTGTGCGCCGGCTGTGTTCATTTGGGCTCCATTGGCAGGTCTTCGAAGTGGAGTCGAGCACCAAGGCCAAAGACTTTTGCTACAACATTTCGGGACGCCTGATGCTCAAGTCATCGGAGGGTTTCAGCCTTTTTGTCAAGATCACGGATAAGGTACGAGCAGAAAGCACTGACGTTGCGACCGCCGTGCACTTGCTTTCCTTTGCTTTTCCACGACAGGTCATCAGTGTGCCAGACGGCGACTTCTTCTTTGACTTTGTGCGCCACTTGACCGACTGGATCAAGAAAGCCAGACATGTGAAAGAAGGTGAAAACAAAAGACACTTTGCAAAATTTCTGCTTTCCTCAAGTTGGAGTTGACAGCATTTGTGTGCAGGTGTGCTGCCTTTGCTGACCTACCAGGTGTTCTTCATGAAAAAGCTGTGGACCAACACCATGCCTGGCAAAGACTCCATGGCTGACTCCATTTTCCACTACTACCAAGTCATTAGCCTTTCTTGACATCTTCCCTAAGCTTGAGAAGTGCCCTTGAACCGTGCTTGCTCTTCTTGCTTTTGTGAGTAGGAGCTGCCAAAGTACCTGCGAGGCTACCACAAGTGTTCTCAGGAGGAAGTGCACCAGCTGGCGGCGCTCATCTACAGGGTCAAGTTTGACGACGACGAGTCTCACTTCCACAACATGGCCAAGATCCTCAAAGACCTTGTTCCTCAGGACCAGAGCCGTCATCTCTCCGCCGATGACTGGAAGCGAGTGAGACGGACGGGGGAGCCGGCGCTGACTTTGCTCTCCGCACGGAGCTTCCCGTTAATCCGACTGTCTTTGTTCGCCCATCAGTCCATCATGTCACACTTCAACAAGCAGTCTGGAAAGACGAGAGAAGAAGCCAAAGCGTGCTTCCTCAAAATCATCTACAAGTGGGCCACTTTTGGTTCCGCCTTCTTTGAGGTCAAGGTACAACCGCCGTCACCCCAACGCCGCCACCGCCATGCTTGAGCCCAGTGGCCACTTTGAAAGAGTTGCTTCCGCGCAGCAAACCACGGATCCAAATTACCCGGAAAGCCTCCTGATCGCCATCAACAAGCACGGGGTCAGTCTGATTGACCCAAAGTCAAAGGTTCGTTTTGAGTAAGGCTCGCAAACCTATTTCCGTTTTTATCGTTTGAACTTTGCCGAGATTTGCTTTTAGAATGGCACGGCCTGCGTTTTAAGCCCAGCGATAGCAGCGGCCGGCCCGTTTGCTTTGTTGACCTGCGCTGCTTCCCGCAGGACATCCTGACCACACACCCATTCACCAAGATCTCCAACTGGAGCAGCGGCAACACTTATTTCCACATCACCATTGGCAACCTGGTGCGAGGCAGTAAACTGCTGTGCGAAACCTCGCTGGTGAGTGCTCCGCAGATTAACATGAGCTAATGGCGTTAGCTTGTGAAATGCATCAATTGGCGCCACCAGCCAATTGACTCTTGCCAAGCCAAAGCGTGCGTGTGTGTCGATAGCTCCAGAGCAGACTCCAAAACACACGGCGACTGTTTTTAATTGGGTGCCAGCTCATGTCACATTTGGGCACCTTTGTGCAGGGCTACAAAATGGATGACCTGCTGACATCATACATCAGTCAGATGCTAACCACCATGACCAAACAGCGAAGCTCTCGAGGTAGCAGCAAGTGAACGACCGACCGGCGGTGCCATCTTGGCTTTTGTGACAGAGCGCCGACGCCATCTTGGCCCTTAACGCTCACCAGTTGCCTTGCGGTTAGCCTTTCTTTTACTTCTTTTGTTAGTTTCACCCAACGACTTCATGTTACAATGTTATCGACGAACTTTTTTCGGACTCTTTTCATCAGCGGATCCATTTTTTGTGGTTTTAGCAGCCGTTTCGGTAAGCTTGATGGCGAGCTCGTGTCTATGTGTTTTCACCAAGCTAGCTAGCCAAGCCACTCTAAGTAGCTTCTCATCTTTCAGTGTGTGAACAAGTAAGCCAACAACACACGACAGAGGCTTCCCCTCCCTTGTGACACACAATCCCTTTTACTTCTACTTGGATGTGCTTTAACCCATTCAACATGTCCTCATGTGGTTGGCAATAAATGACCTTGGAACATAGTACAACATGTTTTTATTTGAGCAAATGAGGGCTAATGAGTTTGCCGCCTTAAGTAGTCACTGGCCAAAGTCGTGCTTTTGCCCCGCTGGCGGAGTCCCGGCGCTGGACACGGACCAAACGTCAGTTCGCTCTGTAACATACGAAGCCAGTGTTTGGTTTCATTCTGGAGAGAGACGTGTGGTGGAAAAGCCCAGTGACCTGATTTGAGCTGAATGTACTTGTCTTCTTCCACCATATCTTTGAGTCCCGAGAGGCCATTCAGGTCCAGGGGTCTCGTTGCTCTCCCCCTTTCAGGCAAAGGCAACACAAAGCATGCAGCTAGGTGCAGTTCTTAAAATGATTTGTACTAGGGCTGTGGACTCGGTCGGATTTTTGCACCGAGTCCGAGTCCGGCCTCTTGACCACGAGTCCGAGTCCGGCTGTCCATTTTTTTCTGTTAATTCATGTGACTGCTTAGTCTTTATTCAAGGCTAATTTAGATCAAAATCTAAATAATTACAACAGTTTTGTGATGGCTTTGTCTTTATTAAACATATAAAGTTTATATCTGTATCTGTTTATTGTATTCGTTTATATTATAAACGAATACAATAAACAGATACTTTCAAGTTTTAATCATTAATTACACCATTATAGCTCAGACATTTATCTAAACACAAATAATTAGTGACGACCCCACAACTATCGAAACACATCAATGATATAAGCTGGGTGACATAATCGTCCTTGACATTGGTACATAATGTAAACATTAGCCTAAGTGCAACTCAACGTGGCCGCATTGATCGTAACTTACGCTCCGTTTCCCCCCCAAATCTAGAGGCAAAACATTGTTCTCTCGCTGCTCCTGGGTTCTTCCATCTTGGCTGCGCGCGGGGCATTGTGGGTCTTGTACGTGCACGCACGCAGGCAGGCAGGCACGGGCGCGCACGCAACAACTAAATTTGTCTTCATAACAAGCAAGCAGGGCTGTGGACAGTATTCCTACGCGCATTCTCAGCAGCATGATGAAAATAAAATTCAATAACGTCACTGAGGCATATTTTAACGAACTCCACTTCATTGTATGGCTTTTTAGCCCGTGCAATGTTCCAAGCCAGTTGAAACAATGCAAGTGTGACAGTCTCTGAGTGCTTCGTAATTTTTTTGAAAAACTGTACCTATTTTTCTGCCTGACTTTTCAAAGTCTCCAAACTTGTGCTTGCGAAATTCAGTCCCTTTTGCAAAGTCCTTATCGATATTGGCATGAAGTGAGCTGAAGTGGCGCTGACCATTTGAAGCTTTTAAATGCGCCAATGACGTCCGACATATCAGGCAGAATGGCTTGCCATAGCGTTCAACAAAAAACAACTTTAACTCTGTTAAAAACGTCCTGTGTTCATCGTCATATATTCGTTTAGCTGTGCATTTTTTCCTTGCCATTTTGGCAAGCGTCTTGTCAGCTTTTCTGGACCTAATGGGCCCCCGTAGTCACAGTCGCCATTCATTAAAAAGCCAGCAAAACCAATCGCTCTGTTTGTCCCTCCTCCTTTGCGGGATTTCCCCTAACGCGCATGCGCGTTTGACCGGTTGGCGAGGTGGCGGCCGACAAACGCCGGCGGCGCTCAATGCTGTCAAGTTCTTTTTCAAACTTGATCGTAAGCAGGGCTGTGGACAGTATTCCTACGCGCATTCTCAGCAGCATGATGAAAATAAAATTGAACGTATTTTTTTTATTGTCGGACTCGGTGGACTCGGTCAAAATCAGCACCGAGTCCGGCAAAAATGGCCGAGTCCGAGTCCCCGAGTCCGAGTCCACAGCCCTGATTTTGTACCTAAATAAAAGTAAAAAGTTTTGTTGTACCTGTGCAAGGTGAAGATGGTCACGACCAGAAGCAGTGACAGCACATCAGTGACCAGCCACATGGCCTCATACTCGTCGGAGCTCTAACAAAGTCAGAGGACAGTGAGTTCAATTGATTGTTCAGCCGTTGTCATTCACCTCAATTTGGTTATATGTAAATGCCGCTTCCATTTGATTTCGTTTGGCCCTTGGCAAATACGTTACTGCAAATAGAGCATCTTTTCTCCCCGACTTAGAAAGAAAGAAAGAAAGAAAGAAAGAAAGAAAGAAAGAAAGAAAGAAAGAAAGAAAGAAAGAAAGACCTCCTCTATAGCTGGCTAAATGGACCTGATTTGGCCAAATACAGTGAGATGAGTGTAAAAGAATGACCATGAGAAAGACAGGCTGCTTCAGGGGTTTGAGAACATGTTGGTGGTGACCGAGTGGGATCCTGTGCACCAGGCCACCGAGTAGAGCCATGCCTCGCTGACCACGTACAGGTTGGTGGTGATGTTTGCCGCCGCGTAGTGGCTGCGGGCACACACACACAAAAACCATCACAGATTATTGCAGATAAATCCAAAGTGACAACTTCTTCTTGCGCGCGCGCGCTCGCTCGCTCGCACGCACGCGCACCATGCACACGCACGCACACACACACGCACACACACACACACACACACACACACACACACACACACACACACACACACACACACACACACACACACACACACACACACACACACACACACCTAATGAGCTGGACCGACATAGAAGTGTAGTGCAGGTTGAGCCTGCTGATGTTCTGCCTCTGGAGGTTCTCTATGGAGTCCACTGAACCTGACGTCTGCTGGAAATGCCCTTCCTCTTCCTGGACAAACTGGCGCAACTCGGGAGTCAACCACAGCACCTGGAATGGAAACACACGTGCACGTGCGCACATGTGCGTACACAAAAAGAGCCAAAGTGAAAGGAGAAGGGATAATACACTCAGTCCATTGGTGCCACTGCGCAAATCTTTCCTTGCCTTGATTTGACTTGTATTTCTGTTGTGGTTACCTTCTCTTACTACACCAAGACAAAGAGCAGAACATACAAACAAATGTTGCTATTTTTGCACCTGGGAGGGCCTAACAGTCGACTCATTCAAGATGACGTCCAGGGTACGCTGGATCCATGAATTTCTGTATGGGTGTCCCAGGGGGGGCCGGTAGAGGTCGAAGATGACCAACTTATCATAGCGGACCGCCAGCTCCAGGAATTCCAGCAACGTGCAGACGGGCTGCTCCCCAGCCCACTGACGATCCTCCGCCCCCAGAGAGGCCGCCGTGCCGTACGGGTCTGTCTGTTTTGGGCCCAGAAAACCAACGTTACAGCTTGGAAACAACTCCTGAACCTCCACTAAATGACATTGATGCAGCATTTTAGATTTTTGTTGAGTAAACGTCAGAAACTCAAAATCGTGTTTTGTTCTAGGATGGCAACTCACGGAAAGGAACCAGGTGCCCGTGTTGAGTTTTCTCAGTTGCGGCCACATGTCGGACGGCTTGTCGCCATGGTCGGGAGACACCTCGTCGATGTTGGTGGTCCGCCGCAACGATCGGTCGTGCATTAGGAAGGGAACGCCGTCAAAACTAACAAGAAGGCACCCGCAAAATTAGTGAGCTATTTAGATCGGTACCGTACAATCGTCTACTATTGGTGGGGGACATCCAGGGAGCAAGCCTTCCGATAAACGCACCAAATCTGCAAGTAAGTGATGCACGAGGCGGGTTGGCCGGCCGCCTGAGGTTCAATGCTGCAAAGTGCTTTTTTGCCTTCGGCCTGAGTGCATCAACAGCAGCAGGTTGTGTTTGAAGGTGTAGTGTAATTTGGATTCTATGCGTCTCTGTATGTCACCTTAAATGGCGACCTAGCAGCAGTGAGAAGACCCTAAGCTATTTTTGCGGTATAGAGAAGCTCTAGTTTCAGTAATGTGTAGGTACTTAGAATATGGAAGGGCCATTCGTCCGTGACCAGGAAGACCCTTGTCCATGCCCTTTTAAGGGCATCGGAAGTAACCAGTAGAGTGAGACTCGAACCGCAGCTGTTGTCTTACGAGGTACAAATGATGGGGGAGAAGAGATAGAGAGAGGCGCGAGGGCTTTTTGGGGCGAACATCTTTGCTGTTGAGGGCTGAAACGTCTTTGCTTTTGGGGCCACTCGAACTTTTGGAGAGACATCACTCTGACATCGGTTGAATAAAATCTTTTCCCAATCAGCCGTGTGTCACTGGAGTGCTTCCCTGGGACAGCCATCGTCCACCGAGTGTTTTTTTTGGAGACCAGCGAAACAACAAAGACCATTCACCACAAAGGCCAATGGTGGAAGGTCATTGGCACATTTTCTAATGACTTTGTCACGCAACGGAGTCATCCAGCAACGCCCCCTTATCACTAGGATCGCTGTCACCTGGCGCGGGCTCATTGGGAGCGCTATATTAGCGCGGCCAGCCACGTTCAGTCCTCGCCAGTGTGAAGTATAGCCGCCAGCTCCTTCCCCTGGCTTGCCATCCGGCTATCCACCCCCAACGAGCGCAGCCTTGACCGTTCGCCGCTTCAGCCCTCCAACGTTCCCCTCTCCCTCCACAATAAAGACTGCTTCACTTTGCATTTGGCTGTACTGTCCGATCTCTCACAGGCTTAGTCCATTCCAGATCGCTTTTTTTTTTTAAATCAGCAAAAAATCAGTAGCATCGTAATTAATTGCAATATAAGCAGTTTGCGCTTCATGGATGTACTGTAGGTACTTTAACGTAACTTGGCCTAACTTGGCCACCAGGAGTCAGGAATGAAGAAAGATCTGAACAAGATCAGCAAAGACACCGCATCATAGTTTAACTTTTTAGCAGGGCCTGTGAGTGTCGTTGCCGATGTTTTCTTTTAGATTCCGTTTTAACATATCATGCAGTAGCGGTTTTTGGCATGGGCAAAGTGGGCGGGCGGCATTTTTTATGTCACGTGGAGGGCGGTACGAGCCCCCCCCCCAAATAAAATTGCGCTGCAAAGCGGTTTCAGCACTGTGAGGGGAATTGGAAATTTAGCACCCTCTTCAGGGGGAATTGGCAATTTAGCGCCCACTTCAGCTGCAGACCGGGGGTCCATGCTTGTTAAGAAGTTGTGCACAGAAACTGACTTAATGCCTTTTGGGGGGCAATTCACCTGCGAGGAAAAGTGGTCATGAAAAAGGGGGGGATCCACTGTATAGTGCAACATTATTTGTGGGCTAAAGCCAATCACACCTCAGTTTTTTCCCAAGAACACACGTCATGAATAGTATTATAAATACAGGCCTAAAATTTTGTCAGGTTTAAGTCGCTGACTGAATAACTATTAAGAGAAGAGCAACAGCAAACAAACCACAAGTGAGACAGAATATTAATTATTTTCTCGCGAGGAGTGCAGTACAGATCGCTTACAACAATCTCACTACACTAAATATCTGTATGCACTCCTGCTCTTTTTATTTGGATTTGCCCTACCCACAAAGTGAGACAAACGCCCCTAAAGGGAAGGGGGAAAGCACGTGGGCTTTGTCTCGTAAGCAGAAAAATCACAAGGTGCTACATACTGATATGGAACAGTGGGAGGAGGAGTTTGAGTGATCAGCAACAATTCTTTGTCTGTGATAAAATCAGGAAACATGATGGTCACTTGTAGGTTCATCGGGGGTGCGAGATAGCGATGAGGCATGTTGTTGATCATAAGGGTCTTTGTTAAAAAGGAACTGTCTCGGTAGATGTCTTCTTTTTGCTGAGTTGTCAGCTGCGTCCTGTCTGACCCAGCTGTAACCTCTCTCTTCTGTGGTACATCATAAAAACAGCAAGGCCAAACAGCAAGCATATATTGCAGTAATATTGCGGTAAAGCATTGATTAGAGAACGCATGATAACATATATATATACTACATTTTTCTAACAATTCCCTCCTGTGTATCATAAGTTCTCAGAGACCATCTTATCACCCAAAAGCGCCACTTCAAAAAGATTTTCAGCCGTAGGATCACAATTCATAAGAACAGGTTTACACTCGGGAGGAGATTGAGCCTTAATAATCAATGTCAGAGTCGGGAAACAAATTGGACAGGTTTACCACAGGAGCTTCAAAGATGGAGCCATTGCTAGAGCGACAACCCTCGTCAGTCGCAAAGTCGTCCCCTTGGAGCAACGGAAAAGTCTCAGCTGCTGGAGAGATAGCTGTTGTAATTAATCTGTTAATTAGAGACCGGAGACACGGAATGCAACAACATTCACACAAGACCAAAACAGCAGAAAAAACGGCAATGGAGACTAGGACCGAGGAAACCAGGGTACGGTACTTTCCGAACACATTTAGCCAGTTGTTCCAAACCTCCGTGTTCACCCCACTGTGTTCCTTCATCTTCCCATTCAAGGTCCTCAGGCCCTCGAGAGCCTGGGACAGGCTTCCATCAGCGGCAGTATTATTTGGAATAAATGTGCAGCATTGCTCACCAAACATGGCGCAGACACCGCCCTCTTTTGAGAGTAGCATGTCAAGGGCCATTCGGTTCTGGAAAGCCATGAGGGAAGTAGCGGCCAGTTGGGAGTGGACCGCCTTGAAACCCGCCTCGGTCCAATTTCCAAACCTCTGCACGTTGTAATGGATGTAATTGATCCTGTCGACATTTTTGTTAAGAGTACACCACCAACACAGGGCGGATTCAAAACCAGCTGCTATCTGATTCACCAGCTTATACTCATCCGGTACTCCTCTAGGAACACCAATGGCATCTATGTATGTTGGATCTGTCGCACCCTGCCATTCGCCGCTTCGCTTCGTTCTTAACCAGAATTTGGGTACCATAGACTTAACAAAAGATCCCAGATCAGAAGGAGTCATGGGTATCAATTGAACAGGAAGCAAAAGGGTCACCAACGCGCAAACTCCAGAGCTATTCAAAGGCAACCTATCATAAAGTTTGTTACTATTACACCAGGCGGCTCGGTGGCGCACTGGGTAGCACGTCCGCCTCACAGTTAGGAGGGTGCGGGTTCGATTCCACCTCCGGCCCTCCCTGTGTGGAGTTTGCATGTTCTCCCCGGGCCCGCGTGGGTTTTCTCCGGGCACTCCGGTTTCCTCCCGCATCCCAAAAACATGCTTGGTAGGCCGATTGGAGACTCCAAATTGTCCCTAGGTGTGAGTGCGAGTGCAAATGGTTGTTTGTCTCTGTGTGCCCTGCGATTGGCTGGCAACCGGTTCAGGGTGTCCCCCGCCTACTGCCCGATGACGGCTGGGATAGGCTCCAGCACTCCCGCGACCCCCGTGGGGACTAAGCGGTTCAGAAAATGGATGGACTATTACACCAAAACCAAATATCACTACGAGCAATGGGCGAAAAAGGGGCAGTAACATTTATCAGAGAAGCACACATTGGTGCAGCTAGAGCACCCAGTTCACACCGGTACCAAGCAGCTTGATGCACGCGAAATTACCCTTAGCTACAGTGGAAGAAAAAAGGGGTTTATTTTTCGTCATGGAAGAAACAGGATAAATCCTATCCCATATAAAACAGTCATGAGTAGGTGGTATGGATGAGTTCAACATTAAAACAACAGCACACTTCGGAACAACGTTTGCAGGTATAATTTTTAAAAGGGGTCTTGGTCCCATACACACGACGCAACTGGTGTTAGCCATCTTCGCGGCTTGTTCAGTCATAAGGAGCCAGTTGTTAGTCTGAGCACTTATTCCTGTGGAGGCCATGAAATAGCTATCTATATCAGTGAGGAGCACACTCGTGATCTTCACTCCAGCTGTTTTAGTATAATTATTCATACCGGGACGGTCGGCCACCGACATAGTTTTGTTAATGCAGATTACGACAGGGAAATGAGGATCAACACCGGAGGACCAAGCCCATAACTAAAACCCCCAACAGGAAGTGTTAAACAAAGTGGCATTTGGAGGCCGAATTTGGCCATCAGGGAGTGCAAAGGTCAAAAGGAGGCTTGTGCCTTGGTTCTTTAAGGTTACTCGCTTAGCAAAAAACACAGCCTCTTCACTGGATCCAGAGGGCCAATATTCTAACGCTTGTGTGGTGACAAGGGTGCTCCAGTCAGTGCTAACTGGGTGACCAGTCAAATACCACCAATATCCGAGCCATTTGTCCCCAGTAGTGGGTTGGCCATTTCGAAAACCCTTTTCATAGGTAAGGTAATAGAGGAAGATGTATTAGCAGCCACCGTGAACATTAATGAGTTTTTGTAAGTCCAAGACAAAAGCCACGGTACGCAAGTCGGAGCGTGGATAATGTTTGGCGTGCAGACAACATGATCAAAAGGGGATTGGGTGTCACGCTTACGTCTAGCAGTCTCATCCCATGAACTATATTGGTTAGTATGAGTGCTAGCCAGGTTATTGTGTTTCTGATGAAAAGAGGCTAGAGGCTCATAGCACACAACCCATGCTACTACAGCAGCACACGTGAGAACAGTCATCCAGAAGGCGCAGGCCCGCACTTTCTCAAAACATTTATACAGTAACATCTTAATTCTCATTTTTAATCTTAACTTTTGTTTTTAGATCTCCTCAGAGTCAACGCCCTGAGCTTCAGGTCGGTGTCTTGAAATAGCTTCTGCTAGCCTTCGTGTCAACCCTGGATCTTGGCACCAGGATCAGGCACTATTACCAGTCTTTGCTCACCTTCCTTACTTAGGTTGGGTCTGTGGAGATCACCTTTTTACAATGAGATAAATGAATCCACGTGTTGCGTTCAGCTATTTTTAAAGCATTTGGCGTTGTGAGCAATACCAAAAAGGGACCTTCCCACTTGGTTTCAAAACATGGTAATCTATATTGTCGCCCAAACAATTTTTTTTATACGGGGTTAAACCCACAGTACTTGTAATATTTATGTACAGTTTGACCAGGTCTAAACATTTTGTCCATGATCTTCCAGTTTTTTCCATGCACATTTTCACACTTTATACCAGTCCTGTCACGAGAATTAATTTCTGAAATCCCATATCTCGGTATTATTTCTTTACATAACGTTTTTGCCACTGTTAAGGCATTCAGTGTTTTTGTTGAGGCCAATTCAAACCATTTTGAGAATGCAACTATTATGACCAGGCAGTATAACCCTGTGGATTGTGTTTAGCGCATGTTAAACAAGCTCTACAAAAAAAGTTTTTGTTTTGAAAATGTTTTGAATATGAATCAAATCCGTATGTTGTATAAAGCTGACTGACCTGCCCTTTCATCCCCCCTGTTGAGCCAGGTGTCAACACCACGTGACAACACCATGGCTCAATACAGCTGCCCATTTGTATCGGTTCATATGTATGGGCAGATAATATCGCTGCCCATTTGTATCGGTTCATATGTATGGGCAGATAATATCACTGCCCATTTGTATCGGTTCATATGTATGGGCAGATAATATCGCTGCCCATTTGTATCGGAATTTTTCCTTTCTCAAGGTGACAAACCAATCCACTAATCGGAAAAAAAAAAATCAACAAAATAACTGCCAGTAAAGTAATATAATAGTTAATTGTTGTTGTTTCTTAACTTTAACTAACTCAATCGCTCTCTTATTCTCAAATTTTAAATTTAGCTTTGGAATATCATTATTTCATAATTTTCCTTCATCCAGTTCCAGAAAGCAAGTTCTTTCCATCTCTCAAATTTTGTTTCATCAAGGCTAGGCATTAATGCAGTGTGGACCAGTTTAGTGCGAGGTGGGGCGCGGCATCAATGTTGATTGGTCACAGGCTGGCCATTTCCTGCAACAATCATGATGCCGGCCCACCGCCCACACGAGCATAGCACAGGCCCACGCGCACAGCCGCGCCCCGCGATTTATCAGTCTCACCTTCTTAAAGGGCAGGCCAACTTTGCTGTTGCGCCCTTCGTCATGTTCACATTCGACATCTTTCAATGATTTCTTCTACACAACATTTGTTGTCTCAATTGTCCACACCCTCAGTTACGGCCCTCAAGCGAGGTCGTGCTGATATTGTTTCATCATAGTTTCTCTAACCAACTTAAACACACCATCGTCCACTTCTTAATTTTACTATTATCGCTCAACAGCCTCCTGAACATTCTCCATTACTGATTTCTTCCATAGAACACACATCTCACTCACACACACCCATATACACACCCACTCATGAGGATCCTCTGCGCGCACACATACACACACCAGCACAAAAAGATGACGCACAACATACAAGACCACATAGAGCCCACTAAGAACACACCTATTTGCCCGTTTTCATTCATTTTCTTTTTGTTTACGCCATGTCCGGCATTAATTAATTGCCTGAGATTATTCAATGATTTTGAGGTCAACTGACCGTCGAAGTTGTAATCAGTTGTCCATTTGTCAAGATATTTTACATTTTCTGGGTCGACCCATTCCATTAATTTCCAATCCTTGCATTTTAATTTATATCGGGGTAGGGACTTTTGCTTAACATTTAAGTTTCCCATGGTTTATTTTTCTAAATTTCGGAGTTGGCAATTCGAATGGCACCTACAGTGTCCTAAAGCCAAATTTATTCACAGGACAGTGGTTAAATATTCGATGTGTGGTAAGTCTCCTTTCACCTCCCCGAAGGGAGCGGAGAGTTCTTGCCTCTGCACCCACACAAAGCCACTGTTTACAATCCTGTGTGTTTATATAGAGGAGCGCTCAAATGAGATCACTCTCAGTCAAACCGTACACAAACACACCACGCGCGTTTTTTAGGAATAACAGAGGAGTCCGCCCTCCCACTGCGGAATTTAACTAACCTGTAAGTTAGGGGGCTCCACAACGCCCCCGCGGAATTTAACTGCTCCTATTTGCCTGTACTTCATTAGAAAAACAGAGGAGTCCGCCCTCCCACTGCGGAATTTAACTAACCTGTAAGTTAGGGGCCTCCACAACGCCCCAGCGGAATTCAACTGTTTCTAATTGCACTTGATAGGGTCTAGAATTCTCAAGGTTTTAAGTGACCTCTTGTCACTGCTCGTTTTAAGTGACCTCTTGTCACCGCTCATTCATTCCTTTTTAGTAGAATCAATACTTACTTTCTCACGTTCTATTAAAAAACTTCTGTGTGAAATGAAATTAGATTTTTTTTAATGAGGGGGGGGCACTTGGAAGTAGTCTCGCCCAGGGCTTAAATTTGAAAAACTGTTCACGTTATACTTGTGTGTTTAAGGCACAAAATGACCTGATGATGACATCTGTCTCCAGACCTTCACATCCCGCCTCCACCGCCTTCTCGAAAGCCATCAGTGTGTTTTCCGGAGCCATCTGAACGTGAAAATACATAACATATACAACAAAACGGAGGCCTGCCGCGTGAGTCACATTTGCTTGTCTGATGAGCAAAGTCCACGCTCACCATGGGGGCTCCTCGGTGGCCCAAGAGAGTCGGTGGGGGGCCCAGGGTACCGCGCTTCCTGACACACGGCGAATACATCCCGAGAGGCAACAAGTAGAGGGCCGACAGCATGCTCAGATATGCCGCCAAAATCAAGTACCGCCTTTCTGTCAATGACAGACACGTACGCACGCAAACCTCGCTCATACAGTCAATTCAAAGCAATCTTAAAATCTGGATACAATTTAGATCAAACAGAGAGCTATGTTTGTGCTTTTCCAGTCCCAACTCACTTATCTGGAGCGTGCTGAAGTGCAACGCCACCGGCCAAGCCAGCACCGTCATCAGTGAAACAGCGCCAACGTGGAGGTACGGCGCCGTCACCTGGTGGCAGAAACGCCGGAAGAAGCGCAACCACGAATGGTGTTGACCGCGGATGGCGTGACCGCGGATTGCCCGACCGCGGATTGCCCGACCATGGATGGCGGCGACCGCGGATGGCGGCGACCGCTGATTGTCTGACCGCGGATTGCCTGACCGCGTATGGCGGTGACTGCGGATGGTGGCGGCTCACCTGGAAGGAGAGCTGCACAGTGATCCACTCTCGAAGCCACAGGTGGGACATGATGGCGGTGGCGGCGATGGTGAACGTCAGGCTTAGCGACACGCCAATCTGACCGCGGAGAGGACATGGCGCTCATTGTGCAAGTACGGCAATCGAGCCCGAATCAGGACACTTTGCAAAGTGTACGTGACAAAGACAAACCCGCTCCGGAGACGACGACATTCATACAGTCGTTTGACGTCTTCAAAGTGGCACAATCTTGTTCAATACCAGTCCCGTGTGTGTACCTTGTGACTCCAGTGGAGAGACAGTCTTTGGCCCTGCCACAGCAGACACGTGGCCAGCAGCTGCAACGACATGCGGCACATTGGCCATTGCTGCACATCAACGTCAGCCCTTTGTTTTGCCAAATAGAGGAGACAGCCTTCAATTCTCGGTCGGTCAGGCGACGTGTCAGCATCTCACCGTAAGCGCGGCCACGTAGGAGAATAATATGGCAGCGATGACCAACAGCACCAGTGACCACTCCCACCAGAAGCCCAAGTTGCCATAGTTGAACCTGAGCAAGTACACACATACGCAAATGGCCCTTGGCCGCTGCTCGCGCCGCCACCCACCAGTCAAAATCATTGTAGTCGTTCTTCGCTTGCGTCCAGAAGTAGAGAAAGATCAATGTGAGGCAGAAGGCCGCCATCAGCGCCCAAGACACTGCCTTCCGCTGCACAGACGGCAAGTGACGAGTTCAAGGTGGGGTCCGTGTTTACGGGGTCCGCCTACCTTGCCGCAGCAGCAGTGGCCGGGCCGCGCCGACAACCATACAGGCCCAGCAGAAACGTGGTCAAAGGTCGGCGCTCGCCGCACAACGCCATGACAGTTAGTAACCTTCTCAATCGTCAAAGAAGAACAAAAACCTGGAAGCAGATATTGTGCGAAGACGACTTTTTAGCAGGCCTGCTAAATTAATCACCGATATTAGCTCAGAACTCAGTAAGAATTGGGAGAGTTTTGCCGACAACAAGGAGAATGACGTGACCACATTTGACCTTTCAAGACCCAGACTTGCAAAGACAGACGGACTAAACAGACTAAAAGTATCGCACGACAGTCAAATGTGCTTGTGAGCAAAAATTTGTGAATTTCTCCGTCGGATATTACGCAGGTCTGCTTTTAGAAACACAGTGCAAACACTTTTTATAGCAGCTGTGAAACTGGCATAGATAAGATATGATGTCCATAATTGCCCCATGAAGAGTGTGTCATTTAAATGTACAGTGCGTGGCGTGAGTGTGGTTGCTCAAAGACCAAGTTCCTCCAAGCAGCCTGCTGGTCAAATTTGTCGAACCCTTCTCCGTTGAAATTCTGTCTAACGCAAAGCGCATTTTCATTTGTTGCGCCTTAGCGCTCGCTCGTTCGTTCATTTGAAGCGGAGAGACAGCGACGCGTTTTGACAGTCTGTTCAAAATGAGCGCAGGTTGGACAGCGTGACATCAAAAGCGCAATTTCTAAGAGAATCAAAAGCATGGACAAGTTCCTACCTTCCAGTTGGGTGGCTGTCGCAGCTTTCTGCAACCTGTCGGCAACCTCCTTTTCCTCTGTTAGCGGACCATTATACATGGAAAAAAACGGTAACTACACATTTTTGATAGGGGGTAATGACAAAGGTTTTTATAACTTTATGATCTGATATGTATATCTGAGCACTTTGAAATACATAACAAATGTTTTTTGATATATTGCCTGAATAGCTTAATTTTTAAAGTTTTTTAAAGTCTCAATGATTGTCACACACACATCTGGGTGTGGTGAAATTTGTCCTCTGCATTTAACCCATCCCCATGTGATTTTAATCCATCCCCTGGGGGAGAGGGGAGCAGTGAGCAGCAGCGGTGCTGCGCTCGGGAATCATTTGGTGATCTAGCCCCCCAATTCCAACCCTTAATGCTGAGTGCCAAGCAGGGAGGCAATGGGTCCCATTTTTATAGTCTTTGGTATGACCCGGCCGGGCTTTGAACCCACAACCTTCCAGTCTCAGGGCGGACACTCTACCACTAGGCCACTGAGCTGGTCATGACCCTTAAGGAACTGTTTAATGCATGCCTGATGATTTTCTAAATCACGGACACTGCCAAAGTCGTCTAAAAATGTTCAGTACTTGATTATATCTTATGTTTTGACTAATGCTAGATGCCAGTTTTCGATTACTACTGAAAGTTCGGGACAGAGGGAAATATTTTGCCTAACAAAGAAAAGATATAGTTGAAAGCATGATTAAACTAAGAATATGATGACGTAAGCAAGTACATGGAGTATCAAAAGAACAAACAAACAAAAACATGGTAAGTGGTGAGTACAAATTTTGCATAGTCAGGGAACATTAATAAATTGATGATGTCACAGCCAAAAGCTCACATAATTCGGTACAAAATGACAAAATTGAAAGAATGATGAATGGGCGGTGTGCGACAGTGGGCGAAGTGGATGTATGTGCAAGAATGGTTTACAGCAGGGGTGTCAAACTCAAATTCACAGTGAGCCAAAATTTTAAATTGAACAAAGCCGCGGGCCAAGGTTGAACAAATGAACCTTTTAATATGGAATCAAACAAGTTTTGATTTTACAATGAATATTGAACAAGCAAGGCTTATATAACTTAAAAGTGCAGGCGTGCGAAATCAAGTTGATAATAACACTAATAATACTAATAATAACAATAATAGTAATAATAATAATAATAATAAAACATATCAATGGCATATTAAATAAAATTTAAATAAAAATTGAATGCCTCCTTTCTGTTTGCAGCCTTCTGAGGTAAATGTCAAAATTAGCTTCTTACACAGGCTAATAAATTTGAAAATAAAATAACATAACAACTATGAATAAATCAACCATTCAGGCCTTGGAGTAGCAAGAAAAAGTGCATAGAAAATGTATTTACTGCTCATTTTGCGACACATCTACTCTGATGCGGCCAAGCCAGATACCTGGCATCTTTTCTTGGATGCCAGTTCATCAATGTCGAGGCTTAGGGTTTGAGCTGAGGAAACCGTCATTATCGAACAAAGGTGTTCGTCAGTCAGACGTCTCCTGTGAGAAGTTTTCGTCATCTTCATTGAGGAAAAAAGTTGCTCACATAGGTAAGTGCTACCAAACATGGAGAGCAATTGAGCAACTTCAGTGCGAAGCTGAGGCATCGTGTCAGGGATGAACTGTGGAAACTGTGCGGCCCCAACAGCATCAAACTTTGACTTCAGCGTTTCATCACACTGGAGTTCAATCAGCTCCATTTGGAGGTTGGTTGGTGCTTTTTCCACATCAACTGCGAAGGGATTACTAAGCAGTTCAAATCTAAGTTTCTGGACATCAAAGTCGCCAAACCGCCGGCTAAACTCAGCGCCGAGCGCACTGAGTTTTTCAGCAAACTGTGCGCACACGGCGATAGAGATCTGCGTTTTTATGGTTTGGCAGCAGGGGAAATGGCCAGCTGCAGGTTCAGCACATCGAGGTGGCTTGAGATGTCACACAGAAAGGGCAGCTCACACAGAAACTTTTGCTCCCGGAGCTCTGCTGTGTCCTTCCCTTTGCTTTCCAGAAACTGGCATATTTCTTCACGCAATTCGAAAAATCTGTTCAGCACTTTTCCGCGGCTTAGCCATCTCGCCTCTGTGTGATACGGCACATCTGTGTATTCTGAATCACACTCTTCCAGAAAAGACTTAAACTGGCGGTGATTGAGACCTTTGGCTCTTATGAAGTTAACAACTTGTGTTACTGTGGACATAACATCCTCCATCTTCAGCGCTTTACCACACAGGGATTCTTGATGTAAGATGCAGTGATAAACAGATAATTCACCTGCACAGTTCTCTTCGCGCATCTTTTCACGAATCCTGCCCACCAGTCCATTGCTTTTACCACTCATGGCTGGCGCACCATCAGTGGTTAATCCCACAAGTTTATTCCACGGAAGGTTTATTTCAGTTACACATTTGCAAACCTCCTCAAAGATTTCTTTCCCTGTGGTTGTGCCATGCATTGGTTTAAATCCCAAAAGCTCCTACGTAACACACAGATTTGAGTCCACGGCGCGGACGAAGACAGACAGCTGCGCAGTATCAGACGCGTCAGTGCTCTCATCCACAGCAAGGGAAAAAGAAACAAAATCTTTTCCCTTCTCCATCAACTGGACATGCAGATTGGTGGCAAGCTCGCATGTGCGGTCAGCTATTGTGTTTCTGCTCAGGCTTACGTTTGCAAAGGCTTGCTTTTTCTCTGGGCACACTTGGTCACAAACCTTCATCATGCACTTTTTTACAAACTCTCCCTCATTAAAGGGTCGGGCTGATTTGGCGATTTCTTGTGCCACGATATAACTTGCCTTTACAGCAGCCTCACTTTGTGTTGTGGCTTTTGTGAACATTTTCTGTTGTGAAACCAAACCTCTTTTCATCTCCTTTACTTTCTGGCTCCTTTGAGCCGTGTCCAGGTCCTTATACTTGTCCTGGTGTTTGGTTTCATAGTGTCGTCTAATATTGTACTCCTTAGTTACTGACACGTTGGCTCCACAAACAAGACAAACAGGTCTGTCTTGTATACATGTAAACAGATATTCTGTCTCCCACCTGTCCAGAAAAGTTCTATTCTCTGCCTTTCTTTTCGCCATTTGTTGGTAGGGTAACACAGTGACAGCTGTCGTTTGAGGTCGCAGTGTGGGGGAGAGGCACGGAGATGCGGGGTGTGCACATAGACTGTATATAAGAAATGGACGTAACATCCGTGATGTCACCCATTGGTTTGTGGACTGCTGCTCGGAAGCCAATAGTATCGAATCTAGGCAGCGCCATCTTGAAAATTTCAGGTGCATTCTGGGAAAAAATGAACACGGATTCTACTTATATGGGCATGAGGCGGAGTCATGAACGGACGTATGGGCGCCAAAGCAACAGCAGAGCATTATGAGATTTGTAGTACAAGCGATGAATGCGGTGTTACAGCGCTGCCGCCGTATAATACCGGCGGGCCAGCTCTAATATTACCGTTTTTTTCCGCGTATAATGCGCCCCCATGTATAATACGCACCCTAAAAATGGCATGTTGATGCTGGAAAAAAGCCTGTACCCATGTATAATACGCACCCAATTTTATTTTATTTTATTTTATTTTTTAAGTCCCAATGATCGTCACACACGCAGGGAGGCAATGGGTCCCATTTTTATAGTCTTTGGTATGGTCTTAACTAGGCTGGATGTATTTTTTTTTGTTGCCGTTGATTTCTCCGACTGCCCGTAAAGGCACCATCGCGATCAGATGAAAAGAGAGGAAAGTGACGTGCGTGTGTGAAAAAGGCGGCTCTGTATGGGAGAGACGTTGAAGAGGAATAAAAACACCCTTGGAAACCAAAACTTGCCCCTCGTCGTGACTCGGAGCCGCAACAAATGTTTCGGATTTGTGTAGGGTACATTGTGACAGCAAACGAGCAGGTGATCGAGCAAGCGTCTGATACGAGAGCATTGGTTCGTATGGAGCGTGTTTGAAGTGAACAGCAGAGACGAAAGGAACAAGGCAAAGTGTTGTGAAATAAAATATTACCTGTAATACGCATTTTGTTATTTGCTGATTGTATTAAACTATCACATTCATTGTCAGTCAAGAAGAGGACTATTATCCCTTCTTTGACGAAATGACCAGAGCACAGTACAAACACACTATTGTCGGTCAGTCCTGTTGTTGGTTTTGTTGTACCATGATTTTCTTAAAAAAAAAAAAAATTCAAAAAAAAAAAATTTCAAAAAATGTGTACCCATGTATAATGCGCACCCCAGATTTTAGGACAATAAATTAGTTAAATTTTGCGCATTATACACGGAAAAAAACGGTAATTTGAAATTGCCTCGCGGGCCAAATATAATTACACTGCGGGCTATATTTGGGCCAGAGTTTGACACCTATGGTTTACAGGAAGGACACTTGGAGATAAAACCGGTAGAGGTGCCAGAGGAAGAGCGGCAGGAGGAAAAACAACCAAGAACCTGGCCAAAGGTGATCGCCAAGGCCGAAAGACGGGATGGAAGACAACAGCCCCCACACACACCAAATCGCCCATAATCAGCACCCACCACCACGGAACCAGCTCTCACCGAACCAGCACCCACTCCCATGGAATCAAAATCTCCTGCGAACTTGCCACACCCCCTGACTCATCACCCATCAAACTCGGCCCACACTGGCATGTGCAACTGAATATAAGCTGACCAAAGAACCTTGAACGTTGCCTTTTCTGAATGGAGACTTTCTGCTCTTGGTTGCACGAAAGGCCCAGCGCTATATTGTACTTTCCTGAAAACAGAGCTTTCTTAACAAGAATTGTGTTTGAACTCAACCAACCTGTGTAAGTCTAAATTTTGTTTCGGTGTCTTAGCCTTTTCCTAAAACTGAAGAAATAAAACGAGCACGCGGTGAGTAAATTGGATAACAGGTGATTGGCTATGGCTTTTGCCGTGAGGCGCGGATAGCACGCTTCCCAAATTGTGGACCAAAAATCCAACACCGGTTCTAGGAATGCACATAAGAAGGGGCAGTCAGAAATGTGAAGGGGGCATGTTCTTTTTTTGTTTGTTTTTTTACACATTTTTAACACTGTTAGTGTTTTCTTCACGGCAGTTGTTAGCTGTGTGTCCAGATCTCAACCTGGAGAAGTGGATTGCACTCTATCAGGCCTCTACACTAAGACCTGTCCAGCTTGGGTGTCCCACCTGAAGACTAAAGCTTCTGCTGGTATAGCTCTTAGGGCAGGGGTGGGCAAACTTTTTGACTTGCGGGCCCAATTGGGTTCTAAATTTTGACCGGGGGGCCGAACCAGGAGCAGATGGATGTAGTGTTTGTGTGAAGTAATATAAATGACAGGTAAAGGTCATTGCATAAAAGGTTTTTACTTTTAGTAGATACTAAAGCATGGATATTAAAAAAAAGCTTTTTGAAAACAAATGCATTTATTAACAGCATTAAAAAAATATTTCACCAAAAAACTACTATCAGTGATTCTTATTAAATACGACACTGTTATGATGAATAACATTTTCCATCACTTCAGCGCCTGCAGGTCAGATTTATGAAATATGTTTATCTAATGAGGCGAAATCACATCCAACGGCAAACATTCTGACTAAATTCATCATCTTGAAGAATCAGTGAAAGAATACATCAAAATAAAGTAATAAAGAAATCAATAGTATTGTTGGTTTCCCTTTTTTGCTAGTGCATCATAGTCTGGAGTAAAATTTGTTGTGGTAATTCTTAGGATAGAGCCGAGGTGTCGGTCCGTTAACCTAGATCTGTGACGGGCTTTGTTGACGTTCATGTGGTTGAACGTCTTCTCACACACGTAGGTCGAGCCAAATTGTCCACTCTTTTTTAACATTCGGCACTCAGTGTCCACCTTTCTTTTCTTCGGGCCACTCATTTTAATGGAAGGATTCCAGGGGAAGGTTTGTGGGTGGCATTAGCGTAAAACTGTATCTGAAAACTCAGCGCGCGAATTACGAGAATATTGACGTCACAGCCGACACTCGAAATTCGGCACTGATAGATGAAATTACTACGTACTACTGAGTACGCACACGCACTTGAGAGTGTGCACCGAACTTTCTGACACGGCTCCCGGGAGTAAATGCGCGGACATTATACTCTTTCATCACAGCAACATCTTCATTACAAATCAAACAGACACACTTTCTGTTGATTTCTTTGAAGAAATACTCATTTTCCCAACGTGTTTGAATTATCTACACTCACTTGCTATTTTGCGTTTCTTCGGTGCAGCCATTTCTGGGGACTCGCGGTAAAAGCTTTTCATTTGTGTGGCGGGCTCCATCTCGTGTTGAAACTGAAAAGTGCAACAGAGTTGAGCTCAAGCTTCTTGTGCGGGCCATATTCAATTATGTTTTCAGAATTTGCTACGGGCCAATAAAAACTGGACCGCGGGCCGCAGTTGGCCCGCGGGCCGTAGTTTGGACACCACTGTAGGGTCACTGAGGCACGCAAACCCCCTGACCACAATAAGGTGGCAATCCCTCAGGGGGGAACATATAATATGAATGTTATATCAACTATTACTTGAGTTGTTGTTAATCATTAGTTATATCACGGGTCGCTACGACGAGTTTGGTGGAATTTTTACTGCTTCTTCCAACTCCTACCGCGCTGACTGTAACTTGACACCCTCTGGCTGCGTCTTGCCTCATTTGCATACTCACAGTGATTGGATGTTTACGGAGGGGCGCGGACTCCTGACAGCAGGCTGTGAGGACACACACTGCACCGACATGAGAGAAGAGAGGGGACTGATTAACGTGTTTCTATCAGCGGATTTTTCACTTCTAAAAGTTTGATTTGTGGGGGCAGGACATCTGTTTGAGGGGACGTTGCCCCCTATTGCCCCTGCGTAGAGCCGGCCCCGAATTTTGGCCGCGTCCTCCTCCAGCGCCTTTCTTTGTTTGTCCCTCTCCGCACCGCCTTTCCTCATCTTTTTACCAGGTTCGAAGTCCATTATCCTCACTTGCACCGCTTGCTAGCTACAGCGGACGGCACCTGACATAGTAACACACCCCTTCCTCCACACGCGCTCTGTGTGGTTGATACGGACTGTGGGGGCGGGTGTTAATTGATATAAACCAGGGGTGCCCAAAACGTCGATCGCGATCGACCGGTCGATCGCCAAGCCACTATTGGTTGATCGCGTGATATTAAAATGTTGTTGTTGTTTTTTCCCGCACTTGACGCGTGTACAAACAACGGCGCTAACAACACAACACAAACACGCTAGCTCGCGAGTTCCCTCCAATTGTCAGAACCCTGTTTTTTCTCTTAAACTTAAGAAAGGGTATAAAAATGAGTGGGGCAGCTGGCCATAGTAAGAAGTATCACTTACTTTTTTTCCCACGATGACATATATACTATATATATATATATATATATATATATATATATATATATATATATATATATATATATATATATATATATATATATATGTGTATGTATATGTGTATGTATGTATGGATGGATGGATGGATGGGTGGATGGATGGATGGTTGGGTGGATGGTTGTTAAACTGCCCACCGTAATGTAAGTTGAAATTTTAGTTTGAAAGTCTGCGCCTCACTTCCGTCACACGTGAAAGTACTTTGGCGTGACTTTTTCAAGTTTGTCAAGTGGGAGGAGGAAGTGCTCCGGCGTGGGGAAGAGTTGAGCTGGTTAGTATGCGCTGCCTGCCGATCGGTGGCGGGCAACTTTGGAAGCGGCCGCTGCGCGGACGGCAGGCTGCAGAGGGGAATGGACGACATGTGGATCTCTGTGGCGGCGTTGGCGGGCGCGGTGCTCCTTTGCGAGCTTGTCCGCCGCGCGGCTGCTCGCTGCCTCCGGGGAGCCGCCGCAGCTCTGGCGCTGGAGGCAGCGTCCACCTTCCAGCTTTGCTGCTGCACGCACGAACTCAAGCTTCTGGCGGACTCAGCGGGGCTGGAGCCGGCCTACGGCCTGACGCTGGGCTATGCCATCACGGTCGTCCACTTGATGTCCTTCCGCGGAGCTTCGTGTAATCCCTGCGGCGTGGCGGAGCGCTTTTACCGGGGGACCTGCCAAGGCAGCGCGGCCTTGGCGTTCGTCGTCGGCCAGTTCTTCTCCGCGCTTGCCGCGCGCTACGCCGCGCTCTGCGTGTGGTCGCTGGGGCTGGCAGAAGTCCATGTTCGCCACCGGCGCTTCGGCTTCAGGTGCTTCGATCAGCTCGGTGGCACCGTGCTGGAGGCCGCCGCCGTGGAGCTCGCCTGCGCCTTCGCCGTCCAGACGGCGGCCCTTCACATTCACAAGGTGGACGACAAACTGCGTGTCCACGTTTTTGCAGCGCTCATAACGGCGCTGGCATACACAGGTGGGTTCTGCTCACGTCACCTGCAGCCGTACATGCCTGAAGTCCTCTTGAACAAAGAAATATCCCATAAAGAAAAAGATGACAAAGTGTGCAACGGGTAAACAGGTTCACATTTAATGGACATACTGCCAAAAATAAATACAAAGCTCTCAGAGAGGAAGAAGGCAAGATGTCATGTGGAACATTTTCTTGATCAAGCTCCAAAATGTAATGTGAAACATTTTCTTGATCAATCTGCACAACGTAATCCAACCAAATGTCGTTTACTCGATAAGCTGTTTGCTTGTTTTTAGAAAAATTCAGTTTTCCTCTGGTAATTTTGTTGAAATGACAAGATATAAACTTTGTCTCATGACAATATTTGCTGTGCGTAAATATTAGTGAGGATCTCTTGTTTTCCTTTTGAGGGGGAAGCATTTCAGGGGCCCTGTTTAACCCGGTCCTGGCCTTCTCCATCAACTTCCCCTGCAGCAGCCACACATACCTGGAATACTGCTTTGTTTACTGGTTGGGACCTGCCTTGGGTACGCTTGGCTAACAGCTCATTAGCTTGTTCACAAGATGAACGGAGCATTATTTGTTTTTCTGTTGGTTTTTTTCCCCACTGTTGAGTAACTTTGCAGTTGTGTGGTTGCCCGCAGGCGTCGCCAGCTGCATCCTTTTCTTCGAGAAGATCCTCCCATTCGTCTGTGGGACGCACACAGTGGGCCGAGGCGCCGACAGCGAGCGGAAATTGCAGTAGGCCAATGTTGGCTTGAGCGCTGCATCCAAATACGACTTGGACGAACACCGTTGCCGTGAACCGTGTGAGGCTGTTACACAATGTCACCTTTGCACCGTAACACCGCAAACAGACATGGCTTCGACTTTGGATTCAACGCTTTGACAAAATCTCACATGTGTATGTGAGCGAGGAGAAACATTATTTTTGCCACGAGCCACTGTTTGAAGGCTAATTGCTTTAGCTTAGCATGTTGAGACAAACCGGAAAATTCAGACCATAGCAGGCGCAATAAAGTCTCCCAATTAAAGCCACATTATTCCAATTAAAGCCACATTATTCCAATTTTATTATGACAAATGCTTGTAAGAAATAGCAATTGCAAACAAGGGTCAGCTTGGTTTGATCCTGAAGGATGGGTTTGGGGGGGCTTCTTCTCACGTTCATTCTGAGGTAATAGCCAAGAGAATCCACTCAGTCTTTTCCTTAGTTATGGAAAATGATGCGCTCAACCCACTGTATCCAAAAACCAAACGCAATGATGGCGTCATTGAGATTGTTTTACTCTCAAAACGTAAAAAAACAACAACCATTCAACAGATGGTAGTTCAAATGATTTTGTATACAATATACAAAAAACGAGTCATCGTTTCATATCATTTTTCACACCTTCACATATATGCATAACGCCACGTATAAAAACGAGGGAGTGGTGTTTTGGCACCCCGCCGAATTAAAACTGGAGCTGCGCGAGGAATGGGCGAGCTGGACCTTTTTGTTTTGAGGCAGGATAATATTAAGAGGAATATAAAAATAATGGAAATGGTACACGACGATTTGGTTTTCTTTACAACTGTTCATTATTGCAGACATAGTCCACGAGGTCAGTGACGCCCAGCAGGTCATCTTCGTCTTCGTCCTCCTTGGCGGCCTGTCCATTGTTGCGCTCCGACAGCTCAGTTGCCTTCTCGGACACCTTCTTCTCCTCCCGAACCTTCTCCTCGAGCGCCTCGCCCTTGTCCTCGCCCTTGTCCTCGCCCTTGTCCTCGCCCTTGTCCTCGGCCTTGCCCTCGGCCTTGCCCTCGGCCTTGCCCTCGGCCTTGCCCTCGGCCTTGCCCTCGGCCTTATCCTCGGCCTTATCCTCGGCCTCCTCGTCGTCGTCTGAGTCGATGCGGTTGACCCGTTTCCGGACAGGCCGGTCCTCCTCCGTGGAGTCGTCCGAGCCGTGCTCCGAGTCTTCCTCTTCGGACCCTCTCCGGCGTTTCAGGGCCAGGCAACGTGGACGCTGCTTCCCAGACTCCCTTCGCTCATCTTCAGAGGAGTCGAGCCACCGTCGGGTCGGCCGCTCGTTGGAAACGTCCTCGGAATCTCCGGAGAAGCTCGCTGCCGACCAAGAAAAGGCAACGTTTGGACCAATGTGATGTATTAGAAGCCACTTTACTTGCCTCTTACCTGGCAGTCCCCTCAGCCAAGTAAAAACAAACAAACAAACGGTTGATTAATCCTGACTTTTGCCATTATCTGTACCTTCGCTTTCCGAGCTGTCCGGCCGTCGTCCAGGTTTGTTTTTCTCCCGGTGGCTTCCAGCCCGGGATCCGTCCGACTCGGACGTCTCGTGGTAGTTTACGTGCGCCTTGTGACTCCGCCTGGAGCGTCGCCGGCTCACATCCAGGTCACTGTCGCTGTAGTCGCTGGAGCCTTGGCTCGCTGCGGAGATGCGTCGTTAGCGACCAAGGCGCCTCGCGGACGCATGGCGCATGCGCGTGGCTCATACCCATTTCCTCCTCTTCGTCGTCCTCGTCCGTCTCCACTTCCTCGTCGTCCGAGTAGCCTTTGGGTCTGCGGCGCCTTCGGGAGCCACGTCGGCGCGCTGGCAAGTCCTTGGCACGGGACTCGGCTGAGCGCTGTTTGCCGCTGACGTCAGAGTCGCTCTCGGCGGCCGTCTCATTGTCGGACACGGCAAAGTCTTCCTCTGAGCTGGAGGCCCATTTGAGAGTGTGCCCCATAGTCAGTATTTCTTTGTGGCTCAGGCGCCCATTAGTCCTGCTTTACCTTTCACTGAGGCAGAACTCGTCCTCGCTCTCGTCATCGTCCATGGTGCTTTCGCTGTCCAGGTCGTTGAGGCGGCGGTGCCGCCGCTTCTTCTTGCGCCGGGTGGCTTCGGGCCGAGGGGCCCGACCGTTCTCCTTGCCCTCCTCTGACTGGATGATGGCGCCCATGTCCTTGCCCCCCGTGATGTTGGCCATGTCTTTGCCGCGACCAGCACCTGCCGAGCGAGCCATTGACGCCTTTGGGATTTGGCCCTTGCTGACGCTTTGGGCGCAATTTGGCTCACCTCCTCCCTCGGCTTCCTTGACGTCCTCTTCAATGGCCCCTTCGATGGCCTCGTCAAACTCGTCAAATCTGTAGCTAATGTTCTTCTTAGCCCTGGTGGAGCGACGCCCCCAGCTCCTCCTTCGCTTCGCCTCCTTCTCCTTCACCATCACCTCTTGCTTCTCCTCTTCCAACTCGGTCTGAGCGCAGAGAGCAAAATCAGGACGCCACGACGGCGGCTTTGGCGGCCTCGGCGCTTCCTTACTGAGGGCGCGATGATGTTTTCCACGCTGATTCCGACATAAATGAGACGCTCCTTCCTGGAGAAGGAAAGGGGGAAAGGTGAGGCCCGACGGCAACGAGGTGCGGCAGCGTGACTTTACCTTCTCTCGGCCCGCTGTTTCCTCTTCAAGGCGGCGTCGAGGTTCAGCAGCTGCTCCTCCAGGTTGTCACACAACTTTTTCTGCAGAGGCGGCCAGTCTGGCTTTAGAGGCAAAGACAAGCGAAGCTTGCGCAAGCGCTGCCAAAAACGTACGTGCTGGCAGGGTGGGCAAAACCACTCTCCGTCAGGGATGAGCATGAGGGGTGGCCTCAGGCAGGCCGTGTGGTAGCCACTGTCGCACCAATCGCACAGTAAGATCTGCGTGCGCAAAACAGGATGGCAAAACTTGCATCCTTGCGCCTGTCTGCTTTCTACCAAAGAGCGAGCGAGCCAGCGACATGGGCTCACCAGCTCCGGGTGGTTGGGGAGCCCACAATGTTTGCAGGGGTCGTCGTTGGGCGGCAGGTCGTCGTCCGAGGACGAGTCGGAAGCACCTCGGCGCCTCTTAGCTCCTCGCTCCACCTTGTAGTCCTCGTCACTGTCGTCCTCTTCTTCCTCGCTGTCCTCGGCCGACTCGTCGTCATCGTTGGAGCCTTTCCTTTTGTGGTGGCCGTGCATGTTGGACCAGCGGGCCTTTCGCCGTTTTCGCCCCTTGACACCGCAACACAGGAGGACGACTTTAACCCTCGTGGAATATAAGAAAAGTACCGTATTTTCACGACCAAAGGGTGCACCGTACTAAAAGGCGCAGTCTCAGTTATGTGTGCCATTACTGTATTTAACACATACATAGGGCGCATGCATGCCATGATCTATGGTAAACAAACAAAAAATGCCACAGGAGCAAGAAAGTGAGTTCGGTTGTACTTTATTCTACTGTTTAACCATGTACTCTACTGTACTCACATTATTGTTGATCGATATTCATATGCAAATCCGTCCAAGTCATCTTCTGTATCCAAATTAAACAATTGGGCAAGTTCACCATCTGACATGCCAATTTCCCTCGTCATTGTCTTGTCGTTGTCACGTTGCTATTCGGCAACAATCCCGGCTTTCCAGGAAGCTTGAATTGTGCCTCGTAAGCATGTCTCTTTGTCTATGCCATTTTAGAGGGTCCTAATGCTGTTTTCTTTGCACAAACGATTGTATTTATTTATCAATGGCGGCGGAGGTACTTACTCTACGTCTTACGTGAAGTCCTCTGATTCGTTTACCGCCCCAATCTACGTAAAACGTAATGTCCTCTGATTGGTTCATCGGGTCTACATATTACGCCTGTTTATTACGTCTCTGAGTGGCGGAAGCCACACAAAACAACTTTACAGATTTGCACAAACAGTAGTATTTATTTATCAATGGTGGCGGAGGTACGTCCTTTGCTCAAACGATAGTATTTATTTACCAATGGTGGCGGAGGTACGTACTCTACGTATTACATCCAGTCGTCTGATTGGTTTAGCGCCCCGGTCGACGTAATAATAATAAATTATATTTATAACGCGCTTTACATTCGGAGGAATCTCAAAGTGCTACATGGCAAGTAAAAACAAGAAAACAAAGCAAAGACAAGTATAAAACAACTGAACGACAACCAGGATATGAGAACAGGAATTACGGAAATGCTAGAGTAAAGAGGTGAGTTTTAAGTCCGGTTTTGAAAGAGTCAGTGGATTGGGGTGCTCTTAGGTGGTCGGGGAGGGAGTTCCACAGTGTGGGGGCTGCATGGCAGAAGGTGTGAATTGGATGAGCGGAGGCTTCGGGTGGCAGGTTTTGGGGCAAGGAGTTCTTTGAGGTATGGGGGAGCATGTCCGAGGATACACTGGTGAGTGAGGAGGGCGATCTTATAATCTGTTCGGAATTTGATGGGGAGCCAGTGCAGAGAACGGAGGATGGCTGTGATGTGGTCGCTTTTCCGCACCCTCATCAGGATCCTAGCAGCGCTGTTTTGGATGTACTGAAGCCTCCGGAGGCTCTTGCTAGGGATCCCGATGAGGAGTGCGTTACAATAGTCCAGCCTTGAGGAGATATAGGCGTGGACAAGTTTCTCAGCATCCGTCAGGGTAAGTGTGGGGCGGAGTTTGGAAATATTCCTGAGGTGGAAGAAGGAGGTTTTGCAGATGTGTTTTATGTGTGACTCTAGGTTGAGGTGAGGGTCCAGTTTCACACCTAGGTTGGTGACAGTGGCTGAGAGGGGGATAGAGTGACCGGCGAATAAGATGCTTGTTATTGGGCAGGTATGGATCTGATGGGGAGTGACAATTAACATGGCTTGGGTTTTGTCAGTGTTGACTTGCAGGAAGCTGAGATTCATCCACGCCTTTATCTCCTCCAGACACAGGGAGAGGATGGATGAGGGAGATGGAGGAGGCTGGGTTGTGGAGGGCGGGGGGTCGAGTTTGAGGTATAGCTGGGTGTCGTCCGCATAACAATGATATGAGATGCCAAACTTCCTGATTATATTGCCGAGGGGTAGCATGTAGAGAGTGAAGAGGGTAGGACCGAGTACAGATCCCTGGGGGACACCGGCGGTGACAGTGTGAGTGTCGGATTTTTTCCCTCCCAGGGAAACGTACTCGGTTCGGTTCAAGAGGTAGGACTGAAGCCAGGTTAGCGCAGTGCCAGAGAATCCAGTGGAGTGAAGTGGGGACATTTACATGTTGAGTGAGGTGTAAACAGTCCAATAGTTGCAACAGGTCAGAGGCAGGAGGGCGGGAGTGGGTGTCGACATGGATGTTAACATCACCTAGTAGGGTTAGATTAGCAGGGGTGTCAAACTCCTTTCCTCGGGGGCCGAATCCCTACATGTTTTCCAAGTTTCCCTTGTTAAACACACCTGATTCAAATGACCAGTTCGTCCTCACTTTCAGCAGGAGCCTGATTAATTGAATCAGGTGTGTTTAACGAGGGAAACTTGGAAAACATGTAGGGATTCGGCCCCCGGGGAAAGGATCTTGACACCCTTGGATTAGAGGAAGTGGAGGTACAGAGGGTAGTGAGTAGATCGTGTAGTTCTGGAATGAAAGCGGAGTTTGGTTTAGGAGGGCGGTAAATAAGTAAAACTGTGATAGGATATGGAGGTTTACATTTGAATGCAAGGGATTCGAATGAGGAGTGATCAGGTAGAGGGAGGGGGGACAGCTCTAGATCAAGACGGTGGAGTACAGCCAGGCCACCGCCACGGCCAGTGCTGCGAGGTTTAGTTATGTATTTATAACCAGAGGGACATGCTTCATTGAGGGATTGATAGATATCTGGTGGTTGCCAGGTCTCAGTCAGGCACATTATGTCTAAGCCTTTGTCCAGGATGAGGTCGTGAATAAATGATGATTTACGGGTGAGTGCTTGGATGTTGAGGAGATCCATTTTGATTGTGGCTGTGGGGCTGTGTTTAGGTAGGGGGCGAAGTAGAGAGAAATCCACTCCACGTCTTCTGTGCCACATGAAGTGCAGTCCACTCTGTGTTGGACTGAAATCCAATTCGTTTTGTCCTGGCCATCCGGGGGCCGCTCCGTGTTGGAGTCCGTTCCGTGCTGGAGTCCGTTCCGTGCTGGAGAAATGTCCACTCCGTGTTTTCCCGGCAACCCGGTGTCCGTCTTGTGTCGGAGTCCACACCGTGCAGGAGTGAAGCCCACACCATGTTTTCCAGGCCACCTGTAGTACTGCAGCCCCGCATGGTTGCTACAATAAGATCCAAGTGCGCCAGGTCTCTGATGACGTGTTGGACATGCGACGGGGTGTCGGGCGGAGGAGGAGCAGATGGATGGTACAGTGTTATGGATGGGTCGGGAGAAAACAAAGTTACGACGGGTGCTTCTGTGGATGTAACGTGGTCTGCGGAGAAGTCCGAGTTGTTTGATGACTGAGACACACCCTGGAACGGTGTGATTACTCAGCTCCAGCAAGCGGGGGATGGAGTAAGTTAACATGGTGCCGGTTGGAGAACACTAAACTTGAGTGTTAGCCATTGGCTAGGCTATCCAGGATGCCTTGGCGGGGGGGTTCGCCGTAGTAGGCAGCCGGCTAACTGTGGAGGTTCGCCGCGGTCCAGGCGACCGTGGGCCGACCGCGCCGGCCTCACCAACACCGTCCTCTCCTTCCTCGCCAGCTCCGCCCGACAGGGCCTCTCCGCTCAACTTATGGCCCGTTGCGGTCCCGGCAACTGCGGCCCGACCGCTCCAGCCTGCACACTAAAACTAGATGCTAAAAACTAAACTTTAATAATGGCTAAAAAATAAATAAATAAAAACACTAAAACTAAACTATTTCTGGTGGAGAAGCAGCGAACAATCAGCGCCAGCGTCCTCTCCCCAGATTACATCCTCAAGTCCAGGTGCTGGAGTCATCAGGCAATCATCAGTTATGTAAAACGTAATGTCCTTTGATTGGTTCATCGGGTGCCTATATATTACGTCTCTGTGTGGCGGAAGCCACACAAAACAATGGCGGCGAAGGTACGTACTCCTTTACGTGACACGTCTAGTCCTGTGATTGTTTTTTTTGTCCCGATCTACGAGGCGGAAGCCACACAAAACAATGGCGGCGAAGGTACGTACTCCTCTACGTGTTACATCTAGTCCTCTGATTGTTTTTTTTGTCCCGATCTACGTCTACGCCTGTATATTACGGAAGCCACACAAAACAACTTTATAGATTTTTTAATTTGGTCCACACAAAAGGCGCACCTCTTAAAAGGCGCACCTTCGGTTTTTGAGAAAATTATAGGCGTTTATGTGCGCCCTATGGTCGTGAAAATACGGTAATACTGAAACGCAAAATTTATCCCATGTTGGGCAGTGCTTTGTCATTTCTAATTATTTTTTTACTTTCAACCACTCAAAATGTTGAGTGGCATCAGACCGATCCATAGATAAAATGATAGTTTTTCAATTATATTTTTATTTTTGATGCCCTCTGTGGACAATATTAGAATTTTATCCTTATATCAAAGATAATTAAGCTGCACATATATTAAAACAAAAATCGAATTAAAATTTTTAATGACATGATTAGAGTATTGAATAAGTCAATAAGTCATAGCAACATACTTTTTTGAATGCCCTTTTAAAAATTAAATATATATATACAGTGCCTTGCGAAAGTATTCGGCCCCCTTGAACCTTTCAACATTTCACCACATTTCAGGCTTCAAACATAAAGATATAAAATTTTAATTTTTTGTCAAGAATCAACAACAAGTGGGACACAATCGTGAAGTGGAACGAAATTTATTGGATAATTTAAACTTTTTTAACAAATAAAATACAGAAAAGTGGGGCGTGCAATATTATTCGGCCCCCTTGCGCTAATACTTTGTAGCGCCACCTTTTGCTGCAATTACAGCTGCAAGTCGCTTGGGGTATGTCTCTATCAGTTTTGCACATCAAGAGACTGGAATTCTTGCCCATTCTTCCTTGCAAAACAGCTCGAGCTCAGTGAGGTTGGATGGAGAGCGTTTGTGAACAGCAGTCTTCAGCTCTTTCCACAGATTCTCGATTGGATTCAGGTCTGGACTTTGACTTGGCCATTCTAACACCTGGATACGTCTATTTGTGAACCATTCCATTGTAGATTTGGCTTTATGTTTTGGATCATTGTCCTGTTGGAAGATAAATCTCCGTCCCAGTCTCAGGTCTTTTGCAGACTCCAACAGGTTTTCTTCCAGAATGATCCTGTATTTGGCTCCATCCATCTTCCCATCAATTTTAGCCATCTTCCCTGTCCCTGCTGAAGAAAAGCAGGCCCAAACCATGATGCTGCCACCACCATGTTTGACAGTGGGGATGGTGTGTTCAGGGTGATGAGCTGTGTTGCTTTTACGCCAAACATATCGTTTTGCATTGTGGCCAAAAAGTTCGATTTTGGTTTCATCTGACCAGAGCACCTTCTTCCACATGTTTGGTGTGTCTCCCAGGTGGCTTGTGGCAAACTTTAAACGAGACGTTTTATGGATATCTTTGAGAAATGGCTTTCTTCTTGCCACTCTTCCATAAAGGCCAGATTTGTGCAGTGCACGACTGATTGTTGTCCTATGGACAGACTCTCCCACCTCAGCTGTAGTTATCTGCATCCAGAGTGATCATGGGCCTCTTGGCTGCATCTCTGATCAGTCTTCTCCTTGTTTGAGATGAAAGTTTGGAGGGACGGCCGGGTCTTGGTAGATTTGCAGTGGTCTGATACTCCTTCCATTTCAATATAATTGCTTGCACAGTGCTCCTTGAGATGTTTAAAGCTTGGGAAATCTTTTTGTTTCCAAATCCGGCTTTAAACTTCTCCACAACAGTATCTCGGACCTGCCTGGTGTGTTCCTTTGTCTTCATGGTTCTCTCTGCGCTTTAAACAGAACCCTGAGACTATCATCATTTATACGGAGACTTGATTACACACAGGTGCATTCTATTTATCATCATCAGTCATTTAGGACAACATTGGATCATTCAAAGATCCTCACTGAACTTCTGGAGTGAGTTTGCTGCACTGAAAGTAAAGGGGCCGAATAATATACAGGCTCAATACAGGCTGGAGGTTGACCTTCTGACCGCGTGGTGCAGGGACAACAACCTCCTGCTGAACGTCGACAAGACCAAGGAGATTGTCGTTGACTTCCGGAAGGGTCACGCCCAACACCTGCCGCTGACCATCGACGGTGCTGTGGTGGTGAGAGTGAGCAGCGCCAGGTTCCTGGGGGTGCACATCAGTGAGGATCTCTCCTGGTCCACCAACACCGCGTCGCTGGCGAAGAAGGCCCAGCGCCGCCTGTACTTCCTTCGGAAACTCAGGCGAGCGGGGACTCCTCCGGCCGTCATGACTACTTTTTACCGCGGCACCATTGAGAGCGTCCTCTCCAGCTGTATTGCTGTCTGGGGTGGCAGCTGCACTGACCAAGACTTGAAGGCCCTGCAGCGCATTGTGAAAACGGCTAGTAAGACTATTGGTGCTTCTCTCCCCTCCTTGAAGGACATTTACACCTCCCATCTCACCCGCAAGGCGACCAAGATTGTGAGTGATGTGAGTCACCCCGCTCACTCTTTGTTTGAACTTCTGCCCTCTGGGAGGCGGTACAGGAGCCTGCGCTCCCGCACCACCAGACTTTCCAACAGCTTCGTACTCCAGGCTGTTAGGATCCTGAACTCGCTCCCCCTTTCAGCGTAGCGTCCTGTTCTTGCTGTATGCTCACTGGCTCGGTTTTGCCCCTCATATTCAATGGGTTATTGGTCTGTTTTTATTCATCGCTCATTTTATTTTATTTTATTTATTATTTATTATTTATGGTTTGTGCCTTCTTGTTTTTGTTTTGTGTCGCCTACTTGTATGTCTCGTCACCGTGGGATGGAGGAAACGGAATTTCGGTTTCTTTGTGTGTCTTGACATATGAAGGGATTGACAATAAAGCTGACTTTGACTTTGATAAAATATTGCACGCCCCACTTTTCAGTTTTTTATTTGTTAAAAAAGTTTAAATTATCCAATAAATTTCATTCCACTTCACGATTGTGTCCCACTTGTTGATTCTTGACAAAAAATTACAATTTTATATCTTTATGTTTGAAGCCTGAAATGTGGCGAAATGTTGAAAGGTTCAAGGGGGCCGAATACTTTCGCAAGGCACTGTATATATATATGTATATAAACAAAAATCTAATTTGAATATTTCATGACATAATTATAGTATTGAATAAGTCAATAAGTCATAGCAACAAAATGTATTTTAAATGCTTGTTTTGCTGACAATGGCAGGTTTTGAGAAAAAAAAAAACTAAATGCAAAATTTGTCCCATGTTGGGCAGTGCTTTTGAGGTATGATCACTGAGTCAGTTCTGAATATTTTTTTTATTTTCAATCACTCCAAATGTTCAGTGGCATCAGACCTATCCATAAATGTATAGTTTTTCAATTACTTAATTATATCTGCCATCTTTGCCATCTGTGGACATGACTATGTTTATGCAAATATAAAGGTGTATGGTGTATATTCGAAAATAAATACAATTTGAATATTTTCTTGATTACAGCAAGGTGGTGCACTGGGTAGCATCTCTGCCTCACAGTTCAGAGGTTGTGGGTTCAATTCCACCTCTGGCCCTCCCCTGTATGGAGGTTGCGTGCCTGTGTGGGTTTTCTCTGGATACTCTGGCCGCTGGAGCATTCCAAATTCCCTATAGATGTGAGTGCGAATGAAAACAATCGTTTGTCTCCGAGTGCACTGTGATTGGCTGGTAACCAGCTCAGGGTGACCCCCGCCTACTGCCCGATGACTGCCGGGGTAGGCTCCAGCATGCCTGCGACCCCCCTGGGGACAAGCTATACGGTACATTATTAGCGCATTTGGAGGCTTTTATGAATAAACATGCAGCTTGAGTGCATAAGAACTGTCAGCATTGCAAATTGCCCAAATCTTGAGTCTGTATTTAGCCTGTATTGTTTGAAGAGACGAGCTGCTCATCCACGAAAACGTCGCTGCCAGGTTCAGGGTTGATATTCAAGCAAGTGCATCGTTTGAATTCGCAGCCCTCCCTGCACAGAGCTCTTTGAAGTTTTGAGGCATCTGAACACGCAGATAAAGACTGAAAGTGACACCATACAGGCGGATCAGATACCGTATTTTCCGGACTATGAGTCAGTTTTTTTCATAGTTTGGTCGGTGGTGCGACTTATAATCAGGAGTGACTTATATGTGAAATTATTAACACAGTATTACTTGATCAGTAACACATTACTTACTTACTAGTCTAGTTTATCACTTCACGTTATTTTCATTTTACACCACATGAGGGCGTTCTAGAACTGTGGAATAATTGGAACTGCAACTGACGGTGAGTCTGACATTCATTGACTTCCACCGTCCACTGACTTCCGGTGTCAGCGGAGTTGTTTTTAAGTGACACAGAGGATGACGATTTCGATGCATTTAATGATTTGGAGTGACACGGATGGTTTGATAAACTTGTTATTTATGTTATAGTTATTTGCTATATAGTTTATATTAGAGATGCACCGATCCGACTTTTTCAGTTTCGATACCGATACCGATGCCGTGTCTTTGCGTATCGGTCGATACCCGATACCGATCCGATATTATGGTTGACTTAACAAGCTACATACCCTACATGTGGAACAGAAAAGACTAAAGGCAATGGCATCAGGCATGACTACACAGTTCTTTGCTCTAAATGCTCATTTAAGCAGCAATGAGAAGTGCTCCCTGAAAACAAGCTCTGCTTAGTCGAACACAAAAAAAAAACATTCAAAATGATTTCTAAATACTGAAAGTGCAGAGTGGAATTAAAAATAAAATATAGCATCGGGACAAGAGAATAAACAAGTGACTTGGTCACATACAATAATCAAGCAATGTAAACATGTCTCTACATAGTTGTGAAGCTCATGGCATCTACATCTCTTAATTCTTGTGACAAGTGTTCGCACACTTTCTCATACATTTCTGACAGTGCGGTCTCAGAAAAATACTTGCGCGATGGCAAATTGTACCATGGCTCCAGGTGCTCAAGTAAACGTCGGAAGCCCTCGTTTTCAACAACACTCATCAGTTGTCCATCCAAAACCATGAATTCCAGCACTTTCTCAGTAATTCTCATAGCTTTTGCGCTATTGCCTGGGAATTTCTCCCATCTTTGCAGTGCATCTGCTAACGTTAACTGCTGTGTAGGTCCACCTCCCGCTCCCTTTGATCTGCTCAACTGCTGGAACTCCTGGTGCTCCGTTGCGTGGTGTTTCTGGAGATGCTTAATTAAATTGGTAGTACTATAACTGGCAGTACTACCACCACCCCTGGCAACATTAGCTTTGCAGACATTACAAACTGCCGTCGAGCTAGTTGGCGTGTTCAGTTTAAAGTACCTCCACACAGCTGACTCTTTCGTTCGCTCCATGTTTGCGTTTGTTTAGAAAACTCTCGTGGCATGCGGCACACGTGCTGCTGACGTATGACGTAGCCCGCGTCCCGCGGCACACGTGCTGCTGACGTATGACGTAGCCCGCGTCCCGCGGCACACGTGCTGCTGACGTATGACGTAGCCCGCGTCCCAATAGATTAAGGAAAGGATCGGCTCACAGATCGGCTGCATTTTCCGATACCCGATCCATCTATTTTGTTGATATCGGGGCCGATATCCGATCCAGATATCGGATCGGTGCATCTCTAGTTTATATATAGTTATATGGGCCTGTGGAATAATTGGAACCGCAACTGACGACGAGTCTGACGTCAGCGCTGCATTTACTTCCGGAGTCAGCGGAGTTGTGAATAAGTGACACAGAGGACGAAGATTTCAATGGATTTAATGATTTGGAGTGACACAGATGGTTTGATAAACTTATTTATGTTATAGTTATTTAAATAACTCTTAATATGTTACGTCAGGCTCTGTCTCAGTTCCTCTTTTATGTGTTTATGTAACGTTAGCATACCGTACCGTTCAGCCTGTTGCCTATTCGTGTCTGTTCTTGGTGTTGGATTTTGTCAAATAAAGTTCCCCCAAAAATGCGACTTGTACTCCAGTGTGACTTATATGTTTTTTTCTTCTTTATTATGCATTTTATGGCTGGTGCGACTTGTACTCCAGAGCGACTTATAGTCCGGAAAATACGGTACTTGATTTTGCAAATCAACTTCCACCAGCAGCGATGCAATGTAATGGGTCCATGCAAACAATGTGCACACAAACACTAAAACAGACGCAGGCACGCACACACACACACACGCACGCGCGCACGCACACACACGCACGCACACACGCGCACGCGCGCACGCACACACACACACACCAGGAATTTTGGGAGAACTTTTAGTAAACCAAAATCACATTTTCATCAGAATTTTCCCATTGCTCAGCAAACGCACGCACGCACACACACACACACAACGCTTCTCCCAATCACGTCAGTTTTTATGGCGTAAAATTGTTCTAGTGTGTAGCCATTGCTATGCATTGCTGTGCAAGGTTAAGTCTTTGGCGCCACCTGGTGGCTAAGGTAGTGTAAGACCTCAGAACACAAATTTCCTGTTTTTGCTGTCATGCATCATAAAAATTGTGATTTATAATGGGAATCAATTTGATCAATGTGTCATTTATATGCGGTTTAGTATTAAATGACATCTCCTCACTGCAATGGTGTAAAATTGCAGCTTGGTGTCATTTTGAACATTGACAAGTTTTAACATCCTGAGTGAAATTTCAGCACCATAGTTGCTTTCTTAAAATGGTTTAGATGAAAAAAATCAAACAAAAATAAACCATCATAAAGCCCAAAATGGAACCACGTGTTCCATGAGCACTGGCGTCCAACGCTGCTATCTACTGGTTTGATTTCAAGCCAGATGGTCGTTGGCCACCCATTTGCGTTGAAAACAGGAAGCTGAGGAGGCAAACTCACCTTTGGCTTGGGATGACCATCCTGGTCCACCTTCTTGTCTCTGGGCTTCCTCGCAACCTCCTCCACTTCTTCTTGTTCCTCGCGAGGCTTCTCGACCTTCTTGTCTCGGAGTGCCTTTTGCGCGGGTCTGGCTATCCGGGGCGAGCGTCTCAAAGACACGCCACCCGCGTTGGAGTCGGACTCTGAGTCACCTCGCTGCTCCTCCTGTTGGAGTTTGAACCAGCGTCGGTGGGACGCCGCCGCCGTTGAGACTCTTGTCCGGGCACCAATGGCCGCCTCTTTGTCGGACTCTTCTCCCTCACTTCTGCTGTGAGCTGCCCCGGATTGCGCCTGTGCCGCCGCAGAAAGCTTTTCACTTTGACACTTTGGCAAAGTCTGGGACTTGGTTGGCTCCACCTCTTTCTGGGCCTGGCTTTGCTGGCTCGCCACCTTGCTTTTGTCCCCCGCTGGCCAACTTTGTGCCAGAACCTCACCGTCACATCCTTCCAGCGCCAACTTGGGATGAATGGTTTTGTTGTGTTGGGGAACAGGTTGAGCCTTTTTGCTTTCTCGGCACCCTGTGTCCGGTGGAGCTGGGTGGCCGCTCTGTTTCCTGGAGTCGTGATGATGGCTTTGGTCTTGCGGTGTTCTTGCTGGACTTTTGCCGTGGCTCTCTTGTGTCGCCTCAGTATGGTGGTCGGCTTTGGCTTTGTTCTGTTCGCTTCTGCAAAGTTTTCCCGTTTGGGACTCGCTTTGGTGTTGAAGTGTGATGCTCTCTGGTGCGCTCTCCTCTTTGTGGCTTTTGGTGGCATCGCTGATCTCTGGCTGGCTTTTCATTGTGTGTTTGTGGCTGGCTTTTCCGTCACCGACTTTGGTTGTTTTAGATCCAACGTGTGCGCTTTTCTCTGTTGTTCTGGGGAGCTGTTCTGCTTGGGCATCCTTGTTGGATTCTTTCTCATTGTTGCTTTGAGACACCTTGCTGGCGTCTTCTCTTGCCCCGGCGTCATTTTCTTCAGTTGTGTCAGTGGAGTTGAGTGTTTTGAACTCTTCTTTCCTTTTGGAGAGTTCCTGGCTTTTAGAATCCTTTTGACGGTCAATCTCTGCGTGGTGCCATTTTTCATCCAGTGCTGAAGCCTTGAGACTTTTGGGCTCACAGTTTTCAGACTCACTCTTGGATTTGCTTTGGGTCGGCTCCCGACTCGGCGGCGGATCAGCGCTCGTGGGCAGAGGCTCCATGTGGCCTTTTCGGGTCCCGCTTTGAAGCCCCGTTTTCAACAATGCATCAGAAGTGTCGTTTTCCGACGTGGTGACGACTTTGGAACGGGTCGATTCCCTTCTGCTTTCTTGACATTCAAGTTGGACGTCTGGCAGAACTCGGTTGGCATTTTCCGATTCTTTATCAAACTGGTCTTCCTCGCGTTTGTTCAGAGCGGCTGCAGTGTTCTGTTCCGTATTGTGATTGCCAGCCGCTTTTGTCGATTTGGATAGATCAGAGGAGTCTTTTCCTGTCGCATTTTCACTTTTGTCCTCTGGATATGGGAGGGTTTTCTCTGTGTCTATGTCTTTGTTTTGTGATGATGGCCGCTCAGGTTCTACGGCGACTGAGTCGTAGGAGGCTTTAGGCGCAAGTGTATTGCATTCCTTTTGTGGCTCTTCCCAGTCGGGTTGGGCAGCGATGGCTGCTTCTTCTGCCCATTCAGATGCCAAGCGGTCCATCGCAAGCCGGCAGGTGGCGTCCGACTGGCTTGGCCTTTGGGAGTTAGTCCCCGAAGGTCCATTGGCTTTTGCACCCCTGTCGGCAGCCTTCTCCTGGCGCAAGTCTACAGCGAAGGCCCTTATGACCGTCGACTCAGAGGATTCTTGCAATTCGGGCCTCGCGAGCTTCTCTGAGTCTTGCCTCCCCGCAGCGCAGTCGTCGTTGGACGATTGGTCCTCAGCAGCCTGCGGTCTATCCGCTTGATTCTCGCTCCTTGTTTCTTGGCTGTCCACTTGTCCTTTGTTTTGTTCTGCGTCATTTGAATGATGGCCTTTGGCTGCGACCTCATCATTTGATTTCTCCTTCTTTTTGGATGGGTCCATGTTGTCCTCCACAGAAAACTGCGTGTTGGCATCTGCTGGTTTGGGCTTTGTTAAATTGCCGTCTCGTCGGTGGTCGGACAATTTGTCATCAGCTCTCTCGGGGCGAGATGCGGCTGCCGCTTTCTGTGTGACCGTGTCCGGAGAGCAGGATTCCTTCTGTACCTTTGTGGATGCCAATTCATTTGGATCGAAGCAGGGCTGGAGGCGGGCCTCCAACGCGGGCTCTGATTCACCGTTGATGTGGTCACCGACACCACGCGTCTGTTCGCACGCGGGCTCGTCTTTTACGGGGTCCTTCTGCTGAGAAAGTGGCGCGAACTTCATGCCTCTTTTCTTCAGCGGGATCTTGGCTTGCTGCATCTGTTGGATCTCGTCTAAGTTGTTGGGGGCGGCCTGTGTCTCCGTCTCGGCTTCGGACCTGTCTAGCGTCTCTTCTTTGATGCTCTGGACTTTGTTGACTAAACTACGATCCAGGGACTGCTCCGGCAGAGCTTCTGCTACGCCGTTCACTGACGATTTGATATCAGATGTCTCTGATTTGAGCTCAGCGGTGTGATGCGATTTTCCGTTGCTCTCCGTCTTTGGGGACATCTCGAAGGCCACTCTGGTGGTGGAATCTTTCATGTCCTCATCTGATGAGCTTTCATCTTCCTTTACTTCAGCTGAAAATAAAAAGCTCAGGTTTGTTCGTTTTCAAACGTTTTTTTTTTTAATCCAATTAATTTATGAATCTGTCTGTTTCCAAGCAGTTGTAATGTCAACGTTTTGGAATTTGCCGCCTACGCTGTAGAAATTCAATGTGAATTCTTCTCAAAATAATAAGCAAGCAAGCGTTGACCTGCTTTCCCCTTTTCACTTTTGGTGTCTCTCTTCAGGAGTTCAGGATCAATGTGCGTCTTTAGCAGAGTCACCACTTGCGCCAAGTCGTTGCGATCTCTGCGAGAAAGAAGCAAATGTCAACGTCAAGTGAATACCGCCGCCTCCTTGTCCTCGTACCTGACAATGCACTTCCATGAGGCGCCGTCCAAGTCGTCCTGCTCCTCCACATAGAGGCGGACGTTGTTGTCCCGGTCCAGCTGAAACCAGTACATCTGGCCATCTTTATCGCGGCCGATGGGCTGCAGACGCATCTTGTCCGGGTCGTCCTCATTGATGATGTTCTTGAACTTCAGGTTGTCATCGAACTGACTCTCGCACAGATACTGCACAGGCCAAATAATACACATTGGAAACTCAAGACTTTTGTGGAATTGGTGTGATGCTTTGTTTACTTTGAGGATGGCTGTCTTGCTCTCCATTGTCATGCTCTTGTAGCCTTTTTCTTCCAGCTCCCATGCCCACGCTGTGTTGAACTCTTGGCATATCTGCAATGCAACAAGCATTCAGCCTCTTCTTCCAGGGAGGACAATACTATTGATATTAGATCTTTTTTTCAATATGATACTGAGATATGTTTTGGGATTTGTTGTTTTTACCTTGACCAGATATTTTTCCCATCTGTCCGCCGACACAGACTTCCCAATCTTTCTCAGCAACTTGACGTGGAGATCAACTAGCAACTTAGAAACTAGATGACAACAAATGTTTTTGTTTTTAAAAATACAGATTGCGACAAAGTACCATATTCTGAGGGAGAATACAGTCAAGTTAAAACAAATGAATGCATGAATAGCCATTGAGTATGGAATGAATGAATGAATGAATGAACTTTATTTATTTTATTGGTATTTGGTAAATGTTTAACTGCAACAAATTAAATAGGCGCTACACTATGTCACCTACTATGCATTGGCGTGTTCAACATGAATGTAGTCAAGCATCCATCGCTCCTCCAGCGGAAGCACTTTTACGCCAACTTTAATTTGCTAGCACGCACCGGAACTCATCGAGGGGAGCGGCTAAGCAACACTTCTTTAGTCTTTTAACAGTGATTAAACTGCGCCTTTCTGCTTCCTTCGTTGGCATTAAACACCCCGGCAGAGAATTTGAACGCCCGCGACGCTTTCCGTCAAACAGCATCGCCGCAGCAACCCGGAAAACGCGATTCAACGGCCGAGTTAGCTGTGTGTTGTGTTCAGAGGCGGTGAATAAAGGCTTTTGTGTGTGCGTGCGTGTGTGTGTGTGTGTGTGTGTGTGTGTGGTGGGGGGGGGGGGGGGGAGCATAGAAAGTGCCACAAACACGCGATCAATTCGGTAAATTAACAACAAAACAACCACGCCCATGCACATGAGCATCAATATCCTCCCAAATGTAAGAGCCCGTGTTCGTTGAATGTGCATTCGAGGGGAGGTAAAGGTGAATGAAACACAATAACACAGCATTGCTAACGTAGCTAGCTCGGTACCAGCGATGAAGTCTCTCCTCCTGCCCTAGCCCCACCCCCACCCCATCCCAGCGGTTCTTTTCGCGAGCCTTAACCTGAGGATGTGTCCCGCAGGTATCGTTCCAGCTGCGGGAAGGTGAGCTCCGGCAGGTCCAGCTGCGCCCCGTAACGCTCCAGAAAGGAGCAAATGACGGCGTAATTGGGACACAGGGCAGGGGCGCAACTCGCCGTTGCCGCCGAAGCAGCCATCTTTTTCCTTCCCTCCACAGCAAGCTGTCAAGCGAGCAAACCGTCTGCGGAGCGTTCAACGCCATCTCCGCTGCTGGCGACAAAATAAAACACAGGAAGAGAAGGTAGGACACCGAAGAAAACAGCAACTTTGACATTAACCATGTTATTACCATGACTATGATGCGGATGATAATAACCATGATTTATGGATTCGCTGAAAACGTCCACGTTATTTAATAAACTACCGAAATATTTAATAGATTAGATACGTATACTGTACGGTGGGGCTATAAACATACATTACTAAAATTGACTAAAATTATTAAGTAAAGATTAATTCATTTAAAAAAATTTTTATATCCTTTCAACATGGATGACTCATACAAATAATGGCCATTACGTCACGTTTTGTGTGCCAAAATGAAATATCCACAGCCATCCATCATTTGCTATGTTCGATTATGCATCAATGTCCATTAATTTAAATTCTAAACTTAATTTAAAACATTTATTTCCCATTTGACTTATTGGGAGTATTTAAAGTCATAAGATTAAAATCATCAAATAATGACAAACCATAAGCATATATTTTTTTAATGACAGAGAATTAAAACAGGAATCTGAGGTTGATTGTGAATCCTGCAGACAGACAGAAGTAAAAAAAAAAAAAAAGAATAAACACAATCCACTATTGAAGCACTTGACATTTATTTGTACACAATAAATATGTTAAACATCCACTTGTGTAAATGGGACACTTGCAGCGCTAACATGGCGGAACAAAACGTGCTTGAAGTAGTGTTAACATCTCGAAACAGGGAAAAGACACTTGTCTTTTTTGCCCTGATTCCAATACAGGAGGGTAAATGCAAACTTCAAAAATGAGTTTGATGCCATACAGATCTCAAGAAGATCAATGAGCAAGCAGCAACGCGGCTGAACGAGTCATTTTTTACTCACCACGCAGATGGAGTGGAACTACCGTAATTTTCGGACTATAAGTCGCGTTTTTTTTCATAGTTTGGGTGGGGGGGCGACTTATAATCAGGAGCGACTTATGTTTTTTTTCAAAAGTTTTCCCTCCAAAAAAAAGTGAAACAGCGATGTAGCAAGGGATTACTGTAATTTGAATTTCAAGTGACGTCAGCAGCGCAACGTCAGCAGCGCAACGTCAGCAGCGCAACGTCAGCAGCGCAACGTCAGCAGCGCAACGTCAGCAGCGCAACGTCGCTGCGACGTCAGCAGCGCGACGCGGCGGTTGTTTACATAAAGGACAAAGATTGATCACGGGATGACGAAGGGCCCCACGTACTACCGGCATCATTAGCGGCTTTGTTTCTAAGTGACACGGCGGATGAAGAGGTTGAAGGATTTAAGGATTTGGAGTGACACAGAAGGTTTGAAAAACTATTATGGCTTTTACCCACGGCCAGTCCTACTCTACGGAGCTCTCTTTCACCTCCGTGGATTGAAGTCGGGGGCCGGCGCTCGGCCGGGTGGCTGTCCAGGGACGGTGGATGGGGCTCGGTCATGGCTTTTACGCACGCCCGGTCCTATTCTATGGATCTCTCTTCCACCTCCGTGGCTGGAAATCCACGCCGCCACACGCCTGGAAGTTTGTTTTGTTAAATAAAGAGCCGTTTACCAAACCCACGTCTTTCCTTGTACTTTGTTAAGGCTACAATATAGTTATATACTAGATCTGTGGAATAACGACGAGCCTGACGTCAGGGCTCACGCGCGGCGTTGTTGACAAAGGACGAGGAATTTGATCGATGGATTTAATGATTTAGAGTGCACAGATGGTTTGATAATATTATTGCTTATATAATAGTTATTTGATTTCTAATTTATATATCGTTATATGGGCCTGTGGAATATTTTGAAGTGCAAGCGCCGTCAGCGGCGCGCACCCATTGTTGACAAAGGACGATCGATGGATTTAATGAATTGGAGTGACAGATGGTTGTATAAACGTGTTATTTATGTAATAGTTTTTTTAAAATAACTCTGAATGTTACGTCAGGGCCGTTCTCAGCTCTTCGTTTGTGTTTATGTCACGTTAGCATACCTATCGTTTAGCCTGTTGTTACTCGTTCATGACCGTTCTTGGTGTTGGATTTTGCCGAATAAATTGCCCCCCAAAATGCGACTTATATATGTTTTTTTTCACTTTTTTGGGCATTTTATGGCTGATGAGACTTGTACTCCGGAGCGACTTATAGTCCGAAAATTACGGTAAGCTTTATTGTGTTTTTTCTAATTGTAAAACACTGTTGTGAATATTTTGGAGCTCTCTGTAAAGATTGCAAACGCCAATCACTTCTCACACTGGTGGCTATTTCAGGCCAAATTGCGACAAACTACAGGAGAAATGTTGACAATCAAAATACTGACAACATTCAAAAGTGCTTCATTATGTGACACACACGAAGAAAGGGTCGCTCCCTCCATTTCTGAACAAAGGCAATTTTCACGTAGACCCAGCAAAATTGCCCCATCAGAGACGAATGAAGGGTAGTTCAGAAACATTGCATTGCTTTTAAACTGAGTGCAATTTAAACGGGGAGTTTTGCGTTTAAAAAAAAAAAAAGAATTCCTAGCATCATTGCCACTTTTCCCTTCTTTTAGAGTTCGAGCTGGGGGGACTGGGCCAGCCTCACACTCCCATTCTTAATGCAAGGTGACAATTTTATCTTATGAGACAAAAGAGTGTTGTCATCAAAATGGAGACGCTTGAAGGGGAGAAAGCCACCCTTGTTTTTTCTTCCACTGGCCATGTGAGGCATCCTCGAGGGGGCGTCCCATCTCCGCTTCAGACCAGCGTGATCTCGACCTCCTCTCGCCGCTTCACCTGCCCCCGTGGGTGCTGCTTGGTAGGGGGGGGTGGAGCAGCACGGACCTGTTAGGGTTGGGGAGTGCGTCCATTCATCCGTCCCGTTAGTAACAAGTGAGATGCGCTCAAATTAAAACATCCGTTTAATCACAAGGGATACAAATGCATGGAATCAAACGGCAAAGGGGCGGTTCTACTCACAGGTCGGATGGTGCCGGATGCGCTCTCTGCGTATTTGGGAGGTTGCGGGGAGCCTTGTCCCGGACCTTAAGTGACACGGTTCCACAGTGAGCCCAGTTCATCGGAGCATTTCACTTGGATGACTTTGCAATGCGATAAGACGTACTGCGAAAGGGGCTCTTGTGCCCATTGTGCCAGGTGGGTGGCGCTCCGATGGGCGAGGCGGCGCCGCAGGGGCTTGATGAGGCGGTGGGCGTTTGCGGGGGGCTGCTGAGGAGCGGCCCCGAGTGGAAGGGGCTGCGAGGGGAAGACTGAAACAGGAAGGGGAACAAAAAAAAGAACAATCATACCCTTCACTCTCAAAAAGTTGGCGAGATCCAGTTGAAAACGCAACTGCCAATTCTCAGGTCAGCATTTGCAAATTTGCTTATTTGTTTTGTTTTTCTACATTGGCTCAAAATCTCAGCCAGTAGCTGTTTTGCACTGTGGCCAAAGCAGTATTACTTTGACACCATCTAGTGGTGTACTGATGTTATGGTTAGGTTGAGCTAATGGACAGCAGCGCTGCGATGAATTCAGGATGCCACCTTGAGCGGCCGCTGCAAAGCATAAATTCCCAGAGTTGACTTTGTACCCGGGCGTCACCGGCGTCTCTCTGTCCGTTTGCACCCGCACCGCCGGCCAGATCTTCCACCAGGACGGCGGGGAACACGCCTACGACGCCATTGAACTCGCCCTCCCAGAAGCCGTCGTCCTCGCGTGTCTCCCGGCTCAGGATGCGGATGACGGCGCCCTCGGGGAAGGATAGCTCATCGTCCGTCTGGCCGGCGTAGTCGTACAGCGCTTTGGCGAAGCACACTGCGATGGAGTGCAATGCTGAGTTTGGAGCTTTCCACACAGCGTTCCAGTTAGCACCATCTGTGACTTGTCAATCTCGTCCCTACCGTCGACAGAGGTGGCGGGAAGCTCACTTTCGACGGAGTTGCCGGAGGAGTGTGAGCGAGCGTCTGGCGCTGCCAAGGACTGCAACATGCTGAGCAGGCTATTGGAGGACGGCAGCTGCAGGTATTTCTCCGGGACGTAGCCAACCCGGCCGCTGCGGTTTCTGGCCTGCCCACAAAACCTCAGTTGAGGATGAGTCAAAGAGGGCTCGGAGCTGGAAACGCCAGCAAACCTGACTCACCTTGACCCAGTCCTCCATGTCGCCGTCGTCGATGACCTCTAAGATCTCCTGCTCCTCCATGCTCAGTTCATCTGGCTGAGAGGCCTGAAGATGGTGCATCAATCAAAGGTAAGGCCGGCCGGCCGGCCGACCCACCTCCGCATCTGCTCTTGTGTAAGTGCTTGGTGAGGGCTCCTACCTTGTATGAGTAGAGCACTTTGCAGGTGAGGGGGTAGTTTTTTAATGTGCCGGAGGGGCTGGAGCTGCTGTCATCCAGCACATCGCTGCTGTCGTCCGGCACGTCGCCGCTGTCCTCCTCGTCCTCCAAATCGGCCGTCCCCTTGCGGGATGAGACGAACGCGTCGTAAAAAGGGACGTGTTAAAAAAAAAAAAAAGGGAGGGGGGCTTTCCTTACAGAGAGCGAAAGATCATGGGCGCTGCTGAGGTTGTTCCAGCGCTCGTTCTCCAGCTCTTCCATCACCTGGTTCATGGCGCTCTTCAGCCACGTTTCCACGCAGACACCCGCCTGCCTCAACAGGTCCAGACGGGCCTCTGCCTTGGTCTTCACTGTCTGCCAGAGGGGCACAAAAGCAGCATCCTGCTGCATGTCAGCAAGTCTCACCAGATGGTGCCTCTTCTCCAAAAGCCAAGTCGAACAATAAGATTTACTTTTTGCTTTGGAGGAAAAGGAGAGTTGGGGAATGGATGCGCAAAATGTTCCCTTCCTGAACATATTGCAAAGCACGGGCCCAACCCAAGTCCAAATCGATGCTTTGTTTTTGAGTGCATGATGGGAGCCTCCAACCAACAGGTGGCACTTTGCTTACGTACCTCAGCCTTCCGCAGACTCTGCCTCGCCACTTCCATCTTGGCCTCCAGTTCCACGGGCACGTCCTGCTCGCAACTCTCCTGAGCCCCAAACTCCTCCAACACCTGAACACCCAATGAGGGAGATTCCCAGATGAGGTCAGCGTCGCATGTTTTCCCTCCCTCAATCGTACTGTCTCGAGTCCAACTCGTGTTTAGACTGTGCGCATGTTTGGTTCTCACCCGTTGTGTGCGGATGATACTTTTGTACTCTCGGGCCACCCGAGTGGCCCACTTGCGCGCCTCCTTGTCCAGGCTGTGCTCCTCTGGCGTGCTGCCCTCTTTTAGCAGATGGGTCACCTTGGGGAGGAAAGAGGCAAAAGCCAGATTTGTAACAAACAAACGGTGAGAGTGAGTTTAACTCATTCAGGGAGAAATGCCAAATCCAAGCAAGTTGGTGGATCCTTCTGCCATTGTTTTCTTTGCAGGGGTGACCAATGTCCCGTGGAAGGACACGGCAAAAAAGACGAGAATAAGAAGAGCGAAACAACGCTGCACGTGCCTTCCAAGCACATGACATCAGCACCATGGAAATAGTGGGCGGCGTGCCGAGCAGCTGGGGGATGGCGCTTCAACGGCGACGGACCGCCGCCAGCATCAGGTCAGCACAAATGTTTAAGAGAACGCAAAACCTGCATTATGATGATGTTTGTGGCGGCGGGGAAGGTCAGCACGACACCATTAGGCCCACTCACAGGCCCTCCTCCCGCTTTTACTAGATCCCTCTGTCTGGCCAAAGCACAAAGCGGCCAGAGGAGGAAAAGGCCGGGCTGCGTTTTCTTGAGGAACAGGCGGCTGCTTGTTGGCACGTCCAAGGAAAACAAATCGCGCAATGTTTGCAGAGGGCGGAGCGCCACAACGGAGGAAATTCGCCCCGCCTCAATGAATCATCAATGAATGCCATCAAGGCGTGAGTCGACCTTCGGAGCTCGTATTACAAGTGGGACGTAAGTCACGTATTTACAGCATCAACGCGTTTGCTTTAGGGCCAAGATAAAAAAGCAGGCTTGCTCTGTCATCTAATACAGTGGAGCCTCAGTTTTTGACCGCAATCCGTTCCAGAAGGCTGTTCGAGAAGTGAATCGTTCGAATTCCGAATCATGTTTTCCCGTTCCAAATAATGGAAACAAAATGTAATCCATTCCAAGCAAAAAAAAAAAAAAAAACCGCCTTTTTTAAGCATTTTTTTCATTTGTGCATCTTTGTCCGATCGCGCAACTGCAGCGCACCGCCGAACGCGCAACCGTAGCGCGTCGCCGACCGCGCAACTGCACCGCGCTGGTCGCATTATTGTGATAGAGCCGTCGCTGAAATTTTGAAAATATTTTTAAAGTCCTGACGTACTTTCCAAAATTTAAGTGGACCTCAGTGCGCAGGGAGCTTAATTTGGTCCGATCGCGCAACCGCAGCGCGCCGGGCGCTCAGTGTCGCATTGCTTTAGGAGCGTCTTTGTGTTTTAGGATGGCTTTACTGTCCCACTTGTTTCCTTTGGAGGCATGATTAGAGTTGATGCAATCCTCAGAGTAGTGAGAATGTAATAACGAACGGAGTCAGTTGGCATGCAGGTCCTCTCGGTTAATCTCGCGAGGTTCGACAACCGAATTTCGTCCGACATCCGAAGCAAAAAAATCTCGAATTTTTTGCTCGAATACCGATGTGTTCGAGAACCGGGACGTTCGAAAACTGAGGCTCCACTGTATTATATTGGTTTACTTTGTCTGATTGCCTTGTTCCATCATCTGATATTCCCGTTTTGTCCCGAATATAAGACGATGTTTTTTGCATTGAAATAAGACTGAAAAAGTGGGGGTCGTCTTATATTCGGGGTCTAGACATTATACCCATTTTCACTTTTGCGCAGCGGTAAGTTAAAGGTTGCTGGTATCGACTGAGTATGTTGCTGTGATCATGTGCGTCATTGACACAAAGTGAGTATATACATTTCATTGTTACTACTGTCCACTGTTGTGCCGTTTGTCCCATCGCGGTTTGCTTTGTGTGCGCGCCGTTTGATTGACAGCTCCGGCGCGCTCCCTTAAGTTTGCCTCGCATCGTACGAGTGGCCGTGACGCAGCGGCACGGCGAATAACGGTCGCCAGCAAATGTATTTTGTTGTTTCGATCGATGACTTATGTTTGGTGTGTTGCCGAGAGTATTTCATTTATGGTTATTTATTATTACATTATATATACGTATATATATATATATATATATATATACGTATATATATCCCGCCTTCCAACATCGGAGGCGACAGGGTCGCGGCTCTTAGTGAACTGTACCAGGCTGTCAGTGACCAACAGACAGCGCACCCTGACGGTTTCACCATCTTCGCTGGGGATTTTAATCATGCTAACCT